>NC_052308.1:21962640-22288057 GCF_016432855.1 Salvelinus namaycush | reverse complement strand
AATACTAATTAAGTGTATGTAAAATTCTGCCCCACTGGGAATGTGATGAAAGAAATAAAAGATTAAACAAATCATTCTCTCCACTATTATTCTGACATTTCACATTCTTAAAATAAAGTGGTGATCCTAACTGACGTAAAACAGGGGATTTTTACTAGGATTAAATATCAGGAATTGTGAAAAACTGAGTTTAAATGTATTTGGCCAAGGTGTATGTAAACTTCCGACTTCAACTGTATATACCGTTTTTTCTATACTATTATACTGTATCTTTGTCCGTTCCGCTCTGACATCGCTCGTCCATATGTATATTGTCTTAATTCATTCCTACTTAGATTTGTGTGTATTGGGTATATGTTGTGTAATTTGTTAGATACTACTTGTTAGATATTACTGCACTCTCACAGCTAGAAGCAAAAGCATTTCGCTACACCCACAATAACATCTGCTAATCACGTGTATCTGACCAATAAAATGTGATTGATTTGATATTACACATACAGAGATCAGCCATTGATTGGTACAGACACCCTGCAAATTACTCAGATGATTAAGAGACGGCAGTTGGGGAGGAAAAGGAGGAAGGGGAGGTGGAGGACAGAACTCACTGACCTCTGCGGATTCCTTCCAGAGGGTAGAAGAAGGCCACCAGCAGGTTCATGAGTACGGCCAGGTTGAAGGAGATGCTGCTCCAGAAGGACATGTTGCGAGAGCACCAGTATAGAATGGGCTGGGCTGGAGAGGGGACGAGGAGTGCCAACACACACAGTCAATAGACAGTCAACAGTATCACTTCTACACCAGACAACCACACAGTGCATTCACTACTACAACTACACCACCATCACAATACTGCTGCACTCACCAAACTAAGTCAGGATTCAAAGGAGATGCAAATACGCATACAGTATCTATTGCACATGTAAACACATTCGGCCTTCTAGGCAGAGTCCCTCTGTCCAATGTCTGTGTTCTTTTCTCCATCTTAATCTTTTCTTTTTATTGGCTAGTCTGAGATATGGCTTTTTCTTTGCAACTCTGCCTAGAAGGCCAGCATCCCAGAGTCGCCTCTTCACTGTTGACATTGAGACTGGTGTTATGTGGGAACTATTTAAGCCAGTTGAGGACTTGTGAGGCATCTGTTTCTCAAACTAGACACACTAATTTACTTGTCCTCTTGCTCAGTTGTGCACCGGGGCCTCCCACTCCTCTTTCTATTCTGGTTAGAGCCAGTTTACGCTGTTCTGTGAAGGGAGTAGTACACAGCGTTGTACAAGATCTTATGTTTCTTGGCAATTTCTCGCATGAAATAGCCTTCCTTTCTCAGAACAAGAATAGACTGATGAGTTTCAGAAGAAAGCCTTTGTTTCTGGACATTTTGAGTCTGTAATCGAACCCACAAATGCCGATGCTCCAGATACTCAATTAGTTTAAAGAAGGCCAGTTTTATTGTATCATTAATCAGTACAAAAGTTGTCAGCTGTGCTAACATAATTGCAAAAGGGTTTTCTAATGATCAATTAGCCTTTTAAAATTATAAACTTGGATTAGCTAACAACATGCCTTTGTACGCCTATGTAGATATTGGGCTTCTGTACGCCTATGTAGATAAATCTCCACCCGGCACAGTGAGAAGAGGAATGGCCACCCCTCATAGCCTGGTTTCTTCTTAGGTTCCGGCCTTTCTAGGGAGTTTTTCCTAGCCACCATGCTTCTACACCTGCATTGCTTGCTGTTTGGGGTTTTAGGCTGGGTTTCTGTACAGCACTTTGTAACAGATGATATCAGCTGATCAGCTGACATCAGCTGGCTTTATAAATACATTTGATTAATTGATATTCCATGAAAAGAAAATCAGCCGTTTCCAGCTACAATAGTCATTGACAACATTAACAGTGTCTACACTGTATGTCTGATCAATTTGATGTTATTTTAATGGACAAAAAATTAGCTTTTCTTTCAAAAACAAGGACATTTCTAAGTGACCCCAAACGTTTGAACGGTAGTGTATATTTTATATTTGAGATTCTTCAAAGTAGCCAGCCTTTGCTTTGATGACAGCTTTGCACACTCTTGGCATTCTCTCAACCGGCTTCATGAGGAATGCTTTTCCAACAGTCTTGAAGGAGTTGCCACATATGCTGAGCACTTGTAGGCTGCTTTTCTTTCACTCTGCGGTCCAACTCATCCCAAACCATCTCAATTGGGTTGAGGTCTGGCAATTGTGGAGGCCAGGTCATCTGATGCAGCACTGCATGATTCTCCTTCTTGGTCAAATAGCCCTTACACTGCCTGGAGGTGTGTTTTGGGTCATTGTCCTGTTGTAAAACAAATGATAGTCCCACTAAGCGCAAACCAGATGGGATGGCATATCGCTGCAGAATATTGTGGTAGCCATGCTGGTTAAGTTTGTTTTGAATTCTAAATAAATCACAGACAGTGTCACCAGCAAAGCACCCCCACACCATCACACCTACTCCTCCATGCATCCTCCATGCTTCATGGTGGGAACCACACATGTGGAGATCATTCGTTCACCTACTCTGCGTCTTACAAAGACATGGCAGTTGGAACCAAAAATCTCAAATTTTGACTCATCAGACCAAAGGACAGATTTCCACCGGTCTGATGACCATTGCTCATGTTTCTTGGTCCAAGCAAGTCTCTTCTTATTATTGGTGTCCTTTAGAGGTGGTTTCTTTGCAGCAAATCGACCATGAAGGCCTGATTCGCGCAGTTTCCTCTGAACAGTTGATGTTAAGATGTGTCTGTTACTTGAACTCTGTGAAGCATTTGTTTGGGCTGCAATCTGAGGTGTAGTTAACTCTAATTAACTTATCCTCTGCAGCAGAGGTAACTCTGGGTCTTCATTTCCTGTGGCGGTCCTCATGAGCGCCAGTTTCATCATTGCGCTTGATGGTTTTTGCGACTGCACTTGAAGAAACTTTCAAAGTTCTTGACATTTTCCGTAATGACTGACCTTCATGTCTTAAAGTAATGATGGACTGTCGTTTCTCTTTGCTTATTTGAGCTGTTCTTGCCATAATATGGACTTATATGGACTTTTACCAAATAGGGCTATCTTCTGTATACCACCCCTTCCTTATCACAACACAACTGATTGGCTCAAATGCATTAAGAAGGAAAGACATTCCACAAATTAATTTTTAACAAGACACAGCTGTTAATTGAAATGCATTCCAGGTGACTACCTCATGAAGCTGGTTGAGAGAATGCCAAGAGTGTGCAAAGCTGTCATCAAGGCAAAGGGTGGCTACTTTGAACAATATATAAAATATATTTTGATTTGTTTAACACTTTTTTGGTTACTACATAATTCCATATGTGTTATTTCATAGTTTTGAAGTTTTCACTATTATTATCGTCAATGTAGAAAGTAGTAGAAATAAAGAAAAACCCTGGAATGAGTAGGTGTGTCCAAACTTTTACTGTTACTGTATGTCAACTATGTTCATTTTGAAATGGGGAAGGAGTGACAATGTTGTATCAGTTGGTTAGTTGTAGTAAGGTTATTGTTAACTGGTACCCAAACATCATGGGTGATTGGGCGATTCACTTATCAGTTTTTCCTTGCAGCAAGTAATACACCCCAGTGGGACGTCTTGTGACTATCCTGCAAATGATGCAGGAAATGACTGAAGTTTTTGCCTTGTTTGTGCCAGCTGAAGCATGATACACAGTAGGGCAGTGTTTCCCAAACTCGGTACTGAGGACCCCAATGGGTGCACATTTAGTTTTTTGCCCTAACACTATACAGTTGATTCTAATAATCAAAGCTCGATGATAATAGTACATAGTACGACATAGTTACAATAGAGACATAACTTTATACTTTTTCACCTCAGAGCAGTGTTTTCATTTTAATGTGTTTAGAAATGTATCCAAATTGAGGGTTAATTCTGCATTAAACTTACGTCCAGGTTAGGGTTCACAGTCAGTTTATTAAATAGCGTAAGAGTAGGGTCAGTTGGGTAATTTGCAAGGGTCAAATACACACTGAACAGCAAAGCGAAAACATCACCTAAACATCAAAAGGGTGCAAAGCCAATTAGCATGCTTATTTGGTGTACATTAAACCTATTGGGTGATTTTGGAGTGTGTTCAGTACTGTCCAACCCTGGGGATTTGAACTTCAACTCGGATTCTCAACAGTCAACACCTTTTTCATTTGAAAAGAGGAACTAAAAGGGTGGGGACTTTTATAAACAACAGCAACCGCACTCATGCACCAACGAAACAACATGTTCTCTCAGTCGCTGTGCTGCTGATTCATTCAGATAAGACAAGTGCGCCACGTGTGTCAGAGTACAGTCCCCTCTTGCAGTACAGGGCTCACAGAGGGACAGACAGGCAGAAACACGCTCCCATTGAGGAAACAAAGAGTGCAGTCATACAGCGACCGCAGCCTGAAGGGGGATGAAGGGATCAGGTGCTAGGCGTCAATAAGGAGACGCCCTACTAGATGTGCAACATGGGGTACGTTGGTTGGGTAGACTTGGTGATGAGAGCTCCAACAATTGCACCATGAGTTACTATTGTAGGACAATGCTTCATCAGATAATGAATCTTCCGTCACAGGCTTAGTGTTTGTTAACAGATTCGGAGAGACATCTAATTTTCAAAGCGTCTCATCCTCTACCTCCTCAGAAAGTCCTTTCCTCTCTAGCTCTCTTGAATCACTCTCTCCCCCAGTCATTCTAATGGTGTCTGGATCCCATTCTTCAGTAGTTAGGCCTAATCTGGTCATGTCCTCCACCAGGGAGCAGTCCTATAGAAAACTCATGTCAGCGGACTTCCTACTCTCTCTCAGTCTGTCCTGCCTCAACCCTTGTGGGCCTCGTGCCAGCAGTTGTGTGTGAAGGGAGTATTGACTGCTCCTGTACTGACTGTCTGCTGGATTCTGGACTGACTCTCTCTGGAAGAGACCCACTCACACTGACCTCCAATCTCATTACACCCTGGGAGAGGATCATCCCCTATTCTCAGAGATGCTCAGCCTCTTGCCTAGCTATCTATACTCTCCCTCCTTTACCACATGTACTCGGTGAAGTAAACAATCAGAATATATCCCATGTGATTATTTGTGTGTGTGTCACTGGCGTAGCACATATCCCAACAGCCCCCGCAAGGTGGGGCAGCCCCCATTTTGGGGGGTTGTGGATAGCATATGAACACATCTGAAGCCATGAAAGAAATTGCATAATTTTCTCTCAGCCTTATGGAAAAGTGGAAAATAGCAGGAAATTAGCTCATAGATTCTTGAAAGTTGGGACAATCCTTTTTGTAAAACAAAAAAAAATGATTTTGTTGCATTATTTGAGCTTAAAATGTACATTTAGGGGAATTTTATAGGGGAAAGATTTGTTTTGGGAATTTTCTAAATACTTTCAATATTATTAATTTCCATGTCGGCTCTATGCCCGGAAATCCCCTTGTCATGAGCAAAGGATCCCCCCCCAAAATAGCGGAAAAAGTGTTTAAATATTTTTTTTTTACTGATAATAAATGGATATTAACTGAAAAATAATATTTTACGTATTTTTTATTTAACTAGGCATGTCAGTTAAGAACAAATTCTTACTTACAATGACGGCCTACCCCGGCCAAACCCGGACGACGGCGGGCCAATTGTGCGCCGCCCTGTGGGACTCCCAATCACGGCCGGTTGTGGTACAGCCTGGAATCGAACCAGGGTCTGTGGTGACGCCTCTAGCACTCTTATGCAGTTTCTTACAATAGCCCTCTGTAACTTTAAAGAATATTTCTCTCAAAACTGTGATTCCTAAAAGATGTGTCCGGATATTTGGTCAACTCCGTCAGGGTCAGCTATACCATAAGGACCCCTTATTCATGTCCTCATTACATGTAGCGCAACAATACCACTCATGCTCTGGAAAGTTCTCTACTTTTGATAGATTTAAACAAACAATATTGGATTCACCATGGTTACAACCATAACCTGTCAACACTATCTGCCTGATATATTTGAACCAAGATGAATATTCTATTACATTTAATTTGGTTTTAGAGTAATAAATCAACTATGGAAAACAAAATTGCTACTGTGTATACCACTTGAAAGAAGAAGAAAAATGGCATTTTGTCAACTCCATCAGAGTGCTGAAAGATCTGACAGAATGGTTATGTTTTTATAAGGGATTTTCAAATTAATAATGTTCCATATTTTACGAATGTTTGTATTAAACAAAAATACAGTGCCTTCAGAAAGTTGTGTTGTGTTACAGACTGAATTTAAAATTTATTCAATTTAGATTTTGTGTCACTGATTTACACACAATTGCCCATAATGTCGAAGTGGAATTATGTTTTGAGAAATGTTTACGAATTAATTAAAAACGAAATGCTGAAATGTCTTGATTCAATAAGTATTCAACCCATTTGTTTTGGCAAGCCCAAAAATGTCAGGAGTAAAATAATAAGTTGCAAGGACTCAATCTGTTTGCAATAATCGTGTTTAACATAATTTATAAATGATCTCTGTATCCCACACATACAGATAATTGTAAAGTTCCTCAATTGAGCAGTGAATTTCAAGCACAGATACAACCACAAAGACCAGGGAGTTTATCCAATGGTTCGCAAAGAAGGGCATCTACTGGTAGATTGGTGTAAAAAAATAAAATAATAATAAAACGGACATTGAATATCCCTTTGAGCATGGTGCAGTTATTAATTACAGTTTGGACGGTGTGTAAAGATACAAGCGCCATTCCTAACTCAGTTGCCGGAAAGGAAGGAAACTGCTCAGGGATTTCACCATGAGGTCAATGGTGATTGTAAAACAGAGTTTATTGGCAGTGATAGGAGAAAACTGAGGGGGGATCAACAACATTGTAGTTACTCCACAATACTAACATAAATGACAGAGTGAAAAGAAGGAAGCCTGTACAGACTACAAATATTCCAAAACATGCATTATGTTTTCAATAAGTCACTAAGGCAGTGGTCACCAACCTTTTCTGAATCAAGATCACTTTGAGTCAAAATACAAGATCCGAGTGCAAGAAGCCGAGATCTACCGCTCAAAACATGACTTAAAAAAACGTTGCCTATGCAACATTAACCAATTAAAAACAGTTATGTTGCAATGAGGTTTGTGCAGTAAGCTATGGGCCCAATACATTATCACAGCATATTGGCTATGCTTGAATTGCCCTGCTAATATTGTTCTTCTCAGACCATTTAAAAAAATTATATTTCAAGATGTTAGCCACAGTATATGATCACACTGGTAATAGACCATGTGTTGTATTACTTGTGAGGCACAGTTGAGTGAGCATATACATTTGCATCTGATGGTCAGTCTGAGGGGAGGGGAGGGAGGGAGCAGTGGTGAGGCTGCCTCTCACCGTCCCCTCCTTTCTCCCTCCCTCCACTGAGAAAAGGGGACAGTCTTCCAGCATGTGGCGAAACTTAAGTCGAACTGCATTATTTCTGCATTATGCACCAATTCATGTTGTTATTCCTATGACCAGAGACAGTTAAATATTCCAAGATATTAAAAAAGACACAAGCCGCTAATAATCAAAGCACTTTGCTATACTCATTCATTGCAGCTGCAGTGCTGGTTGTAGCGTGAGTGTAACCAGGGGGAACACAATTTTTATGGCTTATAAAACTTTTGAACAAAGTGTTGACAGGGATGAATAACAACTTAAACATGAACTTACTCATAAACAACAGCAGCTCTTTGCTGTATTTGTTAATTTTCTCTTCAGTCATGGGTTAAAAAGTTTTGAAATCTCACAGTAACTTTGCTGTGTGTTAGAGGCTTCTTTTTTGCAGTCTATGGCATGAGGAAATGGTGCAGACACAGTGATCAGAGCTATCTGATTGGCCAGTGGTAGGCTTACAAGTGCACTTGTTTTGCTTTCTGGGCCTGTTGGGTAGGCGGGTTTCTACCTTCAGACACATGAAATGGTTCAAAATGGGAACACGTTGCCTTCCCGGCACTAGGACTGCAAAATCAAGTGCTCCCACCGCCAACAGCGCGAAACAATGCTTTAAGGTTGTTTGTTTTTTACAGAAATGTTTGGTCAACTAGGAATACCGGTTGTTGACCACTGCACTGAAGTAAAACTGCAAAGAAATGTAACTTTCATCCTGAATAGAAAGTGTTATGTTAGGGGAAAATCCAACATGTCACTGAGTACCACTCTTCATATTTTCAAGTATGGTGGTGGCTGCCTCATGTTATTGGCATGCTTGTTATCGGCAAGGATTAGGGAGTTTTTTAGGATAAAAAAATGGAAATGAGCTAATCACAGGCAAAATACTAGAGTAAAAAAAACTGATAATGGATATTAACTGAAAAATGAGCATATTTTTATTTAACCTTCATGTCAGTTAATAAAAATTCTTATTTACAATGACGGCCTACACCGGCCAAACCCTGTCCCAGATGACGCTGGGTCAATTGTGCGCCGCCCTATGGGACTCCCAATCACGGGCGGTTGTGATATAGCCTGGAATCAAACCAGGGTCTGTAGTGACTAATCTAGCACTGAGATGCTCTGCCTTAGACCGCTGCGCCACTCGGGAGCTCGTAACTTGGTTCAATCTGCTTTCCAACAGACACTGGGAGACAAATGCACCTTTCTGCAAAACAATAACCTAAAACACAAGGCCACTCGGTAGCCCATAACTTGGTTCAATCTGCTTTCCAACAGACACTGGGAGACAAATGCACCTTTCTGCAAGATAATAACCTAAAACACAAGACCTTAAGGTGCTTACCAAGACAACATTGAATCTTCCCGAGTGGCTTAGTTAGTTTGACTAAAAATCGACTTGAAAATCTATGGCAAGACTTGAAATTGGTTGTCTAGAAATTATCAACAACCAATTTGACAGAGCATGAATCATTTTTTAAAGAATAATGGTCAAATATTGTACAATCCAGGTGTGCAAAGCTCTTAGACAGAGAAAGACTCACAGCTGTAATCGCTGCCAAAGGTGATTCTAACATGTATTTACTCAGGGGGTTGAATACTTATCTAATCAAGATACACTAAGTGTACAAAACATTAAGAACACCTTCCTAATATTGAGTTGCATGCACTGTATGTCTGTTTTGAGTGTCTGTTGTCAACTCTGTCAGTGGTTCGTCAACTCATTCACTGATGGAGTACATTTTTTGTTAATATTCTGAAAAAATATTTAAAATCACTGTTCTGCAAGCAACATACAGTATGCTTAATCAACTGAAGTATTAGCTGTGCTAGACCTAAGGGATAATGTTTGCTTTATAAGTGTTGTTTTATGTTCTAAATCTAGAAAAACATGCCAAAATGCTAACGAAATTAGCCCTGGACTGTTTAATAGTGCTATAAAACAAAATAAAAATAAGTTTGGAGATTTGTATTACATATTTAAATAATCTAATGTTAGAATGAAACAATCAAGGCCATTAAACACTTGTTGGACAATCATATTAAAAATGAAATGCTTTTTATGGTGTCTGACGGAGACATAAATTCAGTTAGTTGCATTTTCTGATATTTTTTTATTTTTATTAAAAGGTTGTTCCTTTACATGCCAAATATGTGTATGTGACCAATACAATATGATTTGATTTGTGATAGCTGATATTTTGTTGTATCAAAATATATATTTCAAATTTTGTTAATATTAAGACAAATATTAGTGGAAAAAAGTTGTTTGTCACGTCTTTCAAGAATCCCTTAACTTTAAAACAGCAAAAAAATAGCAGCCTCATGGCAAAATGTGTAAAATAGCATGAGATAAGCTATAATAGAGCAAATATTTCTCTCCCCATGGAAGAATTATCATACTTTCTTTTTTTAAAGGGAGGATAGATGTAACAATTTAGATGAAATACCATCTCAGTAATCTATTACAGTTTTTAATAAAGCATTGTGAATGACTTTATAATGAGATGATATAAGATACTGTATAAGATTATGATTCAAATGTATTCTATTGTGGGTCGCTGCAGAAATGTGTTTTTGGGTGCCACCAAATCATGGGCTAGTGCCACCAATTGAAAAAGTTAGTGGGACCAGTGACACCAGGGGGATGTTAGTCTGGAGCCCTGCAACCTTACATTGTAAATATCTTAACATTTATCCACCTTATGTTATGTACTTTAACTTAACATATAACCTTTACATGCCCTCTCTCCTCCAGGGTTCAGGGTGGGTATCTGGCCCATACATGGAGGACCTGACCCAGCCTGGGGAGTCTCCTGAGGGGCCCTGAGGGGTCAGGGAGGGGTGAGGGCATGTAAAGCAGGTACCTAGTATAGAGAGGTAGGGAGAGATACGCACAGGGAACCGTGTTTGCGTTACCAGTGGTTGGCTCTTGAGTACCTCGCAGCTTCTTCTGCCAGTTCATCTCATTGAAGAGGTCCTCGGAGCGCAGGAAGAAGTCATTGATCTTGCTGCCCTGCTCGTCACGCTCCGTGGTGTAGTACACCCGCAACTTGGACTCGTTGGTGAGGAACTCACAGATGTTGGGCACGGGGAAGACTATCTGCTCCATGGTGCGATCCAGCCGCACAATCTGGGCACAACCACATGCAGCCAGTGCTGCCCATCACAGACCCTCTCTCTCAGGGGGAGGACGGGCAACTCTAGGCCCTGGACTGGGTAGGCCCCAAACTTTATGGTTTGATAGTGGCATGTTGGTCCCTATTCTTCATCTTGGAAAACTGGCTAAGACATGATCTGGATATAATAGACTGTTATACAAGTGAAGAGGAGTAAAGAAAGTGATTGTTTGTGTGTATAAAAGCACTGCACAACACCTTGAACACTCATTTGATAAGCTCTTCCTTGACAGCATTCTTTCCCTTTCCTGAGCTCACAGTAGAACACATGCAAACATGCCAAGGATGCTTGTAATTTTCATACGCTAACAAAATACAAAATACTGACAGCAGGCAAAGAAAGACAATATGACTGTCACATGCCTCGGATAATAAAAAGTCAAAACATATTGCCAAAATACATGTTGCAATCAACCAAAGTTAATACAGGGGTAATAAAACAGAAAACTACATGGTGAAAACAGATGGATAAAATGACTGACCTCAATTTGAGCTGTGTGCTTGGCATAGAACTCCAGGGCATCATCCCCCTCCCCATAGGTCTTCAACATGGCCTGCAGCTCCTTGTTGTGGCGGGCCAACTGGATGAACGCACCAATGCATTGCATGAATGCACCAATGCCATCAGGTGATGTATCACATTATACTTATGAATTTTTATTGTACTGTCATTGGTCAAAATTTACAATCAGCGTCTTCTAAGTCACCAACTTCATTTTTTGGGGTCTATTTTTCCTCATTGTATCTGATAGGCGGCATGAAACATGTTACAGTAGGTGTGTTCTGGAAGTTCCTCTAGCTGCCTGTGGGGACAGGGAACTGACACTGACACCAGATCACTGCAACACCAGATGCATCTGACAGTACATGCCACTGTTTGTGTACAATATGTGGACTGTTCAGTTTTCACACACTAACATGCTGGGCATCATGCCTTGGGATCAACATTTCTATTTACATAACTGAAACTGTCTGTGTTGTTCACCCACATAACTACTTGAATAGACTAATAGAATAGAGCTGAATTGGGCCTAAAGGGGGTTAGAGTGGAAGAGCTCTGATGTAATACGTTTATAGGTTGTATAGGAGCTGTTACAGGAGGTGTAAAGTTGCATGCAGTCAGTCAGCGGTCTACAGTACCTGATGAGCCAGGATGTAGATGTTGTGGCCCACGTTTCGTGGAGAGGCAGCATGCTCTTCCTCACCATCTTCATCTTCCTCAGCAGGCTCCTCCGGCTCAACCTCCCCCTGCATGTAGGCCTTCTTTATCACCTCCACCTGCATATGAACGTCACAAACCAGACCGTCAGATAACTTCCCCTTAAAAATGTCCTCTGTGCCATGCCGTGCTGCAGGTATATCTGACTACCAATACATAGCACTCACCAGTTCTTTAGGCCTCATGTTGTACAGTATCCTCTCTGCATTCTCACTGTCGTGGCGACTCTCCATGATGGCCAAGAGGAGCTTGGAGGCGTTATTCTGGAACAGAGAGAGGGGCAAGGGATTAGGGTTACACATCCTGGGGAATATTCAGAGGTAGAAACTTTCTGTGGGAATTAACGGGAATATATGGGAATTAACAGGAATATACGGGAATTAACGGAAATATATGTAAATTAATATTCATACCATTTAAATGTAGATGTTTTTTTGCATTGGATATATTTACCATATCATATGGAGACAGAAACAGAAACATTTTACCTTATCATAAGTAGACATAATTGCAAATGATTAAATTCTTCCAATAGAATTTTTTTAAATAAATGTAGTTACGAATGTAACTTTAGTTGACTCTTCACATGATTTTACTGAAAAACAAAAGGGAATATTGAATGATCCCTAATGATCCATCGCATCTCCCAAAAATGTTTTCATCATACACCACCGTTCAAAAGTTTGGTGTCACTTAGAAATGTCCTTGTTTTTGAAAGAAAAGCAAAATTTCTGTACATTAAAATAACATCAAATTGATCAGAAATACAGTGTAGACATTGTTAAAGTTGATCATTTTAAAAGGCTAATTGATCATTCGAAAACCCATTTGCAATTATGTTAGCACAGCTGAAAACTGTTATACTAATTAAAAAAGCAATAAAACTGGCCTTCTTTAGACTAGTTGAGTATCTGGAGCATCAGCATTTGTGGGTTCGATTACAGGCTCAAAATGTCCAGAAACAAAGACTTTCTTCTGAAACTCGTCAGTCTATTCTTGTTTTGAGAAATTAAGGCTATTCCATGCGAGAAATTGCCAAGAAACTGAAGATCTTGTACAACGCTGTGTACTTCTCCCTTCACAGAACAGCACAAACTGGGACCAGAATAGAAAGAGGAGTGGGAGGCCCCGGTGCACAACTGAGCAAGAAGACAAGTACATTAGAATGTCTAGTTTGAGAAACAGATGCCTCACAAGTCCTCAACTGGCAGCTTCATTAAATAGTACCCGCAAAACACCAGTCTCAATGTCAACAGTGAAGAGGCGACTCCGGGATGCTGGCCTTCTAGACAGAGTTGCAAAGAAAAAGCCATATCTCAGACTGCCCAATAAAAAGAAAAGATTAAGATGGGCAAAAGAACACAGCCACTGGACAGAGGACCTTTGCCTAGAAGGCCAGCATCCCGGTGTCGCCTCTTCACTGTTGAAGCTTGACCTTCACTTGAACTCTGTTAAATTCCAGCAAATTAGTAGATAAAGCATGTCTGGTTGGAGGGGTGTATGCTGGGTGAAGAACATTCAGAAATCTCTTCCAATACACATTGCCTGTGAGCATCAGAGGTGAACCATTTGCTTCCACAGCTCGAGCAAGACATTCATCAGCATTTCTGTGACTACTTTCCTTAATTGATTCAAAAAACGTCTGATTCCAGGAGGACCATGAGCTGTTGCTATCGATAAGGTGTCTGATTCATAATTTTCACCTCGAATAGAAGTAGAGGGACTTTTGTCAGAGGTTGCTAGTTGTGAGTGCTGAGGGAACATTAAGCACTTGGCCAGATGATTCTGCATCTTTGTTGCATTCTTCACATATGATTTGGCACAGTATTTGCAAATGTACACAGCTTTTCCTTCTACATTAGCTGCAGTGAAATGTCTCGACACATCAGATAGTGCCCGTGGCATTTTCCTGTAAAGATTATTTTAAAAATGAGTAAGAAAACAACAAATATAATTCCATGTACAGATAAATAGTTAAGCAGTTAGATTAACAACTCATTTGTAAGATAAATATTTTATAATTAAACATGTATGGAAACAGGTGAATTAACACTCAAGCAAGCTAAAACCCACATGGTAGCAAAAACTAACTAGGAGAAATTGTTAACAAGTTAGAAATTATTTAAACACACTTTACTGTAGGCTACTATTTACTTGTTAACAAAAAAATTCTGTATGTCATATAAAATATATTCACCCCACCCAGTATTGTAATCAAAACATACCAGAAAGCATGTAGTCCTTGGCTCAGACAGTGTAGTAGTGTGGCCTCAATAGCATCTCATCAGTGTGCAAGATCTTGAGAATCAGCTGTACATGTGATGGAAGAGTGCACTCCACAAGTGATGGAAGAATGCACTGTGCCTTGCAGAGGGTTGCAATTCCATAGAATTGGGGATAGTTTAACCAAAATATGCCACAAGACCTAGAATCACCTTATGTATATCCAACAAAAAAGGTTCACTGTTATAAGCTAACTCTTTTGATGAATTTAAACAAAATTCCCGGGCTTAACTTCCCATGGAAAATTTCCTGAAAAAGTTTCAGACCCTTTGCAACCCTACAAGGGATACAGAACATCAGGAGGATGAATAACATTCAGGTTGTCATGAGTGCTGTTGGTTAAAAAATGCATTAAACCAAGACAGAACAAAGAAATATGTCAAATGGATAATAAAGGAAAACAAACAGGGTGCAACCTTGAGCTCCAGCACCAGGTCCATCCTCTTCTTGCCCAGGGGGTTGATGTCATTGAGGATCAAAGCGATGATGATGTCGATACCGTTGCATTCATGAGTGGCGATGCAGTTCTGACAGAGAAACAGGAAACTTTTTGACGCTGTGTTTATGACTGAGTCAAAATATCTCCAGATGAATCGGAAAACAATATTACAAAGGCCTTTGTTTAGTCTGACATGATCCTGCAAGAAAAAGCCATGCAAGGAACACATTTTTTTGTATGGAGCTGTGTACTGGGACTTATCTGGGCTTGTAAAGAGAATTTAAAAGCTTAATTAAAGCACTGCCAAATAAGACCAACCCTGCAATTACTGAAATGGAGACAGCAGTTATACGCAAACACTGGGTCATTTGACTACAACGTTTCATGATACTCCATCCACACATAAAAAACAAAGCTTTTGATCTAGGTAGCAGGAGGTGTGAGTGTGTGTGCCCACCTGGTTCTCATGGCAGGGTCCCTGGCAGTACTCTGTGAGGCTCTCTACTGTCTGGTTGATGAGGCCTACATTCTTCTCATTGATGTAGAGTCCCAGCAACCCCAGGCCTCCCGTGGTGCTGCCACAGATACAGTCCAGGAACTGCAGCGTCTCACACACCAGGTTATAGTTGTTCTTGTTGTTCTGACACCTAAGGAAGTTCTGGAGCAGAAAGAGACACACAACTTATGAATTAAAGACACACTAATTCATACATTCACTCTAAACATTATGAACAATAACCTTAGATCCCTCTATGAACAAATGGGGTTATTCCACTGAAAAACTACAAAAGTACTGGCTTTGAGTATAATATTATCAGAAAATATAAATGATTAATGTTAAAAAGGCTGCCTGTTATAGATGCCCTCTGCCTAAGAGGCGGTGCATTTGCGTAAGGCCCAGTACATCAGCAGAGCCGAGCTCCCTGCCATCCAGGAACAATGCAACAAGTCTGGAACCAACAGGACCCTGAACAGCTTCTACCCCAAAGCCATAAGACTGCTAAATAGTTAGATAAATAGTTAACGAAATATAGTTGAAGTCGTAAGTTTACATACACTTAGGTTGGAGTCATTTGAACTCGTTTTTCAACCCCTCAACACATTTCTTGTTAACAAACTGTAGTTTTGGCAAGTCGGTTAGGACATCTATTTTGTGCATGGCACAAGTAATTTTACCAACAATTGTTTACAGACAGATTATTTAACTTATAATTCACCGTATCACAATTTCAGTGGGTCAGAAATGTACATACACTAAGTTGACTGTGCCTTTAAACAGCTTGGAAAATTCAAAAAACTGATGTCGTGGCTTTAGAAGCTTCTTATAGGCTAATTGACATAATTTGAGTCCTCCCAGGAGGTGTATCTGGGATGTATATCAAGGCCTAGCTTCAAACTCAGTGTCTCTTTGCTTGACATCATGGGAAAATCAAAATAAATCAGCAAAGACCTCAGAAAAAAAATTGTAGACCTCCACAAGTCTGGTTCATCCTTGGGAGCCCAATTTCCAAACGCCTGAAGGTACCACGTTCATCTGTACAAACAATAGTATGCAAGTATAAACACCACGGAACCACGCAGCCGTCATAACGCTCAGGAAGGAGACGCGTTCTGTCTCCTAGAGATGAACGTACTTTGGTGCGAAAATTCCAAATCAATCCCAGAATAACTGCAAAGGAACATGTGAAGATGCTGGAGGAAACAGGTACAAAAGTATCTATAGCCACAGTAAAATGAGTACTATATCGACATAACCTGAAAGGCCACTCAGCAAGGAAGAAGGCACTGCTCCAAAACCGCCATAAAAAAGCCAGACTACAGTTTGCAACTGCGCATGGGGAAAAAGATCGTACTTTTTGGAGAAATGTCCTCTGTTCTGATGAAACAAAAATATAACTATTTGGCTAAAATGACAATAGTTATGGTTAGAGGAAAAAGGGGGAGGCTTGCAAGCCGAAGAACACCATCCCAACCATGAAGCACGGGGGTGGCAGCATCATGTTGTGGGGGTGCATTGCTGCAGGAGGGACTGGTGCACTTCACAAAATAGATGGCATCATGAGGATGGAAAATGATGTGGATTTATTGAAGCAACATCTCAAGACATCAGTCAGGAAGTTAAAGCTTGGTCGCAAATGGGTCTTCCAAATGAACAATGACCCCAAGCATACTTCCAAAGTTGTGGCAAAATGGCTTAAGGACAACAAAGTCAAGGTATTGGAGTGGCCATCACAAAGCCCTGACTTCAATCCCATAGAAAACTTGTGGGCAGAACTGAAAAAGTGTGTGCGACCAAGGAGGCCTACAAACCTGATTCAGTTACACCAGCTCTGTCAGGAAGAATGAGCCAAAATTCATCCAATTTATTGTGGGAAGCTTGTGGAAGGCTACCTGAAACGTTTGACACAAGTTAAACAATTTAAAGGCAATGTTACCAAATACTAATTGAACTTAAACTTCTGACCCACTGGGAATGTGATTAAAGAAATAAAAGCTGAAATACATAATTCTTTCTACTATTATTCTGACATTTCACCTTCGTAAAATGAAGTGGTGATTCTACCTGACATAACACAGGGAATTTTTACCAGGATTAAATGTCAGGAATTGTGAAAAACTGAGTTTAAATGTATTTGGCTAAGGTGTACTGTATGTAAACTTCCGACTTCAACTGTAGCTACCCGGACTATCTGCATTGAGCCTTTTTGCACTAGCTTTGACTCATCACATGCTGCTGCTACTATTTATTATCATATCCACCTCAATTACCTCGTACATCGATTCGGTACTGGTAGCCTGTGTATATAGCCAAGTTATCATTACTCAATGTGTATTTATTATTACTTTTATTATTATGTGTTTTAGTTTTTTTTCACTCTTCACGGTTGGGAAGGGCCCGTAAGTAAGCATTTCACTGTTAGTCGACACCTGTTGTTTACAGTAGCAGTGCATGGGTAAAATCACTGGGGAAGCCAAGCCAAGCCCCCCCCCCCCCCCCCCCCAAAAAACCATATTACAACCTGTGTTGTGATAATTACGTTGTTTGCTCTATAACCTGTTCATTAATATGCCTTGCGACCGGGATATATACAGGCTCAGACAATAAGAAGACATAAATTCAACCACACCTTTGTTTTTATCACAAAACCAGATAGCAACCTCTGTCCAGTGAAGTCCACAAAGCATATTGCATGTACAGTAACAGACAGTTACATGACCTACAGCATGGTCAAGCAAGTTAATGTTTCCAACATTTTCGGACCAATAGAAAACTATTTATTTATAACCACAAAGAGTTACTGCAAGTCTCAAAGAAAACAGAAGCTTCCAGCACCATTTCATCTTCAACATCATCAAATCACCTCTGCTTAGTCTAATACAGTAAGACATGTTTAACAAATGATTTAGTCCAATCAACATAAGCTAAATATGACGTGGCTATCCATGGTTCTGATTTCTGTGTGTGCATGCTTGTTCGTGCAAGTAGAAAAACATGTTGACTCACCCTACTTGTAGAGAAATGCCAATGCCATCTCTTTCATGTTGACAAAACAGTTTATCACTCTGTCATACACGCTTTTATTTTTTGTTGTACCTGGCTAAAATGCTTGCTCGAAAGCCTAACTTCCATTCATGGGCAACGTTAGCTAGTTAACATTAGCTTTCTACATTTAGCTACATATTGAACTTCCATACTCTCAGGCCAGGGCACAACAATATATGAATTAATCGTTGGATCAGAATCACTGTTATAATCATTGCCCAGTGAGTAGAATTAAGTAAAACCACAAGTCCAAATCCCTATTTCCATCGATGGCTAATTTAGGAAAGGGACAGTTTTAGCTAGCTAGCTAGCCACCGGAGGACCACAAAACAACTAGATGCAACAATTCACATTTTTCTGTCAATTACGTATGCTCTCAATGGGATTTGATAGGAGTGACGCCAAATTCAAAGCTGGCTTCCCTTGACACTTATTTTTGGTGTGCCAGGACCATTCACAGTTGAGCTTACTCAATTTAGGTCAACAGTGATTGGCAAATTTTTTATACTTTTTTTATCAAGGGAGGACAAATGCTCGCTGGCTTCCCTTGCCTTCAATGCTACATCCAGGAACAATATCATACTCATCTGGACCAGACAGCATCATAAAGATAGTCTACACGTAGAGACAGAGGAGTGCTGTTTCGCTCGCTCAGATGCTTTCTCCTGTTAGATACATTCAGCCTCTTAAGAATTAAAGTAAAATTATCAAAAAAAGAGAGACTAAATATTTATTTTATATAAAAAAAAAAAAATGAAAATGAATACACGCCACTGGTTGTTTACGAAGCATGTGACGAATCAAATATAATTTTATTCAAGTTTAAATCAATGGCTGGATTATTTAGGGATGAGACGCATCTTTAACTCGTGTCTAAACATGTCAATGAGATTAAACCATGATTAACTTAGCCCGCTGTGTTTGCCTCAGGATCAACCCAAAGAGGCCAAATACAGTGCACAAAACTGATGATGAGCCATGGTGATTCAGCATCCAGCTATCTGTCAATGATGTGGAGTAAGAGTATGTTAGTGGGGGAAGTTCAATGTCTGTCTGAGATATTGAACCTCCCCATTTAAAAACACAACCACACTTGTCCTCGTAGTGAAACCAGACCAAACACTATCAGATAGATACGGAAACAGTTGCATCACGTTGTTCCAACAAATAATGTCTATTTTCACCATCTGGTTTCATTTCTGTATAACGATCTGGTGATGGAAATGTACCAATACTGAAACTGTAAGTGTGCCATAGGGCCTGAGCAACCACTGCAGCCCCCCTTTATAACTAACTGGTTTATCGTAAACCACAGTAGTGCCCCCTGGTGGTGTGGCTGACCAACCTGCAACTCCCTGTTGTGGTTCTCACACAGCAGCTGCATGAGGCGCAGTATGGGCTGCATGATGGTAATGATGACACTCATCTCCCCCTCTTGGTCATCAGGCGTGCTGGCGGGGCCCTGACACTCGGCGGCGGCCAGGTGCTCCTCGGCCTCGGCCTCACGGCGGTACGTGGTGAACGCCTTCTTAGTGACCGTGGACGCTTCCACCAGCTGCTCCTTGACCTCCTCCGTCACCGCAGCAACCGCCACCGTAGCCACCACCTTCCCTGGTAAAAGAAGAACATGAGGAATAAGAGACACTCACAACGAAGGGGACACCAGAGTAACATAGAGGAGAGTCTCACTGTACAGTGTACACAGGAGCAGAGCTGGAGCTGTCACAGACCTTGAACTTCATCATCTGGTCCCAGCTTGCACTGCAGTATCAAACAACTAAGAATTTGTTAATGACTGATTTATGATTTCTGCCATCTTCCGAGTGTAGTAAATTCACTGTATTAACTGTCCCACCTGACAGGACCAGGATGCTGTTCACACCAGCCCTGCTACCCTGACCCCTGACCTTTCTTTCCTTTAGCGGTGGGCGTGTCCTTGTCTGGGGGCTCCTCGTCCTTCTTCTTGCTGCCCAGGTCGCTGGTGTTGACAGTCACAGTGGCCTTGATCTCCTGCTGGGCCAGCTTCATCCTCTCATAGAACACCTTGAAGAACATCTCTGACTTGTTTTCCCCTGTCAGACGCATGAAGAAGGATTTCTGGAATTGGACAAGAAGAACAAGTCAATGTTGCAGATTTAAGAGGTTTTGTTTCAGTTAACTCTGTGTTAATAAGGGAATTGGTAGCTAGAGGTTTTCATAGTGACGTATTATGATTATGTTGTCAGATGATCTACATATGCACATTTCCCATTTAACAAATACAAGGTAAACAGCTTAAAGGTCTAGCATGTTTGTTGTTCCGTTTGACCACATCTCGTCCGTCCGTCCGCCCGCCCGCCCGCCCGCCCGCCCGCCCGCCCGCCCGCCCGCCCGCCCGCCCGCCCGCCTGTCTGTTATGCAGCCATAGGCTCTCTCTCTGCAGCTCTGTTACATAACCCTCCTTGTGCTCACCTGAAATCATACCATCTGTTCTCTGCCCCAGGGGCACAACTCTACTGGTACTGTGCAGGGCAGGCTGCACTGTACATACATTCACACAGAGAACATAGCCAGGTACACAGCAATCACAGCCAGGTACACAGCAATCACAGCCAGGTACACAGCAATCCCAGCCAGGTACACAGAAATCCCAGCCAGGTACACAGAAATCCCAGCCAGGTACACAGAAATCCCAGCCAGGTACACAGCAATCCCAGCCAAGTACACAACAATCCCAGCCAGGTACACAACATTCACAGGAAGTGTGTCAACTCAGCACATTCAGCATCAAGTACTTTAGCAATAATATAACCAAAACAAAACTTCAAGTGAAAGTATGCAGCCTAATTGACACCTTTTTATTCCATGTGCTACAGGCTGGTATATCCTGTCCCATTTTCCCTTTATTATCCCTCCTTACATAAGGCCTGTAATCAGCTGAGTTGTTGAAGGGAGGGAGCCACCACCACTGAGCCTGTTACATCAGATAACAGGGGAGGAAGGAGGGAAAGAAGTGGAGGAAAATCCTGCCCTACCTTTTAAGCACCAGAGTTGCTCGAAGTGTGTACGTGGTCTGTATGTGGTGTGAGAGGAAAGGTGTGTGTGTGTGGGGGGGGACAGAGGCAGGTGGGTGAGAGGGAAAGGGGGGAGAGAGGAGGGGACGGGAGACCAAAGGCAGGTGGGTGAGAGGCAAGAGAGGGGGGGGGCATACAGAATACAGTATTAAAAAAAGTTTCAAGAAAACAAGAACATTTTAAATTAAAACCGGGCATGCATTCAACAGTACTCACAGAGGTCCACCAGTAGCCAAGACCTGATAGACACACTCAAAGTTTAAATTAAGTTAATCAAAGTACTGTAGTTTGTCCCTCTTTCAACAAGGTTAACACCAGGCTCAACACCAGGCTCATTCATTGATAGTGATTAGGATCAGAAATCAACAGTGGCTATGTAACCAGGCAAACCTCCACCCACATTGCCACACAGAGGGGAAAACTGCCAGAAAGCAACTTTTTTAAAACATTACCTAGTTTGAATGGGAAGCCTTCATGACTGTGACCATAAAAACAAGTACTTCCATCTCGGATCACTTGGATGACCATCATTATGCCAACACCTGACTGTCGCCTTATGTTCAAGACAAGAACAGCAACAGCAGTAGCAGCAGCAGCAGCGGTAGCAGCAGCAGCAGCACAAGCAGGAACAGAGCCTGCTAAGGAAAAACACTGTCAGGGCAATTTGCCTGTTGTTCCATCTACACATATCAAGGAACTTGTCAGTTTGCTGACTTACTGGCTATCAGTTTCCAATTATCTGGAATTATCTTGCCCAGCTGATGTCCCCTGTGGCCCCCCCTGACCTTCGACCTCCATCCCGTCCCTGATCCTGCGTCTCAGGACTTTTCTCCATGTCTCTTCTCTCGCCCCTCTGTACTTTTTTGACATTTACAATATGTTTAGCCATAGTTTTAGTGCAGAGCAGTCGGGTTAAAGCCTGTTCTTTGGTACATATGGGTACATAACAACATGTCATAGTCTGCAACAATAACACAACACGGAAGGAAGATTGATATTTTTCTCTATGGGAAAATTGAGGGGTTTTATTATACACTCAGAAAAAAAGGTGCCATATAGAACCTTAAAGGGCTCTTCAGCTGTCCCCATAGCATAACCCTTTGAAGAACCCATTTTGGTTGCAGGTTGAACACTTTTGGTTCCAGGTAGAACTTTTTCTACAGAGGGTTCTACATGGAACCAAAAAGGATTCTATCTGGAACCAAAACGGTTCACCTGTGGGGACAGCTGAAAAACCCTTTTGGAACCCTTTTTTCTAAGAGTGTAGACTAGGCATTACGGTGTAGTTACTAGGTGATACTCAATTGTACTTGGGCATTGCTAAGTATAATTTACACCAGCATGGCTGTGGTGGTGAGCTTATTTATCCCTGGGCCCTTGAAATGCACTATCAACCTGCTGATTCCTTCTTCCAGGAAACCACCAGCTTATCCTCTTCTCTGCAGCAGACTAGACCCTACCTGCAGGGCCCACTGGGTGCACTATGGTCTCTGTCTCTCCCCAATGTTGGGCAAAGGGACCTCCTCCATAAAAAAAACAAGGTCATTCTGCATTCCTCCCTTTCTCTTTTTTGTTGTTCTCCCTTCACTGCTATGCTGGCTCTTGGCATCAACAAGGGGCAGTTATGTAAGCTCTATTTATATCGCAGGCTCTGAGCGACAGAGCTGTGGCTGTAATCATTGGAGGGCTCCTGCACCGTACCGTGCCGTGCCCACCAGTCGGTAACCACGGAGACCCACTCTCACACAAGGCCCGGTCACATACAGTATAAGAGGATAGAAAAACAAATAAACCACCCAGTATCCAATCACAACCCCTGCCAGCCACTTCCATCAGCATGGTGGAATTGTAGGGGGGAGTTCAGGAGAGTTTGGAACAGTGAGTATGTTTACATGCACACTAACAACACAATATTAAACTGATTACGGCAGTAGGCCGAGTATGGCATTATGTCACAATCGTCTATGGGTGAGAGAGAGGACCAAGGCGCAGCGTGTGCAAAATACATTCTCTTTATTTCGAGAAGGGAAAAACACGCAACGAACACTATAACAAAACGAAACAAAACAACAAACGATCGTGAAGCTATAAACGTAAGTGCACACACAAGCTACAAACGTACAACATAGACAATTACCCACAAAACCCAAATGCCTATGGCTGCCTTAAATATGGCTCTCAATCAGAGACAATAAACCACAGCTGCCTCTAATTGAGAACCAATCTAGGCAGCCATAGACATACAAACACCTAGACAAGTCACTGACCCATTAAACGTACAAACCCCTAGACAAACCAAAACACATACATTCCCCATGTCACACCCTGACCTAACTAAAATAATAATGAAAACAAAGATAACTAAGGCCAGGGTGTGACACATTAGTCATGTAAACACCTTACTCCTCTCTTAATTGCCACAAGGTCATAATCAGCATACGCCGATTAAAACACCTGGATTTCAAAGAAATCTTTTGAAGTATTAGGAACACCTTAATCGGAGTTCCAGCGGTGTATTTGATCTGCACATGTGCCAAAACACCAGCAGCGTGAGCTTCCTCTTTTTTTTGTTGCAGAGAGTGACCTGCTAGCTCTGTGAAATGACAGGTCTGTCAGAAGGCAGAATTGATCATTATCATCAAAATGGGATGTCAGTGTCCAGCCTCCCGTCAAACGCCCCCTCTCCCTCTG
The DNA here is from genome assembly GCF_016432855.1 of Salvelinus namaycush. Lineage (NCBI taxonomy): Eukaryota > Metazoa > Chordata > Actinopteri > Salmoniformes > Salmonidae > Salvelinus > Salvelinus namaycush. The sequence continues at coordinate 22,264,216 of NC_052308.1, read as the reverse complement.
ACAATTCTATTTATACTTTTCTCTCGAACCTACAGGCCTGAAGGGATTGGTTTTCTAAGAAGTTCTGTTTTTATATCACTCACAAGACAAAGAAGAAAATAGAAAATAAGCCGGTTTGGCCTTTGAGCATTGATAATAACCAATAGTGGACCAGAAAGCTTGTTCAAGACAGTGTTCCATCATGCAAAGGACAATCAATTCAGACTCAATTAAAACGAGTCAAATACTGAACAATGACCTAATCTGAGTTTCTACAGAGGAGGAATCAAGTTTGTTATCCCTTGAAACAAACATAATGACCTCAACACAGCCAGCAGGCTGTTCTGCCCACTGCCAGTGCTGTAATAGCCAATAGTGTGGGCATCAACTTCTAGCGTGGGTCAGAGAGCCTTCCAAACAGAGCAAGGAGCGTCACAATCCAATTGGCAGTAGTCACTACTGTCTGACCTATCTGGATGTCTATGCTGGAGCAGAGCCATACATTGACTTTAAGGCTCTGAACGGGAGTAGCCACAGGTGATAGATATCTCCATACGGGTGACCACCGGTAGCCAATGTACAGTACAAGCCTCTGCTTCCTTGCTCCTGTGGGTTGGTTGGCTCAATACTACAGCCTTAGCCTGCCTGGGTTGCAAAATGATATTCTTAGTCTTAAAAATCTGGATACTTTTTCTGTTTGTTTTTATTATATATTATTTTGAAAGGGGGCTGGGCCTGACACACCTCTGTGTTTTCTACCTCTCCTGCACATGCTCTTTTCATTTGCCTTTAAAAAAAACAACGTTTTACCTCTTTTTCTCCCCAATGTTGTGACATCCAATTGGTAGTTACAGTCTTGTCCCATCGCTGCAACTCCCGTACGGACCCGGGAGAGGCTAAGGTCGAGAGCCATGCGTCCTCTGAAACAAAACCCTGCCAAGCCACACTGCTTCTTGACACAATGCTCGCTTAACCCGGAAGCCAGCCGCACCAGTGTGTCGGAAGAAAACACCGTCCAACTGGCGACCGTGTCAGCGTGCATGCGCCAGGCCCACCAGAGGAGTAGCTAGAGCATGATTGGACAAAGACATCCCGGCCGGCCAAACCCTGTCCTAACCCGGACGACGCTGGGCCAATTGTGCGCTGCCTCATGGGTCTCCCGGATCTGTAGTGTCGCCTCTAGCACTGCGATGCAGTGCCTTAGACCACTGTGCCACTCAGGAGGCCCTTTCTTTTGCCTTTTAACTTCACTAGGGTAAGGGGCAGCATTCGGAATTTTGGATGAAAAGCGTGCCCAAATTAAAAAGCCTGCTACTCAGGCCCAGAAGCTATGATATGCATATAATTAGTAGATTTGGATAGAAAACACTCTAAAGTTTCCAAAACTGTTAAAATAATGTCTGTGAGTATAACAGAACTGATTTATGGCAGGCAAAAACCTGAGGAAAATCCAACCAGGAAGTACTATTATTTTGAAAGGATGTTTTTCCATTGAAAGCCTATCCACCATACAAAGACTTAGGACCCAGTTCACGATATCTATGGCTTCCTCTACATGTGGCCAGTCTTTAGTCATTGTTTCAGGCTTTTACTATGAAAAATGAGGGAGATACAGCACTTTCAATGAGAGGCCAGTGGAAATTTCCAGCCATGAGTCCTGCGCGTGATCGGGAACGCGCCTTTCTTGTTTCTCCTTTTCTATTGACAAAGCTTTTGTCCGGTTGAAATATTATTGATTATTTATGACAAAAACAACCTGACGATTGATTTTAGACATCGTTTGACATGTTTCTACTAACTTTTATTGTACTTTTTTGACTTTTGGTCTTGATGTTGAGAGCGCGCATTGTGCCTTTGGATTTCTGAACTAAACGCACCAACAAAATGGAGGTATTTGGACATAAAGATGAACTTTATCGAACAAAACAAACATTTGTTGTCTAACATGGAGAACTGGGAGTGCCATCAGATGAAGATCATCAAAGGTAAGTGATTCATTTTAATGCTATTTCTGACTTTTGTCACACCTCCTTGGTTGGAAAATGGCTGTATGGTTTTCTGTGGCTAGGCGCTGACCTAACATAATCGCATGGTGTGCTTTTGCCGTAAAGCCTTTTTGAAATCTGACAGAGCGGTTGCATTAAGGAGAAGTTTTTTTACAAGAAGTTTATCTTTAAAATGGTGGATAATACTTGTATGTTTGAGGAATTTTAATTATGGGATTTCTGTTGTTTTGAATTTGGCGCCCTGCAATTTCACTGGCTGTTTTCGAGGTCCCACTTGTACCAGAGAGTTTAAACTCTTATCATATTGTTTTGTATGTTCTTGTGTGCAAATATAAATAAATCATCTTTGTTTTCACTAACGCACTTCCTCTTTCCCCCTAGGGCTGGCACATACAGCTCAGGGCTGCAGCTCACCTCAGCTCTTTCCCTTTCGTCCTTCATACTACTGGCCCTTCATACTACTCCCCCTCCTTCCCTACCTCTTTCCTGTTGGCCCGGCGACTACCCCAGATTACCACAAAAAATTTGACATCAAGAGCCTTTTTGTCATTGAAGAGAGGTCCAGCATTTTCTAAGAGACAGAAATGTGATGCGACTGCTGATATGATTCACTCAGCACCATACGTGATCCCGCAACAAAGCTGACTTGTTCCCTGCAAATTGTGAGTGAAAAAACAATCTGGGATTATGAAAGCAAGAAGCCCTGTGTGTAGTTGTGCAGGCTCCTTGGCTACAATGAGAACCCCACCCCCTCCAAATAATACATTATCCTGCCAATCTCTTTCCCTGACTACTACCTGTAATGTTTTCCTGCAGGGAGGTCCTTTCCAAGGCCCCAGTGGGTGTGCAGGATAGCATAATGGTGTTAAAGAGTGGGAGTAAATTATGCTTCAACTAAAAAAGGCATGAGGACCAGCGATCCCCTTACAATAGAAGTCTCAATGAGTAATGGCAGTAACACAAACACAAACACACACACACACACACACACACACACACACACACACACACACACACACACACACACACACACACACACACACACACACACAAACACACACACACAACTTTGCAAATATTAACCCAAACTTCACAGAGCGCATCGCCACAATGCCAAAAGAAATACACACTCATGGCAAACACCCACTGTTATCTACTATCAGCAAAAGAGGAAGACATATAGCCTTTTGAACCCTAACCTGACCAAAACACTCAACAAATCTACATACAAACAGCTGCCCTGGGTGTGTATGTGTGTGATATGTGGATCTGTGTGAGGTGAGACAGTGGGATGGAGGACTACAAACTAGGGTGTGGTTTTCTACAGGTGTCTGGTCTGTCTAGAACATTTGGCTCCCAGGGCTGCTCCTCCTCCCCTTGTTCTGACAGCACAGTGAGACGCAGTTAATAAGGCTCTGTGGTCTCTGCATTATTCAGCCAGTGACATGCTGTAGTTATATAACAGGAGTCATATGTGAGTTCCTTTGAGTAAACTGCCTGTGCAGTGGGAAGCCAAGCCAGGGTTCATCAGGTAAAACCACTATACAAATACAAGCCCTATTACATAACAGGCCTGTTAACGCATTAGCTCACACAGAGATACACACACACACACACTCAAAAAACGCAGGTGCAAAGTTAGAAAATGTAACTGCCCAACAATCAGCCACCCCGCTCCCCCCACTATCCCCATGTTCCTCTCTTAACCTTGCAGTGCAGTCAGAGAAGTAATTGGTTTTGGTTGCCATAGCAACCCCTTCTGGCTGGCTGAGAGGAGGGGAGGTAGTGACGCATTGGGGAGCTACTCAGAGCTTAGAGCTTGGACCTCTCCCAGCAGACAGACCATTAGTTCCTGCTCTGCCTCCACTTCTTGCTCTCCTCCTCTGGGCCCAGTCTCTCCCACTCTACCTCTTCTCTAACATGTTCTACTCATATCACATTATGCCCCTGGCACGGGTTAATTCTCACCTGGATGACCGTGTTCCCGCCCTCCAGCAGGGCGATGGCCAATAGGATGCTCTCCTGGAAGATACGGTCGCTCGTGGCGTTCATGATGAGGTCAATTACCAGGTCGGATGCACCCTCTTTATCCAGACGGCACTGGACCTCATGCAGGGTCAGCTCCCCTCGGGCCGCGGCCGCCCCTGAACTCACCACTGGCGAGGGACAGGGAGAGAGAGACGGGGAGAGCGAGACAGACAGGCAGATAGTCATCAAGAGCCAGAACAAGGAAGGAAGGAAGGGGAGGGAAGGAGGGAGGGAGGGAGGGAGGGAGGGAGGGAGGGAGGGAGGGAGGGAGGGAGGGAGGGAGGGAGGGAGGGAGGGGAGGGGAGGGAGGGAGGGAAGGAGGGACGGACGGACGGAAGGGAGGGAGGGAGGGAGGGAGGGAGGGAGGGAGGGAGGGAGGGAGGGAGGGAGGGAGGGACGGACGGACGGACGGACGGACGGACGGACGGACGGACGGACGGACGGACGGACGGACAGACAGACAGACAGACAGACAGACAGACAGACAGACAGACAGACAGACAGACAGACAGGAGAACCTGTCACTGTAAATGAGAGTAAAAGTACAATTCCATCATCTCACAGGGATTTCCTCACTCAAGAGGATTGCTAGACGGGCAGATTAAAGAGGTCAGTCTGTCTCTTTCCTGTTCATTGATTCACTACATAATTTGCTTATTATATAATTTAATGAGATGAATCTTGATGGATATGATCTCTAAACTAAACCAAAAACAGGATGCCAAAAGTATAGTGATGATCATTCCATGTCTTGAAAATAGCTGTATTTCTTAGCTAAGACTAGCTAGCCTTGTCCAGTGATGACACCTGCTCCAGCCACACAAGGATGCAGATGTGTGATAATGTTACCCAGAGGGCCACTCTCTGGCTGTGGGAGCAGGTGTCCACACTCCACGAAACATTCTAATCAAGAGCTCGTCTCTCTGGTTGCCTGGCAACAGCACGGCTTGGCTCAGTCAGAGGAGAGTGCTCAAATGCTGAGGGACAGAGCCTGGGTCCAAAGTCTTAATGGCGGACATGGTGGGGGCAGGCAGGCAGGCACAAGCGTGAACAGGAAGGAACTCATTCCTATTCTCCAGGCGTGGAGAAGAGACCAGCCATGACTCATCATCCTGATTAGAGTCTGGAACACTTCAACAAGCTTTAATACTCTGAGGTATTGAGATGTACAGTGGGGAGCCTCTAGATAAATATGATCGCTCATATTTACTTTATCTTTTTGTATTGTATACAAAAAATATATATATACACACCAGCTATTTTTACTATTTTCTACATTGTAGAATAATAGTGAAGACATCAAAACTATAAAATAACACATATGGAATCATGTAGTAACCAAAAAAGTGTTAAACCAATCAAAATAGATTTTATATTTGAGATTCTTCAAATAGCCACTTGATGACAACGTTGCACACTCTTGGCATTCTCTCAACCAGCTTCATCTGGAATGCTTTTCCAACAGTCTTGAAGGAGTTCCCACATATGCTGAGCACTTGTTGGCTGCTTTTCCTTCACTCTGCGGTCCGACTCATCCCAAACCATCTCAATTTGGTTGAGGTCAGGAGATTGTGGAGGCCAGGTCATCTGATGCAGCACTCCATCACTCTCCTTCTTGGTCAAATAGCCTTACACAGCCTGGAGATGTGTTGGGTCATTGTCCTGTTGAAAAACAAATGATAGTCCCACTAAGCCCAAACCAGATGGGATGGTGTATTGCTGCAGAATGCTGTTGTAGCCCTGCTGGTTAAGTGTGCCTTGAATTGTTGTTGAGATGTCTCTGTTACTTGAAATCTGTGAAGCATTTATTTGGGCTGCACTTTCTGAGGCTAGTAACTCTAATGACCTTAACCTCTGCAGCAGAGGTAACTCTGGGTCTTCCATTCCTGTGGCGGTCCTCATGAGAGCCAGTTTCATCATAGCACATTATGGTTTTTGCGACTGCACTTCAGGAAACTTTAAAAGGGTGCCTTGAATTCTAAATAAATCACTGACAATGTCACCTGTAAAGCCCACACCCAAACCTCCTCCATGCTTCACGGTGGGAACCAAACATGCAAAGATCATCCGTTCACCAACTCTGGGTCTCACAAATCTCAAATGTGGAGTCATCAGACCAAAGGACAGATTTCCACCGGTCTGATGTCCATTGCTCATGTTTCTTGGCCCAAGCAAGTCCTTTCTTATTATTGGTGTCCTTTAGTAGAGGTTTCTTTGCAGCAAATCGACCATGAAGGCCTGATTCACGAAGTCTCCTCTGAACAGTTGATGTTGAGATGTGTCTGTTACTTGAACTCTGTGAAGCATTTATTGTAATATTTGAGGCTGGTAACTCTAATGAACTTATTCTCTGCAGCAGAGGTAACTCTGCGTCTTCCTTACCTGTGGCGGACCTCATGAGAGTCAGCTTCATGATAGCACTTGATGGTTCTTGCATCTGCACTTGAAGGAACTTTCAAAGTTCTTGAAATTTTCCGGCTTGACTGACCTTCATGTCTTAAAGTAGTGATGGACTGTCATTTCTCTTTTCTTATTTGAGCTGTTCGCTATTATTCTACAGCAGAGAAAATAATAAAAATAAAGAAAAACCCTTGAATGAGTAGATGTGTCCAAACTATTGACTGGTACTGTATGTGTGTATGTGTATATACAGTGGGGAGAACAAGTATTTGATACACTGCCGATTTTGCAGGTTTTCCTACTTACAAAGCATGTAGAGGTCTGTAATTTTTATCATAGGTACACTTCAACTGTGAGAGACGGAATCTAAAAAATCCAGAAAATCACATTGTATGATTTTAAAGTAATTAATTTGCATGACATAAGTATTTGATCACCTACCAACCAGTAAGAATTCCGGCTCTCACAGACCTGTTAGTTTTTCTTTAAGACGCCCTCCTGTTATCCACTCATTACCTGTATTAACTGCACCTGTTTGAACTCGTTACCTGTATAAAAGACACCTGTCCACACACTCAATCAAACAGACTCCAACCTCTCCACAATGGCCAAGACCAGAGAGCTGTGTAAGGACATCAGGGATACAATTGTAGACCTGCACAAGGCTGGGATGGGCTACAGGACAATAGGCAAGCAGCTTGGTGAGAAGGCAACAAGTTCAAGATGACGGTCAATCACCCTCAGTCTGGGGCTCCATGCAAGATCTCACCTCGTGGGGCATCAATGATCATGAGGAAGGTGAGGGATCAGCCCAGAACTACACGGCAGGACCTGGTCAATGACCTGAAGAGAGCTGGGACCACAGTCTCAAAGAAAACCATTAGTAACATACTACGCCGTCATGGATTAAAATCCTGCAGTGCACGCAAGGTCACCCTGCTCAAGCCAGCGCATGTCCAGGCCCGTCTGAAGTTTGCCAATGACCATCTGGATGATCCAGAAGAGGAATGGGAGAAGGTTATGTGGTCTGATGAGACAAAAATAGAGCTTTTTGGTCTAAACTCCACACGCCGTGTTTGGAGGAAGAAGAAGGATGAGTACAACCCCAAGAACACCATCCCAACCGTGAAGCATGGAGGTGGAAACATCATTCTTTGGGGATGCTTTTCTGCAAAGGGGACAGGACGACTGCACCGTATTGAGGGGAGGATGGATGGGGCCATGTATCGCGAGATCTTGGCCAACCACCTCCTTCCCTCAGTAAGAGCATTGAAGATGGGTCGTGGCTGGGTCTTCCAGCATGACAACGACCCGAAACACACAGCCAGGGCAACTAAGGAGTGGCTCCGTAAGAAGCATCTCAAGGTCCTGGAGTGGCCTAGCCAGTCTCCAGACGTGAACCCAATAGAAAATCTTTGGAGGGAGCTGAAAGTCCGTATTGCCCAGCAACAGCCCCGAAACCTGAAGGATCTGGAGAAGGTCTGTATGGAGGTGGCCAAAATCCCTGCTGCAGTGTGTGCAAACCTGGTCAAGAACTACAGGAAACGTATGATCTCTGTAATTGCAAACAAAAGGTTTCTGTACCAAATATTAAGTTCTGCTTTTCTGATGTATCAAATACTTATGTCATGCAATAAAATGCAAATTAATTACTTAAAAATCATACAATGTGATTTTCTGGATTTTTGTTTTAGATTCCGTCTCTCACATTTGAAGTGTACCTATGATAAAAATTACAGACCTCTACATGCTTTGTAAGTAGGAAAACCTGCAAAATCGGCAGTGTATCAAATACTTGTTCTCCCCACTGTATACACACATATACATACATACAATTGAAGTCGGAAGTTTACATACACTTAGGTTGGAGTCATTAAAACTCGTTTTTCAACCACTCCACAAATTTCTTGTGAACAAACTATAGTTTTCAGCAAGTCGGTTAGGACATCTATTTTGTGCATGACACGTAATTTTACCAACAATTGTTTACAGACAGATTATTTCACTTATAATTCACTGTATCACAATTCCAGTGGGTCAGAAGTTTACATACACTAAGTTGACTGTGCCTTTAAACAGCTTGGAAAATTCCAGAAAATTATGTCATGGCTATAGAAGCTTCTGATAGGCTAATTGACATCTTTTGAGTCAATTGGAGGTGTACTTGTCGATGTATTTCAAGGCCTACCTTCAAACTCAGTGCCTCTTTGCTTGACATCATGGGAAAATCAAAAGAAATCAGCCAAGACCTCAGAAAAAAAATTGTACACCTCCACAAGTCTGGTTCATCCTTGGGAGCAATTTCCAAACGCCTGAATGTACCACGTTCATCTGTACAAACAATAGTACTCAAGTATAAACATTATGGGACCACGCAGCCATCCTACCGCTCAGGAAGGAGATGCGTTCTGTCTCCTAGAGATGAACGTACTTTGGTGTAAAAAGTGCAAATCAATCCCAGAACAACAGCAAAGGACCTTGTGAAGATGCTGGAGGAAACAGGTACAAAAGTACTTATATCCACAGTAAAACGAGTCCTATATTGACATAACTTGAAAGGCCGCTCAGCAAGGAAGAAGCCACTGCTCCAAAACCGTCATAAAAAAGCCAGACTACGGTTTACAACTGCCCATGGGGACAAAGATCATTGAAGAAATGTCCTCTGGTATGATGAAACAAAAATATAACTGTTTGGCCATAATGACCATCGTCATGTTTGGAGGAAAAAGGGGAAGGCTTGCAAGCCAAAGAACACCATCCCAACGGTGAAGCACGGGGGTGGCAGCATCATGTTGTGGGGGTGCTTTGCTGCAGGAGGGACTGGTGCACTTCACAAAATAGATGGCATCATGAGGATGGAAAATTATGTGGATATATTAAAGCAACATCTCAAGACATCAGTCAGGAAGTTAAAGCTTGGTCGCAAATAGGTCTTCCAAATGGACAATGACCCCAAGCATACTTCCAAAGTTGTGGCAAAATGGCTTAAGGACAACAAAGTCAAGGTATTGGAGTGGCCCTGATCTCAATCCTATAGAAAATTTGTGGGCAGAACTGAAAAAGCGTGTGTGAGCAAGGAGGCCTACAAACCTGACTCAGTTACACCAGCTCTGTCAGGAGGAATGGGCCAAAATTCACCCAACTTATTTTGGGAAGCTTGTGGAAGGCTACACGAAACGTTTGACCCAAGTTAAGCAATTTAAAGGCAATGCTACCAAATACTAATTGAGTGTATGTAAACTTCTGACCCATTGGGAATGTGATGAAAGAAATAAAAGCTGAAATAAATCATTCTCTCTACTATTATTCTGACATTTCACGTTCTTAAAATAAAGTGGTGATCCTAACTGACCTAAGACAGGGAATTTTTACTAGGATTTAGTCAGGAATTGTGAAAAACTAAGTTTAAATGTATTTGGCTAAGGTGTATGTAAACTTCCGACTTCAACTGTATATGTATACATATACATATATATATTATTTTATACTAATCCAATTGCTCAGAGAAAAATATTTTGTATAACAAGTAAAAAATAACATCTCAAAAATATAGTGTTCAAAATGACTCCACTGTATACGTCAGCCAGTTCAGACAAACAGATACAGAGTGTCACAGAGATACAGAGACAGACAGGTACCTGCTCGAGGTTTCCCTTCTGTTCCAGGGGGGACAGGACCATTGACGAACGTCGTCACACTGTCTCTTCTGGCCCCAGGCTTGATGTTCCCATAGTAACGATTCACCAGAATCTGCCTCAGGGCTTCACCCTGGTGGAAAGAGGTGATGTCAGAGGATGGAGCCTACATCATCATCATGAGATAAACCCTAGAGTTGATGTCTGCGCCCCCACGGACATCTAATTAGCATAATACTAAATAATCCCCATAAAGTCTGTCAGTTTAAGCTAGAGATATATACTTTTTTGCATTGGATGCGTCTCAATCCACCGCACCACTCCCCCATCTGCAGTGAAAGGTGACAGAGCTAGAGGGTCTGAACGGTTTGGCCTACAAACTATTATGACCCCTCTATGGAAAGATGAGACTGTCACGAACACAATAGTGTTCTCCATTTTGCTTCACAAGCGTTTCGGACTTGTCTCAAATCAGTACAGCTGATCTGCCAACTTCTGTCTGTAGCGGCCAAACAGTTGGGCTACACACTAAGACCCCTCTGTGGGAAGATGAGACTCTCACGAACACGTCGGTTGTTTTGCTCTAGGATACCTCACAAGACTCGTCTGAAGTCCACCGGTACCCGTTGAAAAAATGTATGGAAGTATATACAGTATGGAGACAGTTTAGTGCCAAAAATAATGGGTTAAAAACATACAAATCTAATAAAAAAATACAACAAATCCTGATCTTTCTTATATATCTCACAGATATAGGACAGACACTTCTTTCTTTTGATTTTCTTTTGGGACTATCTGTTGTTCCATGTAGTGAAACTTTTATTCAATGCATTTGTATGGGCTAATAGAAGTAAGTCCAAATGAACATTTTCATCAAATAATTTTTTTATATTTCAAGGTGTCGTAAAATTCAAAATAAAATAGCTAAATCATCCTTGGTATGACCTTCTTACTGCAGCCCAACCTTCTGTTACTTAGATAACTTACATCCAAACTGCAGTTCCATCGATACCTGGTATGGCATGAGCCTCGGAATGTTCCAACTCATATTTATACATATCAGTTTTGTATATACCTCTTTAAACCCATTGACACTCACACCCAGTGGCCAGTTAGTTAGTAGGGGGGTAACCCTGTGAGTAGGTGGGCATGCTGTGGAAGCAGAGTGGCTGCAGGCTAGGGTAGAGTGGTGCATCAGTGCATTAAGACAACCAGCCCAGCCATGGTGGGCCAGAGAGCAGGGTTGGGGGACACTGGAACAGACAGGATCAGACCAGAATGGACTCTACCTACCCTCCTCTGGTCCTCCAGTTGCTTCTCGGGCTGGTTGGGGTCAAGCTCCTGAGGGTGAGGTGAGTTAGCAGAAAGCAAATCATGTCCAAAAAGGAAATTAGGGAAAACAAAAACAAAACAAAAAAGAGGGATGTTAATACTGTGCACATTAGTCACTTTCCTGACATGCAGGAAACTGGGCCAAATGACATCATGCAGTTAACCGAGGGAGGTGGGTGGTGTATTGGGGTGGATGTGGGGTAGGAACGTAACCATGCAGGCTTAGAGACGAGAGAAAAAAACCTAATAACATAAGGTGGCTTGCTGCCGGAACAAAAGGCCATTCATCTAAAACCCTTTACATCTCAGGATCCCTTTTAATTTCAAACACTTACGTTAACAATGTTAAACAAGGCTTAAATATTGCTGCTCGCTCCTTTGATCTTGGATACATTTCAACCGATAAACTGTACAGAACCGAGTATCTCCCTTGTTACTTTGCAGTCGTCACACAAATGAAACCATGTTAAGTACATAAGGTAGCGAGAAGCTGCCAGGGGCAGAAACACAACTCAAACCATGAGAAAAAACCCAGCCCTATCCAGGTTACATAATGGAGTCAGTGTTGTGTGCTAGTAACGCCACGGACACAGTGTAAACCCATGTTCCCATCTGCCATGGAAAAACACCCATGCGCGCAGTTCCAAAACCCTGCAGAAAGAAGGTCAGGAAACTGAACTGGGATGGAGGGATGAACAGAGGGAGGGAGAGAGGGACAAACATATGTCTGTTCACAGTATTATAGAAAATCCACAAGCTGGAAACATTGGCATTTGTTATGTGTGTTTTGGTGAGTCGGACCTGAAAAAGGAAAGACGTGGGGAAGGATTTGACTTGTTCCATCTAGATGAGCGGGGAGGAGTGATGACTACTGTAATGGAATGCGGCCACCACAACGTAGAGGACGGACAATCTACCATCTACAGTATATTCAACAACAACCCATATGCTGAGGCCCAGGGCCAATATGGGTGTTGAACTCACATCTGCAGCAGGAACTTCTGGCTCAGCCGGCGGAGGGGCCAGCTGATTGGATAGATAAATAAAAGGTCTGGGTTAGTCAAGGTGTGGCTTAGACAACAGTTAGTCATGTTGTTGCTACAAAGAGCAGAACTCTCCCTGAGCAAATTAACCTCAGGCAGCTCTCAGGTCACCTGCCTCACAGTGCAAACAGACCGATACAAGGCCATGCCGCTTTGCAAAGAAGCTCCCTGCCCGTCTGGCTGGTAACAGTTAATCAGTTGGCCTGTCATGTGCCCGACAGTAATACAAGCGCATGACTCAAAGCCAGCCACGGAGAAGCAAGGGGACAACAAACATGCCCTTATCTAACGTATCTACAGTATTCTAAGTTTCTGCGGTTAATGTAGCACTTGTCTGTGTCATCACTATTCTACGCTCCTTGTGTTCACATGCCAATGCTTTCGCACAGTTGCTTGCATGTACAAATGTACTGTTTAGTTTTTTATGTGAAAGGATTAGAAATGTCACGTCCTAACATGAAGGACTAAGGGGTTACGACGGACAAATCAGACTTGCAGATATGGCTTTTAGTGGCATGACAGAAGTACGCTACATGAACAAAGGTATTAGGACACCTGCTCGTCAAACATCTCATTCCAAAATCAAGGACATTAATATGGAGTTGGTTCCCCTTTGCTACTGTAACAGCCTCCCCTCTTCTGGGAAGGCTTTCCACTAGATGTTGGAACATTACTGCGGGGACTTGCTTCCATTCAGCCACAAGAGCATTCGTGAGGTCGGGCACTGATGTTGGGCGATTAGGCCTGGCTTGCAGTCGGCGTTCCAATTCATCCCAAAGATGTTCGATGGGGTTGAGGTCAGGGCTCTGTGCAGGACAGTTAAGTTCTTCCACACCAATCTCGACAAAACATTTCTGTATGGACCTCGCTTTGTGCACATTGTCATGCTAAATAGGAAAGGGCCTTCCCTAAACTTTTGACACAAAGTTGGAAGCACAGAAGCATCTAGAATGTTATTGTATGCTGTAGCATGAGGGGGTAGCCCGAACCATGAAAAACAGCCCGAGACAGGTGTATAAAATTGAGCACACAGTCATGAACTCTCCATAGATAAACATTGGCAGTAGAATGGCCTTACTGGAACTCGGTAGTGAGTGTTGCAACCGAGGACAGACAATTTCTATGCGCTATGCGCTTCAACACTCGGCGATCCCGTTCTGTGAGCTTGTGTGGCCTACCCCTTCGCGGCTGAGCCGTTATTGCTCTTAGACATTTCTACTTCACAATAACAACACTTATAGTTGACCGGGGCAAATCTAGCAGGGCTGACATTTGAGGAACTAACTTGTTGGAAAGGTGGCATCCTATGACGGTGCCACATTGAAAGTCACTGAGCTCTTCAGTAAGGCCATTCTACTGCCAATGTTTGTCTATGGAAATTGCATGCCTGTGTGCTCAATTTTATACACCTGCCCACAACGGGTGTGGCTGAAACACCCGAATCCACCAATTTGAAAGGGTGTCCACATACTTGTGTATATATAGTGTATTAGTGATACAGTGCATAATAATATATGCAAATGAAAAAAAAGCATGAACACAAACATCACAACAACAAAAAAACTAACACCTCAGCTGACACTCAGACTCATACTCAAATGCTTGCTTAAATACCTTGTTAAAAAGGACCTTTAGAAGGAGTAGACAGATGTGATACATTGAAATGGTGCAAAGTGAAAAGGCAGCGAGACAGATAGACAGACCACAGTGGGGTTGACTCTGCCCCAGTAGCCCAGTCATGCTGACTGAGTAATTGTTAGACTAGACAAGAATCTCCCCTTATCAGGCCCCTCTTTACGTAAAACATCAATATCCACAGGAAAAAGGATGATGCATGCAAACAAGGCAGTGTAAACACTGATTCACTTGTCTAATTCAATTCAATCACAACGTCATAGAGTTACTTTCAAGTGTATTTCCCATTCGTCACATTTTGAGTGGTGGAGAATGACATTCATTTACGGTCCTCATCGGACCTGATTTGTCTTCCATGTTCCAGTGAGCTGAAGGCTGGGGTCGACCTGCCCAAATGTCTGCGTTAGAGATGTTGACGGTGAGTATGATGTGTCTCCTCTCTAACGCCCAGGAAGCTCAGATTCAAACTCCAAATAGACAGCTCTGCTAGAGTTATAATGTCAAAATACATTAGTTACTCACCAAATATGCAGTTTCGCTGAGTAACTATCTTCAAATACTCCCATTACGGCCGGTATGTACATCCAAAAATGGTCTCAAAAAACATTTACAAGCACGCACAGATTGGAAGTTTACAACAGCTCAATACATTTCAGGTGCCGAAGAGGCATTTTTTCGGTAGCTTTTTTAGAAGTACATACCGGCCATAACCGGAGTAAATTAAGATAGGTGCTCAGCGAAACTCCCTATTTTGTGAGTGACTAATATATTTTGACATTCAATGGGAGTTTGAATCGGCGCTTCCTGGGCGTTAGAGCCATCTTGAACGCACAGTTACTGGGGCAGGGTCGCCAATAATTTCCCCATGGAACTGCTGGCATCAGCCCTAGACACAGCTCGACCCATGACTGCCAACATTAGTTCCACTTATACGTTTTCTCAGACTATATGACGTCGACTATATAGTAGTATAGTATATAGTAGTATAAGGGGCTGAATCACTACAAACATAAGGTCATCTGTAAGTTACTGCCACATTTCAGCAGTGGAAAGATGAAAGGATTCCACCACAGAGGTTCCACCAGTCTCTGCACTTGTCTCAAGGTGTGAAGATGAATGACACCACCCCCTTCTTTCTGTTTTATATAACCTGCCTGGCCTTTCGTCTAGTGACAGGACTGTCATCGGCACCCTAGCAATAACTACCCGTCCCTGGCCCCCATCCCCCGCTGATCCCCCTCATATCTCCTAGCATGGAAGATTATAGCCTAGCGAGTACGGTAAATAAGCAGGTAGAGGGGATAATCATAGGGGATAAAGGGGGAGGACAGAGAGATGATTTCCTTTGTTCTTGTCTGATACCATTACATCAGTGGTCTTCCGTGGACCAGAGGTGGTCCTGAAACAGTTAACAGGTGTAGGCTGTGTAGTGCCCCCCACCCTGAAACAGTTAACAGGTGTAGGCTGTGCAATGCCCTGTACTCCTGCCCTCCCTTGCCACGCTCCCTTGCTCGCCCCAGCGCCGCCCAACACGAGGCACTGCCAGTCTTTCAGTAAACAGCCCTGCTGCACTTTTACTGGCAATTACTGCTGAAGGTCACACATCAGTGGAGAGTCTGAATTCCAGGGGGAAAAATAACGTTAGCTCTTATGTAACCGCTGCCTGAGAGCTGGCGGGAGCACAAGAATCGTGCAGGATGAAGCAGGCTACATGGAAACTGGGACAGAGCTGCACGGCCAGCAGAAAAGCCTATAGTTCCCCCTGTTGGAGGGGATCAGAGAAACAACTAGGGTCCCCTCACCTCACAAACACTGCAGAAGCTCTGAGGATAGCTGAGGACAAGCAGGGACATACTGAGGCAGAGAGAACACCAGCACTGAGTGATGCAGAATAGCCATGAGGGGAGAGAAGAGGGAGAGACAGAGAGAAACAGATTGGTATAGAGAGAGAAATAGAGAGGGGGACTCTAGAAAGAGCGACTTTGCCAGGGATAATGAGACGATAGCGATCAGCCGGCATGGACACACACAGCAAGGAAAGGGAGCGAAAGAGTCACACGACACACACACAGACACACAGGATCGGACCTACAGTCCCCAGTGCTTCCCAGATGAATAGGGGGAGTACTGTACTATATGTCAGGCCTGTAGCGGGGTACGCCACAGAGGAGGTGCCATGTCGGGCAGAGCAGAAATACGGGCTGAACACAGGGCTAATTTAAAAGCTAACTGACAGACAGCCCAGTGCTGTTGCTGCCATTTCTGCCGTGGAGGGGAAGTGTGGGCTTTGGATCAGCATGGAGCCTGGGACACTGCGTCCCATAGGGGGGCCCTCCTGGGTCCATGCACGTGCCGGATGTGTGGGTGGGGTGTACACATTCTTCAGACACTACGAATGGGAAGGGTCCGTTCAGGCAACAAAGAAGTAGTCTATCTGTTCGCTCCCTTTCTTAGGAGGGGAAGCAGCCGGGGATTTCCATCACTGGATAACACTGGGGGGAGGAATGGAGGGAGGAAAAAGAGAGAGAAGACACTCATGTGAGCATGTGACCTCCTGGCAGACATACAGCTCAGATCGTAGACTCTCCAACGGTCAGTCTAACTGATATCTGTGTTTACCTCTCCTTCTTATCAGTCTCTCTCACTCCATTGTTTGCTTTCCTTTTTTTCCTGAAAGGAAGGTAGTCTTTACTGCTGTAACTCATGACTATCTTGTGTACATGCTCATTTACTATACAATACAAGTTTTGACTATATGATGTTATTGTGACCAAAAAGATAACTACAGTAATACTGCAACTAGGCCTCCCGGGTGGCGCAGTGGTCTAGGGCACTGCATCGCAGTGCTAGCTGCGCCACCAGAGTCTCTGGGTTCGCGCCCAGGCTGGGCTGGGTTCACGCCCAGGCTCTGTCGCAACCGGGAGGTCCGTGGGGCGACGCACAATTGGCATAGCGTCGTCCGGGTTAGGGAGGGTTTGGCCGGTAGAGATATCCTTGTCTCAGTATGTAAAAATGTAATAAAATGTATGCACTCTACTGTAAGTCGCTCTGGATAAGAGCGTCTGCTAAATGACGTAAATGTAACTAATACTAAACAAAACCTTCTAGAGGTAAAAAACCCCCCGATATAACCTGTGGTTGAAGGTTGTGCTCTTAAATGTCATACCTTCTCAATATAGGTTTTGGTCAATGGGGTATCCTGTACAGTCTGGTGCGTTGACATGGAGAAGGGGAATAATAATAGAACAACTTCTGAGTAAAAGAGGTGTTCTGTTCTATGACATCAGTGAGAATGTGATGCCACATTAGCCCCTCCCATATGGCACTGGCCTCAGGCTTTCTGAAAGTCCCCTGACAGACGCAGTACAAGATGAAAGGGAAGAAAGAGGATATCTGCAGTTTCCACTTCCTCTAGGGCACGCACAGACACACTCCCTGATGTACATATACAGTACACACGCGCAAAGCAAGAACACCTGCGCACACAAACACCCCGTTACCCTCTATGGATGTGGGGATGATCTGGTTTCCACCACTACGTTTAAGGGATAGTTCCATGTGTATAAATACTCAAACACCTGCTGTGGTAATGGTGATGGGGAGCTTAGAGGCAACCACCCTGCCCCTGTCCCTCTGACCACCATCCAAAGAAAGACTGGGTATGATCAACACCCCGACACCAACCTTCCCCCTTGCTGCTCCCCCCTCAAGCCAACCCTGGGTGCTGGCTCTTCATGTCCTGCCTCCATTCAGATAGCCTACCACTTGACCTCCCAAAGGAATTTGTTCTGTCTAGCTTCAGTTCTGTGAGGAGAAAGTGGTGAGTTAAGCTGCAAACCGAATTGAACTTGTTTCAAATTTGCTTGCAGTTTGCACAATAAATATCTCCACTTCTCCCATTCAAAGGATATATAAATATACTATATGGCGTAGCACTGCAAATTACTGTACATCTTAAGTGACACAGTGCATTGAACACAACAAGGGGGAAAAAATGCATAAAGGCAATGCAAACAAACAAATGTGCACATGGAGAAAGGAATGGCACCATTAAGTATTTCACCACAGAAATTCCAAAGCTGCTAAGGCTAGAAAGTACATCATTATGACTGAACCATAACGCCATCAGTTATGTACTAAATGGCTACATCCACTGACGTGTAGACTCATTTTGTTCATTGTGGTCTATCATTACAGTCTGTATGCACTGTTTCCTAAAATAAAAGATTGACAATGTGCAAGTCCAATCTGAAAAGACACACAACTTCTGACACACTCATACAACAGAAGTACACAACGACCAGCAACTAAACTTCAAGCAGATGACTACAATAAAGACACATAGGAGTATGGTAAGTTGGCAACATTACCAGACAGTTCTTAGCATGCTAGTGGTGGCACAGTTACACAGTACAACGCACAGCAACTGGCAGCTACTCTGACAGACACAGAGAGAGCATGGGGAAGAGTTCACGGAGGTCAGCAGCACATAATACAGCAAAACTTTAGCACAGGCGCATCTAGCTACACCACTAGTACGAGACGGAAATCAAACGAAAGAAGGAAAATGATCAACCTCAGCCACATCCATCTCATCATCAAAGGCAATGTGCTGGAAGAGAAGAGTATAGTGGCAGAGTTAGTAGAGCTGGGTTAAGGGGAGGGGAGGCAGCTGGAAACAGACAAACAGTTGGACAGAAACACACACCATGTCAGTTAGTAAAAAACACACAAGTTACTACCTCTCAAAGCAATGGATTTGTAAGTATCAACAGAACAGCAGAGAGAACAAAGTGCATTAATCAGAGATTAGTACAGAGTCATTGGCACATAAATGGTGTATTAGTGTTTATGGTGTATTACTGTTTAAGCGCGTGTCTCAGTGTGTGATTGTGAATAGCACGGAGGATACCGTATATACACACACCCCTGGCATCTTATTCCTGCAGAAGGGCAACTGCTACTGTAGGTTATAAACCAAGCCAAAATACTCATCCCATCCATCACAGACCTAAGTACACCCAGTATCTTGGGGAGGGCACAGGTCAGCAGAGGAAAACTGAACCTCCAACTTCATCTTTGCTCTTAAACCCTGACCTCTGCACTGACCTCTGTAAAGAGCTACAGAATACCAGGCCTCCTTGTAACTGTTTCCTCTCATGATAAACCCCAGCGTAGAGAGAACCAGATGAGTATTGTGAGGTGGTGAAGAGGGCCATATTAGTGTAGGTAGCTACCTTCTCCCCATAGCCACGGTCTTTGGTCATCATCTCCCTCAGAGTCTGCAGCACCTTGATACACAGCCGCTCCTCGTTCTCCTCCAGCAGCTGTTTGGTGTGTTTGATGAGCCTGGGCAGAGGTCAGAGGTCAGGGGCAGGTGGATCACACATACTGCACTGTACAGAACTGCATAGAACTGCATACCACAACAACTAAAAAAATACTACAGTGGTAACAAACCCTGATTTCAGAGAGATTCTACTACAGTAATTACCGTTAATCTTGTAGTTTAGAGATGAGGGTAAAGGTCTTCTTGGCATAATCCTAATTGATTGTCTTAATTTATTATTCGCTGTAAATGTTTGGGTAGAGATTTGACCTCACGTGGGTCTTAGAGCGGTCAATCAGGTTCTGCGTTTTACTGTATTCATGGTTAGGAGCCTTTCAATCCAAATTACCAATCCTGTATATGAGTCAACTGCTGAAGCGTCAATGAACCAGTAGACCCAATCTCTTCCTGGCATACAGGCTTTCCATAAAGGTCCCATTGTATTCTACACATTGAGGCTAGTACTGTACTGTATTGCCTTTGTACCGTAAGTAAGTTTCCTGAATCAGTGTGAACTGGTGGTGTCTCACGTGCTACTCCACGTATGAATTCCCCCTCCCTACGGCCCTTTCCAGTAGGCTAATCCCTGAGCCGGCATCTGTTCAAGGAGCACAGACATCCAAACTCCCACCCTGTTATCCAATCTCAGCCCTTATCAAGCACAACACACACAGGAGTGGCCTGGCCTGTGTGGGGGAGGGAGGGAGCACTGTGTGAGGGGAGCCAGAGCTCCAGTAGGCTCAGGGTAGGACATGTGAAAACAAAGCCCTGGGTCACTTCCGTACTTAGCCTGTTTAGAGCGGGACGCCCTGCTCAATGATGAATTCAGTTACTGTGTAGACTACAGGGGAAATGTGTCCCAACTCTAGTTACAGTACAACAGGTACAGTATGAAAGAGCTCAGATCAGGTTAACACCATGCATTCCTGAACACTGAGACAGTATCAGGAGACTGTACAGTCTTTCCAGTCAAACCACAGCTAGGTCATTTCCTAGTGGACTAACCCTTATTTGGTTTACGAATGCTTTGGAAGAAATTGCAGAATTTCAAAGAAAATTGCAGACTATGGTCCATCACTGGACGTGGCAAGAGACGCGTCGATTGTTTGTAAACTTGTCAGGGATGTGGGTGGCTTGCCATGGTTTGTGGGTACTGGAGTCTTACTTGGAGATGAAGCCGCCGCTCTCACATTTCCTGCGGGCGTCTGTGTTCTCAGGGAACAGCAGCTCAGGGCGATGCAGCACGTCCACCAGGACAGACAGCTCAGCCTGGACCAGGGGATGCAGACGGTCCTCCAGGGCTGAAACTATGTCCTACAACACAAAGCAGAGCAGAGGACAGGCACGGTTTGAGGGGTAACAGAAACAGAGATAGGACATAGACAGCGCACAGGCAAACTCAGGGTATTGGCACACTGAGTGTTAGATCAGGGGTAGGTCTGATCCCAACCTAACTGTCTCTATGAGTTTGGTGCCTGGGTGCCAGCCCCTACTGTTGAAGTCCTGCCCATACAGGGAAGCTGACAAAACTGAAAAACATGCTGGTCAACTTTGTGACCTTATTGTCTCAGACTGCTCACTCGACAAACGTATAAAAGCAGAAGTTAACCATTGTTTACCAAAAACCATCAAAACAGACCGATACAGCTCCCCTCAACCCCGCTACATATCCCCATGAGTCACAGTCAGCATCAACTCCATGGAAATATGCAAATCGATACAGTTGTACCATACTGTCTGTTGATGTAGACACTGACTTGAGTAGGAGGGAGGGAAGGAGGGATTCTGGTAGGGTTACTGTAAACTGTAATTGTATTTGTACTTATTATGGATTCCCATTAGCTGCTGCCAAAGCAACAGCTACTCTTCCTGGGGTCCAGCAAAATTAAGGCAGTTTATATAATTTTAAAAACATTACAATACATTCACAGATTTCACAACACATTGTGTGCCCTCAGGTCCCTACTCCTCAACTACCACATATCTACAGAACAAAATCCTTGTGTACGTGTGTGTATAGTGCATATGTTGTCGTGTATGTGTATGCATGTGTCTGTGCCTATGTTTGTGTTGCTTCACAGCCCCCACTGTTCCATTTACATGTATCTGTTTTTTTTTATCAAATTGTACTGCTTGCATGAGTTACTTGATGTGGAATAAAGTTCCATGTAGTCATGGCTCTCTGTAGTACTGTGTGCCTCCCATAGTCTGTTCTGTGAAGAGACCTCTTGTGGCATGTCTTGTGGGGTATGCATGGATGTCCGAGCTGTGTGCCAGTAGTTCAAACATACAGCTCGGTGCATTCAACATGTACCGCTCATAAATAAAAGTCGTGATGAAGTCAATCTCTCCTCCACTTTCAGCCAGGAGAGATTGACATGTATGTTATTAATATTAGCTCTCTGTGTATATCCAAGGAACAGCTGTGCAGCCCTGTTCTGAACCAATTGCAATTTTCCAAAGTCCTTTTTTGTGGCACAACTGAACAGTAGTTCAGGTGCGACAAAACTAAGGCCTGTAGGACCTGCCTTGTTAATAGTGCCGTTAAGAAGGTAGAACAGATCTTTATTATGGACAGACTTTTCCCCATCTTAGCTACTGTTGTATCAATATGTTTGACCATGCCAGTTTACAATCCAGGGTAACTCCAAGCAGTTTAGTCACCTCAACTTGCTCAATTTCCACATTATTTATTACAAGATTTAGTTGAGGTTTAGGGTTTAGTGAATGATTTGTCAAAAATACAGTGCTTTTAGTTTTAGAAATATTTAGGACTCACTCATTCCTTGCCACCCACTCTGAAACTAACTGCAACTTTTTGTTGCAGTCATTTCAGTCGCTGTAGTAGCTAACATGTATAATGTTGAGTCATCCTCATATATAGACACTCTGGCTTTACTCAAAGCCAGTGGCAATTCATTAGAAAAGATTGAAAAAATGTAATTGCCTAGACAGCTGCCTTGGGGAATTCCTGATTCTACCAGGATTATGTTGGAGAGCCTTCCATTTAAGAACCTCTGTGTTCTGTTAGACAAGTAACTCTTCATCCACAATATAGCAGGGGGTGTAAAGCCATAACACATATGTTTTGACAGCAGCAGACTATGATCAATAATTGCAAAAGCCACACTGAAGTCTAACAAAACAGCCCCCACAATCTTTTTATAATCAATTTCTCTCAGCCAATCATCAGTCATTTGTGTAAGTGCTGTGCTTGTTGAATGTCCTTTTCTATAAGCATACTGAAAGTTTGTTGTCAATTTGTTTACAGTAAAATTGCATTGTATCTGGTCAAACACAATTTTTCCCAAAAGTTTACTAAGGGTTGGTAACAGGCTAATTGGTCGGCTATTTGAACCAGTAAAGCAGAATTACTTTTTCTTCCCTCCAAGCCTGGGGGCACACACTTTCTAGTAGGCTTAAATTGAAAATAGGGCAAATAGGAATGGAAATATTGTCTGCTATTATCCTCAGTATGTTGGCTGCAAAGAAATTGCAACAAACTCTGTAATAATCTTCTTGGGAATTACAAGTCTTTCCTTTACTATTGCACTTCCATGCATTCCATTTCTGGGAATGAATTGGCCAATTGACCTGGAGTTCCAAAACCTCAGCACCTGAAGTCATGGCTAATTTTCCCAACAATAGAAGCAGGATGTTATTGAATTCAAAATCATAATGAAACTGATTCCCTGATTACCCATATCAAATGTTGTCAGAACTAGGCTTGAACCCACTGTTAGATGCAAAGCTACAGTAAATGTTAGTTCCTCAATATATTCCAGAGTCTCACCTGTAGTCTCTCTATGATGTTCCTGTAGCTGACGGACATGGTCAGTATGAAGTCTCACCTGTAGCCTCTATGATGTTCCTGTAGCTTAAACGTGATTAGTATGAAGTCTCACCTGTAGCCTTACTATGATGTTCCTGTAGGGGATGGACATGGTCAGTATGAAGTCTCACCTGTAGCCTCTCTATGATGTTCCTGTAGCTGACGGACGTGGTGGCGTTGGAGTCCCTCCTGGGGGCATTCTTAGCAGAGAGCCTCCAGCTCAGGATGGACTTGGTGACCACATTGTTGGACTTGACAAACAGGTTGTTCACCTGGCTGTCCAGGTCCACAGGGATGGCAATGGCTCTATTCTTGGCTGTGTGCAATGAAACAGTAGGATGCAACTTAAGAGGGAAGCTTGTTTAACAATAGTTTCAAAAGTTGTTGAAATATATATATATATATTTTTTTGTAGTTGATAGACAAAATGAGCTCATTGGATTTATTTCTCAGACTTTATCAAGACAATGTTTGGGAAACAGGTGGAGGCCAAGTGCAGGTATCTTACCCACATCAGACAGCACCTTGATACAGGCCTCAACTGAGGCCTTCTGAGTGGGGGTGAGCCAATTACAGTGGAACACCCTAAACACCCCCTGAAGGAGCTGAACGAACACCGGCTGGCGAGTCTGAGGGAGAGAGAAAAAAAGAGAAAGAAAGAGAGAGAGAGAGAGAGAGAGAGAGAAAGAGAGCGATAGAGAGAGCCGATAGAAACAGACAAGAAAGTAGAGGAGATATGAGAGGAGAGAAGACGTCAAAAGATGAGTCAGAAGCTACACATTAACCAAAGTTAAAATCCCCAGTGGTGATCAACAAAGGCTTTTGTGGTTTATCTCAGACCATATCTCTGAAAACCAGTTTCACCAATGTGAGGGTGCTCTCAGACACAAACGGGTCATGTTCTGTAGGGAGAAACCAGAGAAAAGCTTGAAACTGACAAGGTATTACCTGAATGCTAATTTATGTTTTCTGTTTCAAAGCGTTTTCTCCTGTTTGCCCGTAGAATCCTAGAATCTTTAACCGTATGTGCTGTAGACGTGCTATATTATACACCTATAGTAGGTAAGACGGTCTATCACTTCTAGTATGGCTGTTGGTTATCACCAGAATCAGTTCAGGTATCAACCAGTTCTGCTGCACCAATGTCTAATACATACAGAATCACCACTACCATCAGGACCTAACAACACCCTGTAAGCAAGCTGCACACAAACCTACAGTACAACATATACCTCGGTTATCTTTCCCAGAATGCTTGCCTGTCATGGGATAGAAGGGAATGAATATCATCATTAGGTGCTTCACATAAATTGTGTACACGTGTATTATTGTAAGTGTCTTGGGATGTGGGATGGTGGATGGAGGAGGGAGTTTTTAAGGGTGAGAAAATGACTATGAGAAAAACAAAACCAAATAAAGTCTAATGGGAGTGAAACTATTCCTGCAAAACAGGAAACCCAATTCCTTACAAGCTAATCTGCATTGGTATTACTAGCCTACACCACGAGTGGTTGAAAAAGCCATAGAGTGAAGTGGACAAGTCTTCCAAGAAAAGCAATGGGCTACTCCCTCACACGACACACCTACCAACCTCTTTAGGCTACAGTAGACCACAGAGTGATTGACCATTCTCTACTTGCTGTTTGTAAAAACATCCCAGCAGTGATGGCATCTTGCGAAACAAAGATCTGGGAAGGAACTCGGGGGAGGATTCTAAAGACGCCAGGGTTCTTTGAAGGTGCTGACTCAGTTCCACATGAAATCTATTGCTAGTCTAGGACTGCTGGTAAGGAACACACCCAGGGGACAGGAAACTAACCACAGCTGGACATTTACCCATACTTACATACACTTGACGCGCCACCTATTTGAAGCCAAATGTAATATGTTACATGATAAATGTAAGTGTGTGGGCCTTCGGGGATAATGTTTCTTCCACACAGACGAGGAATTCATGAATGCCCTTTATAAAACGATAAGTTAACACAGATCACTATCAACAGAAAATTATTGAAAACAGATTTCATCCGACAGCTCAGAATATCCACCATTCAACTGCTTGGATTGTGACATGTTGTGTGTTATGGTGGTTATTTAAGTTGTGTTGTTTTGCAGTCATGGTTACCTGCAGACTGGTGCTCTGGTCAGAGAAGGGCGAGCTGAAGAAGGTGGTGACGATGATCATGACCGTCTCTGTCACGTAACCCTCCAGAACCGTGTCTGCATGCTTCCTGTCACTGGTGTTGTTGCACACCTACAGACAGCAGACACAGATATACAAGGTTGACTCATCAGACAGTGGGTAATGGGTGAGCATTCACTGGATCACACTTCCTCCCTTAAAACACTTCAATGACTCCAGTCACACAAGTCATAGACGGTTCTCTCTGCTACCGCACAGCAAGCAGGACTGGAGCGCCAAGCCTGGGATCAAAAGGCTTAACAGCTTCTACCCCCAACCCATAAGACTGCTGAACGGAATATTGGCATTGACCCGCTTATTTTATTCTTATTTGTTGCACTGACTGTCTTACACAGGCTCGGTATACAGTCACTGGACTCTAACCACACAATCAGACATACTACACTGGCACTCCAACACACACAAACACACACACACACACATACATTCATATGGACGACACACACACACATTCCTTCACACACGCTGCTGCTACTCTCTGTTTATTATCTATGAATAGTAACTTTACCCTTACCTACATGTACATATTACCTCAATTACCTCGACTACCCCGTATCCCTGTACATTGACTTGGTACCGAGTGGTTGAAAAAGCCATAGAGTGAAGTGGACAATCAGCAATCACCTTGTATATAGCTTCATTATTGTTATTATATTGTGTTCCTATTTTTCCTTTAGTTTATTTGCACATTTTTCTTACTATTTTAAAACTCTGCATTGTTGGTTAAGGGTTTGTAAGTAAGCATTTCATGGTAAGGTTGTATTCAGTTGTATTCGGCGCATGTGACAAATACAATTTAATGTGCATCCTCAGTGCTAGAGGACCCAGGTTCGATCCCGGGCTGTATCACAACCGACTGTGATCGGGAGTCCCATAGGGCAGCGCACAATTGGTTCAGCATCGTCCGGGTTAGGGGAGGGTTTGGCCGGGGTTAGGGGAGGGTTAGGCTCTTGTGATTTCTGGAAAACCTGAGGATTTTGGGAAAGTTACCGGAATTTTGCAACCATAACACTTTATTTGGAGAGTCTCCCTGTAGAACACTTAACAAACTATCAACAAGCTATCAGTAACATGTCACCTGCATGTCTGTTGACAAGCCATAAGATATGGAACAGATGTGATGTGTGTTTATTTACCCTGCATATGTCCACCAGGAAGTTCTCAAAGAGCTTCCACATGTGATTGCTGGTGTAGATCTCCTTCATCTCCACCTCTGTGTCCACGTAGCAGTGATTCAGGAAGTTGATGTAGGCTATCTTCACCTGGAGAGGAAGGTCAGAATTAAAGGGCGACTTTGTGATTTGGCTTCGTTTTGAAGATTGCTCATTAAGAAATGCTAGAGGCCTGAAGTCAAAGCAGGAGCCAAATGAGAGCCGTCTTGGTTGTGTGGGTTGATATGGGTCTGTAATGTTTGCATATTAACTGGTGGTTCGAGCCCTGAATGCTGATTGGCAGACAGCCGTGGTATATCAGACCGCATACCACGGGTATGACAAAACATTTATTTTTACTGCTCTAATTACGTTGGTAACCAGTTTATAATAGCAATAAGGCACCTCTGGGATTTGTGGTATATGGCCAATATAGCACGGCTAAGGGCTGTATCCACACCCCCTCTGGCCTTATTGCTTAATCATACCATGGCAGGTACTGTTGTTTGTCCCTCCTGAGTCACCGTAGCAACAACATAGCCACTTCTTCAAAATAGTCACTTCGTTAAAATAGTCAGAATTAATCTAAGATAAATCAAGAAATCTGAAATTAAATGTAGAAATTTTTGCAGAGGTCTAACTTAGGTGTTTGGTGTAGTATTTCGCACGTAAAGAAATTGCATGGAAAACTAGTCAGTGCACTTCGTACAGTCTATCAAGTCAGGAAAGTCTAGCTACGAGCTCAGGACTGATTTCTGAGAACAATAACAAGTCTATAACATAACGATGGTAAATAAAGCACAAGCTACACACTGTTTATCAGTTCCCAAAATCACTTGGTAGCTAGCTAAGTTTCAACTCTGATTGTCAATGAAGCTAGCAAGTAGTAGCTACTGTAGCAGGCACATTGAGCAGCCAGGCCACAATCAGCTTATCAAGTCACTGGGGAGTGGCAAAGTTTGTGTTTCGGTGCCGTTTAGTTTTTTACTACTTTCTCACTATCTATTATCAGAGTGCGCATCTGTCTGGCAGTGTTCATAAAGAATCATGTTACAAAAACAGATCGCGGGGGGACACAAGATGCTGGCGAATGCCTGGGTTTTGGAATATTGACAAGTTGCAGTTGGGATACAAGTGCGCTCTGATCGTCTCAATTCAAATTTTTCCCCAAAAAGTGGTACACTTGAGTGATAGACACTATCAAACACATCAGCAAGTGGCCACTCCATAAAGGGCTTAGGGCCAAGGGTTATTTCAACATAACATTAGCGATGTGTTTTCTTATGTAAAAAAGTCTGAGGCGCACTGTCTGGAGGTTCTGGCTGCTATGATCTGAGGAGAAAGATAAGCATTAAACTAGCTGCTTTATTGGCATTGGAATGATGGCTGATAGAGCGCAATTAGCACAGCTGCTTCTCTCCTGTTAGTGGGAACTGGGCAATGATTGTAATCCATACCAAAACCATCCAGTAAGTCATTACTAACTCACTTACAAAACTCTGTTTTGGACGAGACTGACTTTATGACCAAAATTATCCTATTTACACTTTGTAGTCAATTTTGACACTCGCATTTATGTTTCTGACTCAAATTGATGCCACATAGACTGTTTAAAACCAGAAAAGTTGGTCTAAGAGACAGTTGACCTTTAACAACTTTAGAGTTACCTAAGTACAGTACATCATTATAGAATTACCTAGAATTATAATTTAGCCTAACTTGCTTCAAGAAGCATCTGTTCAGATGAGTTCCACAATATACAAATAGGGCTCATCATATCTTTCCAGCGGTCTACCCTGCTTGCCTGTTGGCCCAACCGACATTCACTCACCTCAGGGATGCAGTCCTCATGGGTGACCACCCTCACTATGTCATCCAAAGGCAGCAGGGAGTTGCACTTGATCTCTGTGTAGACATTTTTTCCCTCGGTGCAGACGGCCAGCAGCTCTACCAGGTGGATGTGGTACCTCAGAGCGCTGTTCTCATCCATGCGGTCCCGTTCCGACCGCATCATCGTGACCAGGGTCTGGAAGGATGCACGGTCGTTGTAGAACACCAGCACGTCCTCGCCCGAGTTCACCAGCTTAGCGGGAGGAAGACAGACATACTGTTCTTATCAGCTGCTACTGACACACCATATAGATTTGAAAGCAAGTTTTGTTTAGGTAGTATTGCTAGTTTATATTACAGAAATGCATAGTGTGTGTCATTTGCATTATAATCATGCGTGCACTGCAATTATCCTGTCCCACCTCAGCCATGACGGTGTCCTGACACTTCTTGATGAACTTGTTCTCAGCCTTGACGATGGTCTGCAGGAATTTGAGGTACTGTACATGGCGGCCATGTGTCTCGGTGCAGTGGACAAAGTGCTGCACCACGCGCTCGTTGATTTCACTGCACAGCTGGAAGTTATTCATGAAGATGTGTTGCATGGTGATTGCCTCCAGAATCTGAGGAGAAAGATAAGCATTAAACTAGCTGCTTTATTGGCATTGGAATGATGGAGTACCACTGGTTCTTCCCAGCACAGCGCCAACCCTTACCCCAGGAGTCCACTCACCCCTGGGTTGAGGAACAGGTTAATGTGCTTGTGCAGCAGGATCTGGTTCTGCTGGTTCCCTGCACAGAAGTTCTGGAGGAACTCATGGGCCAGCTTCATGATCTCTTGCATGCGGACGTCCTCACCCTAAAGTGTTCATCACAAGTACAGACAGACACACAACCCAAAGGCTGCAGCTATCATTCAAACCTTCCACAAATGTCATTGTTGACCTCGTAATTGTACAAGTCTACGACATGCATCCTCTAGTGCTTGCTTCATGCCTTTATGCCTTTTTAGTCTCTCTCTCTAAAGCATGAGGTGATGAGAGTATAGGTCTGGCCCATCCTATCTTCCAGTACCTTCTCATAGGGAATCTGCAGTAGCTCCAGCACCACACTGTGGGCTCCCATGTTCCTCAGTAGTCTCTGCTGCTGCTTCTTACTCTTCTTCCCTGACGCTCCCTCCTGGACACACAGCTTACTGAGCCGCAGCAGGATCTGAACAGAGGGGAAGAGAGAAGAGGCTCAGAGACTGACTACCTCATACATTCATACATATCTGATGTGACTCCTTACAGTGTGTGATGGAACAATGAGAGAAAATTAAGAAGATTGTACCTCTTTCATAACCCTGTAATTGTAACTGCTGGTGGTTTCCGTCTTCTTTTTGTCTGAGCTGCCTGAATCCCCCTGCACATGGACAGAGTTAGAATGAGAGCTTGTTCATATTCATGTGAAGCATTCAGCGAAAGCCTTCAGATGTACAGTAACCATTAGTTCAGTTGAAACAATACCTTCTTTTTATGGTCGGACTCTGAGGGTCCGTCCCCTCCGTCATCATCCCCCTGCCTCTTGTAAACCCACAGCTCAGACTTCTCTACAATGGAGCGCAGCTGGTCTAGGTCTGACTTGATCTGCTTGTAGTTGTCCACATCTTGGCTGGTTACCAAGAGCTGGACCTAAAAGGAAGAGGAAGACATATACCTGAATGTAGACTTAATTGTATTTATTTTTTATTTAACCTTAATTTAACTAGGCAAGTCGTTTAAGAACAAATTCTTATTTAGAATGACGGACTACCCTGGCTAAACCCTAACGACGCTGGGCCAATTGTGCCCCGCCCCCTGGGCGTTGAATATTCAGAGCAAGCTAGGCCTTCAAGCGCCTTATAACCCAACGACTGCTGCTAATTCATAAAATGACTTTCTAACTAAAGATAAGATTATTGATGAGTGTGAGGAGCAATGATACAGAGGACCTGTGTGTTCTTGTGGCTGTGGAGCCTATGGGTTTGGGCGGTGGTCTACCTGTTTGAAGGCCATGAGGACCTCCTGTCTCTGGCTGAAGTGTCTGAAGAGCAGGTGGAGGGCCCCAGACACCAGGGGAGGATAGTCATGCATGGTGAGGTGTAGCAGCACCCTCAGGAAGGTTCTCCCACCATGGTCATCCAGGTCCAGAGGGGTGTTCTCCTCACTGCAGGACAACACACCAGGCTCAGACACTGGGGATACTTTCATAAGACCTACGCCAGTGTTAATACAGTGTTATTATGGAAACGGACACTGCATTCCATTGTATCAAGATTTAAAATGAGAGGGTTTACCTTCCTCCAAAGATCGCCTCTGCCTGCTCCTCAATGTTCTCAAAATCTAGAGCCCCTAAAAAGAAAATTAAGCATTTACATTATTGTGGAGCCCTTTGAAGGCCATACATCCCTTTAGAAACCATCAACACCATACATTAATTTAATCATTCTGAAATTAAACATCTGGTATGTCTGTAGGGTCAGTAGCTTGAGGGTAAAAGCAGTAACAAAAAAGGACAAGGCTTTGGCTGTCAGTATGCTGACCTGTCATATTATTTCCATCCTGACTAGCACTAGATGGTGTGCCATCACCCTGAGGGTTACTCTCATCAAACTCCCGCTTGAAGATACAGAGTAGGCAGGAGATCCTGTAGTCCAGCCGCACATTCAGAATGAACTAGCGGAAAGAAACAGAACGCACAATTTAGTTAAAACACCAGGCTTTCAAGCTCACCACGAAGAGTAATCATACAGAGAAAAATATGTCGTAGATTTTGTATACAATTTTATTTGATACTATGGGAAATCAAAGCCATGATAATTGGATACAATTATCAGACAATCTACATGAAAAGCCAGATGAAAAGGGCAGGAGATACCTGGAGGATCTCGATGATCTTGAGCTTGGTGTCCATCACCATGATGTCCTCCCTCTCCGGCTCCGTCTGGGTCTTGACCACGCCCTCCTCCGGCTGGTGGGTGGGGGTGACGGGTAGGAAACCCCCACCTCTGAGGACCACCTGGGTCATAAGCTCCCCCACCCCGTGGATAGACTTCATCACATTACTGCCTGTGGACACACACACACACCTCAGAATTGAAATGGGGCACTTACTCACACACAACACATTAACCAAACCTTATCAATTCCACCATGATTCATCATAGAAGGGAGGTGTATTGAGAAAGAGGTGAGAGAGATAGTGCGCCTCAATTACAGTACATCAGTAACAGCCAATACCAATTGACAGACGGGTAACAGACAGGCAGCAGTGTGCTGTTGACCTTGTTTTTCCTCTCCCTTCTCCAGCTTGGTGACAGGGTATATGGTGCTGACATGAACACAGTCCAGGATGTTCAATAAGATCTTAGTCAGTCGCAGCAGGTCACTGAAGTTGTAGAAGCCAAAGTAAATGAGGTTCCTTGCCAGGTTAACTACCTTCATAGATAAGAGAGAAAAAGGAGGGGAGTAAATTCTCCACATATACATTATGCATTCCTACCTCAAAGTAAAGTTGTCTGGTTGACATCATGCTGTTTCCAGGGAAACCTACCTCGAAGGTGAGCTTGTTTTTCTCTCTGTCATCGAAGGGGATGTTCTGAGACACCACAGACATCAGGTAGTTCTCCACAAACTCCATGGTCAGGCAGAACCTCTCCTTGATCTCATCTCTGGTTGTCCCATCATTGTCGTAGCTTAGAAAGGGAGAGAATATTCTTGTGTAAAGGGTAGCCTGTAGATGAGCTCAGGTAATGTAGAATATCTCTGAAGGGACTCTAATAACACGTTCATAAACCCCACTCACTCGCCGATGGCGATCTTGGAGGGAATCTCGGACCAGAGGCGGGCGTACTTGACGGGGGTGACCTGTTCCTGGGGGTCGCGGTCCACGTGCATGTGCAGCATCATGCGGCAGAAGGAGGCGCGCAGGTCGTAGGGCAGGTCCTCGTCAGACATGCAGCGCAGGATCAGGTCCACGTCCAGCTGGCCAGAGATCTTATTGATGGCCAGGTACTGACGGTCCAGACACATCCGCGCAAAAAGGTTCAGCTGGTACCTGCAGGAGGGAGAGGAACATACTTTAACATCTGGTCAGGGCCCTAGTCTGAAAGCAGGCCTACACATAGACAATCAAATTACTGGCGCATATGCTTCTACATACTGTCATAACACTAACTATCCAACCAAAACCCATTGTGAACCCTGTAAGGCCCTGATCCCTGACCTGTAATAGCTGACCACCTCCTGGTCCTCCTTCTGGCCCTCCTTGGCGTCCTGGGCCAGCTCTCTGACACTCTTGCTCCTGATCTCCTTGAGGTTGTCCCTCCAGAAGAGCCACACCTCTTCTTCGTCCTCCTCCATTTCCACGGGAGCCTCCCCGATTGTTACAGCCTCAATCTCAAAGCGCGACAGCACTAGCCTGGTCGGCGGCAAATAAAACAGACAGTCAACAAAGAAACTGCAGAAAATAAGGAATACTGAAACAACACATCTGTGTTTTGTTTCCATAAATCGACAGCATTACTAATAACAGCAATTGAGCCAGTCTAATTAGAAAGCATCAGATCAAAGTTCAAACATGCACACACCCAAGCTCATATTTTCAGTGCTCGGGTAAAACAAAATCATCATATCAAGGGGGGTTTACTTAGTCTCGATGAGGATGTCTGCGTTGGAAGGGTCCAGCACAGCGTTACAGATTAGCTCCTGAGTCACTGGGATGGACTTGTTCATGGACACACACAGGTCAGACAGGTAGTCCAGAAACCTGAAGATAAGAGACAAAGAGAAAGGGAATGATTGTCAATGTACAGGCCCAACTGCCAGTGGCTACACTACAGGCTCCCAGAGTAGGCTTATTCAGGCTCAGTCCCAGTCCCCCTACCAGCTCCATCAGACTCCAGTAAAAGCCCTCTTTATCCAGGCCCTTGGACCAGCATGTTTCTCATATCATAAAGCATGACTGGAGCTTGACAGCAGTAATGACAGGAATTACCTCCAGTGCCGCGATCCCACACAATCCCTTCCTCTGATATGCATGCATGCATACATTTATTTGAATAAATCTACATCTACTACATTCCCTGGCTGGTGCTGTACAAAAATAACTCCACCCAAACAACCTTCTGAATCAGGCTCATGGCATGCCCCCATCCTATTGCCCTTCCTCTTGGTCTCACCTGGGCTCCCGGTTCTTCCTGACCAAGGTGACGAAGGTGTCAATCTCAGCAGCCGTGATGTGTTTCTCAAGGAGCTTGCGGTTGTTGTGGAGCAGGGCTGTTATCGTGTCCTCAGCTAGAACATCGTAGCCTATCTGTTTCTGCATGAAGCGGAACTGCTTGGCTATGTACTCCTGTAGAGGGGGAGTCAGTGAGGGTCAGCACCATTCTAACGTACAACTAACAGCTCAAGTAAACTTAGCCTTTTAACAAAATAAATTCTGCATCTGTGCGTCTGATACAACATCAATCAATCAATAATTTATGCACACCGACCTGGTTCTTCCTGTAGTCTTGCTGGGAGTGCCGTAATACCCTGTAGCAGAGCCTGCAGATATGCCTGAAGGGTGCGTGGCGCTGGTCACCAAGCTCTTCCAATCGCAGCATGGGACCATCCCCGCTATCAGTGAACGGGGCTTGGAGAAGTTTGAAAATCTAAAGAGGGATATGGATTCCATAAGTAACTTTTAATTGTGATGCTCAAACTGACAATGCAGAGAGGTCAACTTAACCAAACCCAATGTAGATGATACTACCGCTGTACTGTAAGATGAGGTGTACCTGTTTGAGGATGTTTTGCTCCCTCATGAGTTTCTGTCTCTCTCGATTGGGCTTGTTGACCATGATCTCCAGCACATCCTGGCCAGTGTTGGGGATGTCACACACGAAGAAGACCAGGTCCTCTAGAAGCTTAGTGACAAACCTAGAGACCAAAGTGACAGGGCCAGGGAGGTGACTGGTTCTACCAAGGTACCAGACAACACCAACTCCTACAGACAGCCTCTCCAGAGAGAGGAGCTAGGAACAACAGCTAAAGGAGAAAAACTATGGCATACCTGGTGTAGGCGTTAAATGATGACTCATCTCAACATGAAAAATAATAGTTCTAGCAAATGTCAAAAGTCCAACAGCAACCTTCTAAAAATACTTTCAACCTACCAGAAATACTACCGTTCAAAAGTTTGGGGTCACTTAGAAATGTCCTTGTTTTTGAAAGAAAATCAAATTTTTTGTCCATTAAAATAACATAAAATTGATCAGAAATACAGTGTAGACATTGTTAATGTTGTAAATGACTATTGTAGCTGGAAACGGCTGATTTTTTATGGAATATCTACACAGGCGAACAGAGGCCCATTATCAGCAACCATCACTCCTGTGTTCCAAAGGCATGTTGTTAGCTAATCCAAGTTTATCATTTTAAAAGGCTAATTGCTCATTAGAAAACCCTTTTGCAATTATGTTTGCACAGCTGAAAACTGAAAACTAATGCTGGCATTCTAGGCAGAGTTCCTCTGTCCAGTGTCTGTGTTATTTTGCCCATCTTCTCTTTTTATTGGCCAGTCTGAGATATGGCTTTTTCTTTGCAACTCTGCCTAGAAGGCCAGCATCCCGGAGTCGCCTCTTCACTGTTGAAGTTGAGACTGGTGTTTTGCTGGTACTTTTTAATGAAGCTGCCAGTTGAGGACTTGTGAGTCATGTTTCTCAAACGAGACACTCTAATGTACTTGTCCTCTTGCTCAGTTGTGCACCGGGGCCTCCCACTCCTCTTTCTATTCTGGTTAGAGACAGTTTGTGCTGTTCTGTGAAGGGAGTAGTACACAGCGTTGTACGAGATCTTCAGTTTCTTGGCAATTTCTCGCATGGAGTAGCCTTCATTTCTCAGAACAAGAATAGACTGACGAGTTTCTGAAGAAAGTACTTTGTTTCAGGCTATTTTCATCCTGTAATCGAACCCACAAATGCTGATGCTCCAGATACTCAACTAGTCTAAAGAAGGCCAGTTTTATTGCTTCTTTAATCAGGACAACAGTCCCCACTGTATTTCTGATCAATTTGATGTTATTTTAAAGGACAAAAAATGTTTGCTTTTCTTTCAAAAACAAGGACATTTCTAAGTGACCACAAACTTTTTAACGGTAGTGTATGTACGATAAAGTAATACAGTAGGTCAAAGGACTGCTGCAGGAACACACTTTACCTCCTCTCGTTCTGGGTTATAGTGCCCCTCTCCAGCTTGCCAGCGATGGATGCTAACACTTTACTGGCATCGTTGGCTAAGTCTAAGTCTCTGACTTCTGCTGGGGGGACAGGCACTATGGCAAAGGCCTCTTTGTCTTCTTTAACCGCTGATGTACCAATCTAAATAGGGACATGTAAAACATACTTTCAATAAATAGATTTTACAAGTCCGACCAACGTTCACACACTATTATCCTTCCCAGCCACTCACTCGTAACATGACAGGCTTCTCCTCCTCCTTGTCAATTGGGTTGTTGGTGCTGTGGACCCATGTGTTGGTGCAGAGGTGCCTGAGCCTCACGAAAGAGTTCCTGAGTGAACAAGACAGAGGAACTCAGAGGACAGCAACAATATAAAAAAACACTATAGTAGGTATTGTATATCCAAAATAATGTCTGTGGATTGTAATTCCTTAGGTGTAACCTTACAATTGCTTTGAAAAGTGAGCGTTGCTTAAACATTCATAGAAGTGTGTGGTAATACTGGGGAATACCAGCTGGGTTTACCCTGTTATCACACCTGCCAGCTACAGAATTACTGCCATCATTGCTATGCTCTGTTAACTTGAATGGGCAAATGTTGTTGTCCTGTTATGTAAACCAAGCCCTGTGAGGACGGGACAGGATGCTCAATAACTCATGTCACCCCAGGAAGACGAGCTGGCGTCATGGCATCAGCTAATGGGGATCCTAATATAATAAAATAAAATGTTATTGATTACTCATGCTCTGCTCCTGATTCAAGCTCAACAATCTATAACAGTGCATTGTCTGCATGGTCACTCTGCATGGTCATAGATGGCCGAGTCAGTAGTATCCCCCCCATATTGTAGTAACCTCTACAATAACAACAACACTGTCATTGCTCTAACGTGATGAGTTATTCCTCTCCCCCGCAGGATGCTTGCTCTTTGAGCGTGTGTTTGTGTGTGTATCAATGTGTTGTTTAACCTGTTTGGGCTCAAGGGGCAGTATTGAGTAGCCAGATAAAAGGTGCCCATTTCAAAAAGGCCTCGTACTCAATTCTTGCTCGTACAATATGCATATTATTATTACTATTGGATAGAAAACACTCTCTAGTTTCTAAAACCGTTTGAATTATATCTGTGGGTGAAACAGAACTGGACTTTCCTATGTGTATGTCAGAATGCAGAATTTTGCTGGCTGTTCTGAGACCTGTGTATTAATTTGCCTGTCCTCTATTGGTTGAGATGCACTGCATACGCCTTCCCCTGGGTGTCAGCGAATAGGGAGACTTGAAATGGAGTTTCTACGTAGTTCCCAAAGGTTATAAATTGCTTGGAACCGAAATGTCCCATCTTTCCACTCTTCGCTCTGACGCAGGGAGGGTCTTGGCATGTCATGTTAGAAGCTCCTGTTTCAGCTCCAAGATATATCCGGCTCTGTTTTTATTCGATATAGGTGTTAAAGACATCGTAATGTTGTTATTTTAAACCAAATTATATCAGTTTATGTCAGTATATTGCGATTTTCGGGTATTTATTTTCGTGACGTTGTAGGAAGTTGGGTATCTCTGGCCCACATGGCTATTGTTTACTGCTAATTGCAACGTTGAAGACGACGTTCTCCAACCTAGCAACGATTCTTTTGGACAAAGGACACCTTTCCCAAGATTCTGATGGGAGTTCATCAAAAAGTAAGAACTATTTATGCTGATAATTCATTGTTCTGTTGGAAAAAGTAAAATGCATAAGACGCCATTACTTGCAGTGTAGCCTTGCTTTATCGCACCCTGCATTGCGCAGTAACGTTAATTTTAAAAATGTAACACAGCGATTGCATTAAGAACTAATTTGTCTTTCAATTGCTGTCCAACCTGTATTTTTTTAGTCAAGTTTATGAATAGTTTTCGATAAGAATAGGGGCCTTTCCAAGATGGCGCCGGACAGATTGCTTGAGTATTTGGACACTATTTTCATTGTATAAGCACGATTTGTGCCGCTAAATATGCACATTTTCGAACAAACTCTATATGCATTGTGTAATATGATGTTACAGGACTGTCATCTGAAGAATTCTGAGAAGGTTAGTGAAAAAATTAATATATTTTGGTGGTTTCTACGTTATCGCTATTTTTGCCTTGAATCAATGCTGTTGTTATGTTTGCTATTGTGCTAAGCTAATATAACGCTATATTGTGTTTTCGCTGTAAAACACTTGATAAATCGGAAATATTGTCTGGAATCACAAGATGCCTGTCTTTCAATTGCTGTACACTATGTATTTTTCAGAAATGTTTTATGATGAGTATTTAGTTATTTGGCGTTGGTGTCTGTAATTTTTCTGTCTGCTTTCGGTGCAATTTATGACTGTAGCTGCAATGTAAACTATGATTTATACCTGAAATATGCACATTTTTCGAACAAAACATATGCTATACAATAAATATGTTATCAGACTGTCATCTGATGAAGTTGTTTCTTGGTTAGTGGCTATTTATATCTTTATTTGGTCGAATTTGTGATAGCTACTGATGGAGTAAAAAACTGTTGGAGTAAAAAAAGTGGTGTCTTTTGCTAACGTGGTTAGCTAATAGATTTACATATTTTGTCTTCCCTGTAAAACATTTTAAAAATCGGACATGTTGGCTTGATTCACAAGATGTGTACCTTTCATATGCTGTATTGGACTTGTTAATGTGTGAAAGTTAAATATTTAAAAAAAATATCTTTTGAATTTCGCGCCCTGCACTTTGAGCTGGCTGTTGTCATAAGTGTACCGACGTCGGGCTTGCACGCCAAACAGGTTAAACCACCCAAAACCTACTTAGGCATAGATGATGGTAATAACAGCTACAGCGGGCTCTCACCATTGATGGGTGTGATGGCATTCTGTAACGTCCTCAAACAAGTGTACAGTCATGGCCAAAAGTTTTGAGAATGACACAAATATAAATTTTCACAAAGTCTGCTGCCTCAGTTTGCCATCATACAATTTGCATATACTCCAGAATGTTATGAAGAGTGATCAGATGAATTGCAATTAATTGCAAAGTCCCTCTTTGCCATGCAAATGAACTGAATCCCCAAAAAACATTTCCACTGCATTTCAGCCCTGCCACAAAAGGACCAGCTGACATCATGTCAGTGATTCTCTCGTTAACACAGGTGTGAGTGTTGACGAGGACAAGGCTGGAGATCACTCTGTCATGCTGATTGAGTTCGAATAACAGACTGGAAGCTTCAAAAGGAGGGTGGTGCTTGGAATCATTGTTCTTCCTCTGTCAACCATGCTTACATGCAAGGAAACACGTGTCATTACCATTGCTTTGCACGAAAAAGGCTTCACAGGCAAGGATATTGCTGCCAGTAAGATTGCACCTAAATCAACCATTTATCGGATCATCAAGAACTTCAAGGAGAGCGGTTCAATTTTTGTGAAGAAGGCTTCAGGGCTTCCAAGAAATTCCAGCAAGCACCAGGACCCTCTCCTAAAACTGATTCAGCTGCGGGATCGGGGCACCACCAGTACAGAGCTTGCTCAGGAATGGCAGCAGGCAGGTGTGAGTGCATCTGCACGCACAGTGAGGCAAAGACTTTTGGAGGATGGCCTGGTGTCAAGAAGGGCAGCAAGAAGTCACTTCTCTCCAGGAAAAACATCAGGGACAGACTGATATTCTGCAA
Source organism: Salvelinus namaycush (assembly GCF_016432855.1). Classification (NCBI taxonomy): domain Eukaryota; kingdom Metazoa; phylum Chordata; class Actinopteri; order Salmoniformes; family Salmonidae; genus Salvelinus; species Salvelinus namaycush. The sequence goes on along the minus strand of NC_052308.1, from coordinate 22,224,909 downwards.
AAGGTACAGGGATTGGACTGCTGAGGACTGGGGTAAAGTAATTTTCTCTGATGAATCCCCTTTCCGATTGTTTGGGGCATCCGGAAAAAAGCTTGTCCGGAGAAGACTAGGTGAGCGCTACCATCAGTCCTGTGTCATGCCAACAGTAAAGCATCCTGAGACCATTCATGTGTGGGGTTGCTTCTCAGCCAAGGGAGTGGCTCACTCACAATTTTGCCTAAGAACACAACCATGAATAAAGAATGGTACCAAAACATCCTCAGAGAGCAACTTCTCCCAACCATCCAGGAACAGTTTGGTGACGAACAATGCCTTTTCCAGCATGATGGAGCACCTTGCCATAAGGCAAAAGTGATAACTAAGTGGCTCTGGGAACAAAACATTGATATGTTGGGTCCATGGCCAGGAAACTCCCCAGACCTTAATCCCATTGAGAACTTGTGGTCAATCCTCAAGAGGCAGGTGGACAAACAAAACCCCACAAATTCTGACAAACTCCAAGCATTGATTATGCAAGAATGGGCTGCCATCAGTCAGGATGTGGACCAGAAGTTAATTGACAGCATGCCAGGGCAGATTGCAGAGGTCTTGAAAAAGAAGGGTCAACACTGCAAATATTGACTCTTTGCATCAACTTCATGTAATTGTCAATAAAAGCATATGATACTTATGAAATACTTGTAATTATACTTCAGTATTCCATACTAACATCTGCCAAAAATATCTAAAGACACTGAAGCGGCAAATTTTTGGCCACGACTCTATGAGCATCCATTTCCAAAATTCAAACACTTTTTTGTGTGCCAACACTAAGGGTACCGAGCGTTGCTTTCTTGCACAACTATGCCGTCTAGACAAAAAATGGCAGGAAAATAGGGCTGTTGTAAATATAGGTGATTGTGTTGGAACTTGCAGTCCAACTCCTTTGACTGTCGTTGTTATGATGCCAAGAATCATAATCACCTATATTCACAACAGACATGGATCATTTCACAATTTGATGAAACAAATCTAAATGGAGAAGAAACGAATGCCTTTTCTTTTTTTCCTGAGGCCGCTGCAGCATAGTAGAAGATGATCTGAGAGCCAGTATCAATCCACACCTAGGAACACCACATGATTGAACACGCATGAACACACACACCCAAAAACAGATTCTCACACAACAGTAGAAACACAACATGACAAATAATAACTCCTGGGATTTAACGGGAAAAAACTGCAGTTGAGCAGTCACTCTTTCATGGCTATGTGTAACTTCACAGCTCTGTTCTCTTCCCTGAAGCAGATGCAGATTTGGACTGAGGCTAGGTCTGTGGGAGGTTTTACTGATACCAACAAGCTCCATCAGCCTGCTGAACACTTAAACTGGACTGACCACTTGGACTGACTCTCCACACCTTAGCACACATGCACTAACTCACATAAACACCCACACACAAATAGACATTAATGCTACACACACACACACACATCACAACTGCTGCTACCAGACTCGTATTATTACAAAACACTGCACAATTTAAACATTTGCCCCCTAATCCCTCCTTCCCCCCCCAAAATGTGTAAATATTGTATTGTCCTGTATTATGCTCATGCTAAAATGTTTATTCTATTCTACTGAGCCATTTAACTTCATGTTTGTATTCTTATATTTTCTTATTTCCTATTGTTGTTTCTTATTGTTGTTGTGGCAAGTAAGCATTTCGTTGGACAGTGTATACAATGTGTATCCTGTACATATGACTAATAAAAGGGAAAAATACCAATATCGTTCGATTAAAGAGCCTTCAGAAAGTATTCACACCCCTTGACTTTTTCCATAATTCGTAGTGTTACACCCTGAATGTAATATTCTGAATTTAATATTGATTACATTTAGATTGTTTTGTCACTGGCCCACTGCCCCATAATGTCAAAGTGGACTTATGTTTTAAGAAATAAAATAAAGCTGAAATGTCTTGAGTCAATAAGTATTCAACCCTTTTGTTATGTGAAAATTTGCAAAACAAGTCACATAATAAGTTGCATGGACAATAATAGTGTTTAAAATGTTTTTTGTATGACTACCTCAGCTATAGCCCACACATATAATTATCTGTAAGGTCCCTCAGTCGAGCAGTGAATATCAAAACACAGATTCAACAACAAAGATCTACAAAAATAAAGGAGTCCTTCCTAACTCAGTTGCCGGAGAGGAAGGAACCCGCCCAGGGATTTCACCATGAGGTCAATGGTGACTTTAAAACAGAGTTTAATGGCTGAGAAAGGAGAAAACTGAGAGGGGATCAACAACATTGTAGTTACTCTACAATACTAACATACAGTTGAAGTCGGAAGTTTACATACACCGTAGCCAAATACATTTAAACTCAGTTTTTCACAATTCCTGACATTTAATCCGACAAAAAATTCCCTGTCTTAGGTCAGCTAGGATCACCACTTTATTTTAGGAATGTGAAATGTCAGAATAATAGTAGAGAAAAGTTCTTATTTCAGCTTTTATTTCTTTCATCACATTCCCAGTGGGTCAGAAGTTTACATACACTCAATTAGTATTTGGTAGCATTGCCTTTAAATTGATTAACTTGGGTCAAATGTTTCGGGTAGCCTTCCACAAGCTTCCCACAATAAGTTGGGTGAATTTTGGCCCATTCCTCCTGACAGTGCGGGTGTAACTGAGTCAGGTTTGTAGGCCTCCTTGCTCGCACATGCTTTTTCAGTTCTGCCCACAATTTTCTATAGGATTGAGGTCAGGGCGTTGTGATGGCAACTCAAATACCTTGACTTTGTTGTCCTTAAACGATTTTGCCACAACTTTGGAAATATGCTTGGGGTCATTGTCCATTTGGAAGACCCATTTGCGACCAAGCTTTAACATCCTGACTGATGTCTTGAGATGTTGCTTCAATATATCCACATAATAATCCTTCCTCATGATGCCATCTATTTTGTAAAGTGCACCAGTCCCTCCTGCAGCAAAGCAACGCCACAACATGATGCTGCCACCCCCGTGCTTCATGGTTGGGGTGGTGTTCTTTGGCTTGCAAGCCTCCCCCTTTTTCCTCCAAACATGATGATGGTCATTATCGCCAAACAAATCTATTTTTGTTTTTCATACCAGAGGACATTTCTCCAAAAAGTACGATCTTTGTCCCCATGTGCAGTTGCAAACCATAGTCCGGCTTTTTTATGACGGTTTTGGAGCAGTGGCATCTTCCTTGCTGAGCGGCCTTTCAGGTTATGTCGATATAGGACTCGTTTTACTGTGGATATAGATACTTTTGTACCTGTTTCCTCCAGCATCTTCACAAGGTCCTTTGCTGTTGTTCTGGGATTGATTTGCACTTTTCTCACCAAAGTACGTTCATCTCTTGGAGACAGAATGCGTCTACTACCTGAGCGGTATGACGGCTGTGTGGTCCCATAGTGTTTATACTTGCGTACTATTGTTTGTACAGATGAATGTGGTACCTTCAGGCATTTGGAAATTGCTCCCAAGGATGAACCAGACTTGTGGAGGTGTACAATTTTTTTTCTGAGGTCTTGGCTGATTTATTTTTATTTTCCCATGATGTCAAGCAAAGAGGCACGGAGTTTGAAGGTAGGCCTTGAAATACATCCCAGGTACACCTCCAATTGACTCAAATGATGTCAATTAGCCTATCAGAAACTTCTAAAGCCATGACATAATTTTCTGGAATTTTCCAAGCTGTTTAAAGGCACAGTCAACTTAGTGAATGTAAACTTCTGACCCACTGGAATTGTGATACAGTGAATTATAAGTGAAATAATCTGTTGGTAAACAATTGTTGGAAAAATTACTTGTGTCATCCACAAAGTAGATGTCCTAACCGACTTGCCAAAACTATAGTTTGTTAACAAGAAATTTGTGGAGTGGTTGAAAAACGAGTTTTAATGACTCCAACCTAAGTGTTTGTAAACTTCCGCCTTCACCTGTAAATGACATAGTGAAAAGAAGGATGCCTTTATAGAATAAAAACATTCTAAAACATGCATCCTGTTTGCAACAAGGCACTAAAGAAATACTGCAAAACATTTGCCAAGCAATACATTTTTGTCCTGAATACAAAGTGTTATGTTTGGGGTAAATCCAATACATTACTGAGTACCACTCTACATATTTTCAAGCATAGTGGTGGCTGCATCATGTTATGGGTATGCTTGTAATTGTTAAGGACTGGAGAGTTTTTCAGGGTAAAAAAATTAATGGAATGGAGCTAAGCACAGGCAAAATCCTAGAGGAAAACATGGTTCAGTCTGCTTCCCACCAGTCACTGGGAGAGGAATTCACCTTTAAGCAGGACAATAACCTAAAGCACAAGGCCAAATCTACACTGGAGTTGCTTACCAAGAAGACAGTGAATGTTCCTGAGTGGCCAAATTACATTTTTGACTTAAATCTACTTGAAAATCTATGGCAAGGCCTGAAGATGGTTGTCTAGCAATGATCAACAACCAACTTGACAGAGCTTGAAGAATTTTGAAAAGAATAATGGGCAAATGTTGCACAATCCAGGTGTTGGAAAGCTCTGAGAGACTTACCCAGAAAGACTCACAACTGTAATCGCTGCCAAAGGTGCTTCTACAAAGAGGTGTGAATACTTATGTAAATGTGTTATTTAATTTTAAATAAATTTGCAAAGTTCTCTAAAAACATGTCTTCACTTTGTCATTATGGGGTATTGTGTGTAGATGGGTGGGAAAAATAAATATTTTAATCCATTTTGAATTCAGGCTGTAACACAACAAAATGTGGAATAAGTCAAGGGGTATGAATACTTTCTGAAGGCCCTGTATATCGGTGAAACAATATACCGGTTGGGCTCTATGTGTGTGTCCACCTTCTCTGGCTGTATTCTTGGCCTGGTTGTGTAATGGCCTGTTAGGATAACAGGCTTACATCTACCACACTCACTCTAATGACTCGCACCTAAAGCCCAGCTTGGCTGCCTGTGTCCTGGCGAATATGGGTTATTTCAGGTAGGGAGGGGGACCAGAGGACGAGGGTGCTGCCAATGGTAGCCAGCAGGCAGGCACCTCACAACATGACACAATGCCAACTGACACTACGGGGGGAGGGGGCACACGCCTTGTCTGATGTGGCGCTGGTGACAGAAACAACCACACTATTGTTATTTTAGCCAACACATGATGCAGTCAGGAGGTGAAAAGGAAGGAACACACCAGAGGTGAATATAGAAGTATATGCAGTACTATGTACAGGACCTGACTATTCCCATGTAGTTGGCAGTAGCCCTCTGAAAGATCAAATTACTTCATGGGAAAATATGCCTTCCAGATGAAGATGTGTTTATGGTGTGGGGGTGGATGGATGGTTATGCAACATCTGGCTTCTCTTTTCAGCTGGAAGATATGACTAAATCACGGCATGTTGCAACATCTTCTGGATATCCTGATCCAGTCTGTAGCGCTGCAGTCTGCCCCATCACCATGGTTTCCTGCTTCAAACCGTACCGGGACTTTCCTGACTATCATTAGCTAGTGTTAACAAACTGTGCTACCTCCTACAACACACACACACACGCACACAAAGGCACGCACACACAGGCGCACACACGCAGTGGTAGACGGTGAGATATTTTCATGAGAAGAGACATCTTCTTAAAAATATGAATCAGTTTGAAAACAAAAGTGCCAAAATTGCACTGAGCTCAGCTGTCCTGCAAACTCACTATTCAGATCAAAGTTCAAACAATCGGCCATCCTTTAGCTATCCTAAAATTGCCCTGAAATTACCATCTCTGAATTATAAATGCTTTTCCTGGGTTTCTTAGACTAACTAGGCTGTGTGATTAGACACCCCCGAAGGCCCTCCTCTGTCGCTGCCCAGAAGCCTATGAAATGCCCTAATCCTGCCTACGAAGGGACTGAGCCCAGAGCCCCTGCCAGACAGGAAAAAAATGGAAGGTGTGAAGAGCAGCCGCATCAACAGCAGTTTCATATGTCATGGTGGGTCCCCCGTCCAGTCAACACAACGTGACTGTCAGCAGCAGCAGTCTGTAACATGGACGCTACAGGAGGAAGCAGAGCCCCACACATGGCCACCCCTTGCCATGATGAGACAGATTTGTATCAAGCATCACACCCGTGCTATTTAGACCAGGTTGATTGAAAATGCGACGAAAGGCAGATCATAGAATGTAATGCATCTGTGGAGGGGAGTGATATTTGTCTGTGTACCTGGGCACCAGGGAGTCCCCCCCTCTCAGGGTGGTTGGGTCCAGCTCAAAGATAGAGGAGATGTCCATGCCATCAGGGACAGACACCAGTTGGTACATGACCCTCTCTTGAGGGGTTCGCAGACGCGCTCGCAGGGCTTCATGGTCCGAGTCCAACTGCAGGTACAGTAGGGAGAGGAGACTGTCAGTTTATGGAGCTTCATACTAAAATTTTACTCAGCAGTTCAGTTCATAATTTCAATGCAGTGATATTACTGTCTGTGACTGTGTGTAACAGATGAGGCTGAGAACATGAAGATGTTGCACACGTTTCCTACAATCTGTTTATAGTTTGACTTATGCATGGCAACAATAGCTTAATCAATGCTATATCAGTGGATCACATTAAGATGATAAAGCATTGCAACATTGTTTGGATTACCACAGTCATTAAAGACATTTTCTAATTTGCAGCTTTACAGTACAGTAAGAAGAGAGAAATGATCATCGTGAATAATTTACCAAACTCCCTCCAGCTTCCCCCGAGACAAATACACCCACCCAAACATCTTTCCTTTGCTGTACTCATCAGTACCAATCAGATGAAGACTGAGCATGAGGTTATATTGAGCTTGGAGTCATGCCAATTCAGAGACATTTTCCACTTTTAGAAGAGATAATGTGTGGTTGACTCATCCTGTCAAGTTTACGGATCTAAAAGCTAATTCAATTCATGATGTATTTAGCCTCATATGATCATATTTTATCATCTGTAAGTATTTTTTGAAAGCTGTAAATTCAGTGACGGAAACAAATTGTGGAAAGCAGCAGTGGCGACCCGTCATTCAGGTCAGGGAGAGGAGAGGGGCAGAGCCCCACCTGTTTTGAGCCCAACATTGTTTTGCCCCACCTGTTTTGAGCCCGACATTTCTAGCATATCACATATCAGTTTGCAAACAATGTAAAAAAATATATATATATATCATTGAGTTAATAAAGCCGCATACAAACATGGTCTCTTTTTTGTTTTCTTGCGTAAGGCTGCTCCAAAATGTAGGTGTTTCAGCCTAGCTCAGTGCTTTCTGTGGTGGTGGGGCAAGACAGCAGAAAATATGGAGCATTGCACCGTGATTGGCTCAGTGTTCTGTCACTCATGGGGACACTACGTCACCGGCAAGTCTAAGGGTAGACTTAGAAAATTCTAGCCCCTTGCGTGCTACCATAGAGTTACATTAGAAGTGTCCATCCAAGAAGGCTCAAGGTCATTGGCCACAGATAAAATTACATCCAATCACATTATATGTACAGTAGCTTGATTGGACTGATCATGTCAACATCATACTTTCAAAATCTTAGCTAGCAGTCATCATCATGAATCAAGTCGACAATCTACTGGCAAATCCTTTTTTTATCCTTGTCATATGAAGAGAAATAATGAAGAGAAATTATAGATCAAATGTATTGGTGCTCATCAGCCATTGGACATAAACATCACACAACAAGTTGAAAATCGCAAATTCAACAATGAGTGGTTTGGAAGGAATCAGTGACAGTGGCTGTGTGGTCCCAAATCTGGGATTAAGGGGCTCTTTTCCAAGTTTAAAATAATAAACTTTCAACATTGGCCATGCTGTCAATGAAGCATGATTTGTGCTCAAAACACCTGTTAACTCGGAACTGTGAAAACTTGACTTCATTGAGTTCAAGACAACTGGGAAGTTGGGATTGAACGAGCTCCGACTGGGAGCTCGTTTTGAACGGTCATCCAACTCAGAATTGTAAATTCGGACTCTTTCTAGAGCTACAACCACAAGATCAATGACGTCATCATGATTCGACCTTGTTTTTTTCCGAGTTCCCAGTTGTTTTGAAAGTACCATAAATCCAGAGAATGCCAGACTTTGATGACAAAATTTGCCCACGAAGGACCGTCGTGCCCCCTTCCTGTTCAAGTGAGCACAGCACAACAAGGTGAGTCCAAACATTTATTGTATACTGCTGCATAAATTATGTAATATGCCAGGGAGATATATATACTGTAGCTAAGAAAGTAATACTATGTGTATGTTGTGTAGTAAGATGTTAGTAGCCTTTGTACCTCACCCTAATCATTTGGTCCATTTACCCTTTATCCGTCCTAGCTCATTAATGGCTTAATCGAATTACGGATTGCTTTTTATCCGCTTGTCGTCCATTATGCCATAGTTTGTACATCTCAATTGTCATTAGAAACCACATTTATTTAAACAAGTCAGCCAAATTAGCTATGCTTTTTTTAAAGGCAATAAATGAGGCTGAATGAACTGTTTCGCTGCCAGACAAGGCTCCGCTGATAGCCAGGTGTAGCAGTGGTAAGATGTTGGGACTGCTGTTGGGACAGCTTTATGTAGGCCTTAACAGTTTGTGGGCACCGTTTGTCACCGTTATAGTGCAATTAATGTATTGTTTAGTGTTGTGTTGTGGAGTGGCTTTGCTGGCATGCATCCCACTTTCAATTTCTTTTGCCACACCAAGATTTACATGCTAAAATCGCCACTGGAAAGCAGACCCTGGATTCCACCCCAGAAAATAATATTCTTTGGCATATTCCCTCCATATATACACTGTATAATGACTCCATCCACAGTAATATGGTGTTATACTGCCATCTATATGTGAGCTCTAGTACCATATACAGATAATCTAAATATATGGTGTGCTTACATGCTGTGGTGCTCTCCCACAACTACCAGAGCTGCCCATGTTACAAAAAGAAACTCTCCTTTCAGAATATACAGAAATAGCTTCAAATGATAATAGATGGTAATAGAGAATGGTTGAATAAAGGAAAAACCTGCACTCACTGAAATATTCTTTACTTTAAAAAAATTAGCAGCAGAGGTCAGAACAAACGGACAGGTTTTTGCGGCAGCTTTCGCCACCATATAGAGAATTGTTTTCATAATAACTACTCAAACACACTACACACAAACAGTAGCCTGAATTGGGGGACACTAATTTAGTTTAGTTAGTTCTCTTCAAGAGGGTGAGTTGATTATTAAAACATGGTTAAAGAGTCTCTCAACTCATCAGTGAAGTATTTGAGAGGATGAAACACAAGGACAGGCACAGTACCTGGAAGTTAAAGGGAACAAAATCCACCACCTGGAGAGGAAACAAGATCCACCACAGATCAGCAGCAGTAGGTAGGGCAAGACAGCAAACACAACATAGACATGAAACACAGATATAGAGCTGTCTCTGGTTGACTTACTGAGGGTCGGGGCTCAGGACATTCTTCCACATAGTCAGGATTCACCTGAAAATAGATCAAGAACCAGAATAGGATACTTAACTCCAACATGTGAGGAAGCAAGAGGTAATACATAGTCCTCTTATAAATTACTATAAAGTCAATCCAACTTAAACTTAATCAAGCCCTGTCGTTAAGACTTTCAGATCGCATAATGAAGTACTGCAAGATGATTGTGTGCGTTATACTCCCAGGTATAAATCAAATGATCTATGCAAGTGGTTGGCTGGTAGACTACCATGTAATATGCCTCTGTCACTGTAAGGGGACTCACCTCAGCAGCCAAGTAAGACCCTGTGGCAAGGTGTTTGAACCTGAACAGGCTGTTCCAGTAGCCAGCCCCGCCCCGACACGGGTCATGGTGGACCACCTGACAGAAGAATGCAACACCTGACAGCATGAGGACAACGTCTGGACAACGTCTGGACTGATAACATACCACTAAAAACACATTGTAAGATGCAGGACAACCCACATAGTTTCACCTGGTTCTCTCTGTTCCAGGCCTTAAGCTTTGGAACAACCTACAGAATGGCGTGGCAATGCAAGGCTTCCACAATCAAAGGTTGTGTGTAACCATGTCGATAAATATCACTGTCATATGTGTGATTCACAAACTGCTGGTGGCACATTAATTGGGGAGGATGGGCTCATAGTAATGGCTGGAACGGAATGGTATCGAACACATTAAAAACATGGTTTTCTTGTGTTTGATACCATTCCATTCACACCATTCTAGCCATTATCATGAGCCGTCCTCCCCTCAGCAGCCTCCTGTGGCATGATTGTGTACCATGACTCAGACCATGTATCTACTATCTACATGTTCTATGCTCACCTCCACTTCCCACAATGCCTTGCTGCTAGTGGCGGAGGTGGCGGACTGGCGTCCTGTAGTCCTGAGAAATACATACTCCTTCTTTTTGAAGTCGTCACATGTCAGGAACTTCTCCTGCTCTGCATGGAACAGCCGAACAACGTCACCCTGGCAACACAAACATAGACACCAGTCAGTATCATGGGGAAGGAGAGCCAGCTACCCTATTTAATGTGTTATCGTGTCTAATACATTTTAATCAACTATCAGAGTACCTACCCCTTTAAGAATAATCTCCTTGTTGTCGCTCCATTTCATAAACAAAACTACTTTCCAACTTGTGTTGCAGTTCACGGAGTTCACCTGAAAACCAAGAGGATGAGTCAGGAAAGGCTAAGGTAAAGACATTTATTCACATAATTAAGTTTGGCTTAAAAAAGTGACAAAAACAAATGAGCCTGGGAGTCTGCTGGGTTTGTAAGGAGGAGCACAGTAATGATATAGTCTTTAACTGAAGAGTCAATTGTCTTAATGGTGGTTGAGCCTTAAGAGTGGATTAAGGACCCTCACTTAATGAACTAAAGATAATACTGTCGATGATTAGTATATATGAAACAAGCATAAGAGAGGAGCTAGTTGTACAGTGAATATGTTTCCTCATCTTTGAGAGGACATGAGAATTAAGAATAAGGCACACTTGTCAACATGGTTAAAACCTGCACTACTTGTGATTTGAGGAAGTGAAATGTGCATGCACACCTTGGTTTACATAACAATGGAGAATATGGTTTCTGTTACAAACGCAGTCTCCACCCAGGAGACAATGAAGATGAAACATGTATTCTACCTCATTGCATCCTGGGTTGTCTACCAGCTGATGGCTGCTGGCATGAAGAGGCTGTCCAGCGTTCACAGGGTTAAGGACCACCTTGTCTCCAATCACCACCTAGACATACAGGGGAGCAATCAAATAGCATTATTATACACACAGTGATCCATGATCAACTACACACGTTCACTCGCAGCCACACACGTTCACACACAGCCACACACAGCCACACACAGAAACACACAGAAACACACGTTCACACACAGAAACACACAACTGTCCACACTTACTGTACAGAAACCCTCAGAGACACAGCAAACAGAGAGGCAGTGTGATTGTCTTTATCAGACCCATCAGCCAGTAGAAAACCACAAATAACACTTGTACAACCACTAGTGTCCTCCAGAGTGTGCTATCTGCTCATCTACAGAGGCCCCAGGAGAGCTGTTACGCTTGACAGCCCAGAGACACACACAAGGAAAGAAAGTAAGGGGTCAGTCCAGTTTAGAGCCGGAGAAAAGTGCCCTTCAAGATAAACAGAACCTCTCAACTTTTGGCATCAGTTGATTGCATAATATGAGAGAAAAGCTGTGGTATCATAATAGCAAGGTGAAGTCCTGCTGCTGCACAGGATGTACTGCCAAACGGGTCTGAGCACTGCATAATGAATTCCTTTTAACAACCTTTATCCAAATTTTTCCCTAAAATCTCTGTCCTCAATGTTGTTATAGCTAGTTACTGGTGCTATGTAACACCAGGCAAATATGATAACACATTGTTCGACTTATTCCCATCAGACCATGTTGACTACCAAGCACTCGGTGGCCACACTGGACCTCTCATCAGCACAGGAATAATTCAGCCTGAAAAACTCTAATGGCTAAAGCTAATGATGATGACCTATAGTAGCCTACTTGCAATTAAACCGGTACACACCCTAAGGCCAACACAATGTCAAAATAGGAAATTATGTATTAATTAAATCTTACAACTTGTCAATTCTCTGCACCACGGCTTCTATTTATAAAGCAGGTAAACTTCAGCGGCATCAAGCGTCAGAGAAGTGCTGTCCTAGAGACCCCTTTGTTAATGATCTTTGCTGTGGTCACTGACGCAAGGAGCTTTAAGAATCTCAGGGTGTTTTAATGAATCTCAGGGTGTTTTAATGAATCTCATGGTGTTTTAATGAATCTCAGGGTGTTTTAATGAATCTCATGGTGTTTTAATGAATCTCAGGGTGTTTTAATGAATCTCAGGGTGTTTTAATGAATCTCAGGGTGTTTTAATGAATCTCATGGTGTTTTAATGAATCTCAGGGTGTTTTAATGAATCTCAGGGTGTTTTAATGAATCTCAGGGTGTTTTAATGAATCTCATGGTGTTTTAATGAATCTCAGGGTGTTTTAATGAATCTCAGGGTGTTTTAATGAATCTCAGGGTGTTTTAATGAATCTCAGGGTGTTTTAATGAATCTCAGGGTGTTTTAATGAATCTCAGGGTGTTTTAATGAATCTCAGGGTGTTTTAATGAATCTCAGGGTGTATACCAGGAGCTTTTCGAATCTTGCATGCCAGACTGTTCAGGTGAACTTTCAGTGAGATCATGACCTGTTAGGCTCTTAATCACTCTCTACCTACATGTCTATGGACAAATACAACTGGGACCAGCTAGCCTGAATGATTAAATGCTAGACAATCAATTAACAAATTGAAACATCACCAATAACTAAGAATCACAACAACGAGCATCGCATCTTGATCTTGAGTGGAAAGGCTGTTGTCTGGGCTTCGTTGTTTATCTACAGAGACATGACCAGACTTCCTATCTGACCTTTGACCCACACTAAAGCCAACACTGGGCTGGACACTCACACTGTCTCCCAGGGAGCGCAGCTTGTAGAAGGGCTGGATGTAAAACCAGGAGCCCTCGTTGCCTGCAGAGTCCAGCGTCACCCTCATAGCATTCTTCTCCAACAGGGCAGGGAGACGCTTATTCACCGTCAGGTACTTATTGCTTTTCAAGTGCAACAGCTGGAACAGAGTGGCAAACAACAGACACAGTTGCAAGTGCATGTAAACATGCATGTTTACATTTCCAATTTGAGTTTTATCAAGTTTAAATATGTAATGCTTATAGAAGTCTCTTACTTTGTCTATTGGGGTTTAATAGACAGATACTGTTAATGTCACGGTCTGTGTCTATTAAGGAGTATATCTACAGGAAGAGATTGAGTTAGATGTCAAATACTGGCACAGTGGCCATTCCTGAAAATCCCCAAAAGAATGTGCCATTTGAAAATATCACACTTGAATTCTTTCTGGACCCTTTTCTCCCCCTGGAATTGTTTTTATAATACTCCAAGGCCTTACTTCAAATATGTTTCTCATGACCTCCTTTGCCCCATAATTTCACCCAAGAAATCAACCATGTTGACTCAACCAGCATCGACCCCTCAAACAACTATTCAGTGTGATGTCTGGTACTGGGAGACTAGACCTTAACCAACCTTTGTGGTTGTTTGTTTTGAGGGAGAATGCCGGGACTGAAAAAACAAGACAACTGTCGTTTGAAATGTCTCAGACAATTACAGATACATGTGTTTACAATGCATGCTCTCAAGTGCTGCAACCACTTACCACAGTAAGCCTGTGGTAAATATCAAACACTGGCAGAGGAGCATAGCTGTACCCTACTGCCCTCAATACCTTACCTGTCATCACACCCCTAAAACGCATAAACCCAATACACCTACTGTACCACTTCCGCCAATACAATTCTGAGAGCATGTTCAGGACTAAAGTTCAGGAGACAGCTGCCCTAAAATAGATACAGTATATGTTGGTGTTTTTAGATGACAGATATCACAACTACCAGGGTGTTCTGGTTGAGGGTCTGTCACTTGAAATCAACTGACACACTATAGGATGTACTTCTAGTGGATCTTTAGACCCGTTTCCCTGTGGCCTGATGATCGAATTTCTGCATAGGAGACTATCACTGGTCACATATGCAGGGGATGACAAGGCCTGGATGATAATTCGCTGCATTTATGGAAGAGCTGTATTGCCTCTCTGCTCCAGGCTTTCCACTAACCTTAATGACACTGTTGTATTGTGGCTTTACCAAACTCAATCTCCTTGTTACCTTATCACCCCTACTCTTCCTGCTCATACCTGAATGACATTTCCGTACTGGATAACAGTTCCTAGCAGCTTTCGGTTCTCTGATTCATTCTGCTTCTTCTCCAGATCAGCAGCATGCTGAAATATAGGGATAAAACGAGATGTCAGAGAATATAATGGCCACCAATTAGATTTAGTGCTCCAAAAACACATTAAGAATAAGAAGCCGTACTTTATGGAATATAGATCTGGGTTTATGTCGTGTTATAAACTTGGAGAGTGTTTCACTTGTAATGATTTGCTCGATCTCAGCAACACGGCAATGCACGTAGTTTAGAACCAGCAGGCATAATGGGCAGTGAAATACTCACGTGGAGTTTGTTGAGGAGCACTGTGTCAGTGGTGCTGTTTCCACCTGGTTTTGCTGCCTTCCAAAACTGTTTCTGTGCAGAGTACCTGTTCATGGGGCACAGCTTGAAAAGGCAGTCTGGAAAGACAGAGAAAACAGGTGAAGATTTATTATCAAATTCATAACATTCAGTACATGACATATAAAGCAGTGGAAAGTTGCCAAAAGGGCATGGAAGAGTAACCGGTTGTCAGTATAACAAGGACATGACTGTAGGTAAATAAATATAACAGGATGGTGATTTTAGAAATTTTGATTCTCTTGTAGGTAAACACATTGGCCTGATCAGATTGGGGATAGTAGAGCTCTTTAGACATAGCAAAGAGATGATCAGATCTTGAACAGTGTGAGTCCTGACAGAAAACACACTAGTTCCCCCTCCGGTTCCGAGGCTGGCTACCTGCAAAGCACAATAATGGGATATCTGATTATCTGTGACAGAGGTAAAAATAGCCGCTCCAGACCAGCACCAAGCACACAGCAAAAACTTGGCCAACAAACGCCACAGCGTCCAGGGATTAGCTGTCATGGGACGCATGAAGGAAGAGAGGGAAGAGCTGGATGGGTAAGCACAGGAGGAGGAGCCAGGGACAGAAAACGGAGCAGTAGAAGAGAGGGATGGCTATATGAGAGAGGGAGAGGAAGTGGGTTTAGGGAGTGAAGGAGACCAGGTTAGGGGGACAGAATGGGGAGGGTTATATGCAAATGCTAAACAGTGGGAAGGAAGGGAATGAACAGTTGTGGGGTTTCCTTTTTAAGAACAGTTGGCAAACTGTGCAGGAAATGGCAGGGTACAGTAGGACGCAACCCAGAGGGCATACACTGAGGAACGGAGACAGGAATCAACATAAAACAGGCGGCCATCGAAATGCTTAAAACAATGCTGGTTTAGATCAAATAAATTGTAGTTTACGCAGGAAGCCCACTGTACTAAACACTGTAAAGACTTATTTCAAAATTTTCACAATACTACGACATGCTTTGGATGATCGTGATTATCAGAGGTTAAAAGATTCAACAGGTCACAATCTTCAAATAACATTGCCTTCTCTCCTTCAATCCATGAGATCACAGCTCTCTGAGAAGTGTATAAATACTATCACAGACAGCAACGAGTCGTCCTAGCAGAGGGTAATATTTCCTCGAGAGACACACCTAACTGTCAGACATGACACAAAAGCAATTACTGTCGCATAGTACCAATCCCAGATCAGAGAGAAAAAAGTGAGGTTTAAAATGCTGGGCATATGCTCCCTGGAAACCAGCTTAACCGGGCTATTAATACTCAACAGGGATTTTAGGACTTAGTCTGCTACACTTTCCCTTTGCTCAGTGCTCAGGCACACTGAGACGTAGCATGGAGTCTCAGTCCTGTTACTGTGGCTACTTGGAGGAGTGATGATGAGGCCTGGGAGAGGCTGGAGAGGTGGGGTGAACACGAGTATGCTGCTCCACCCCACACAAACCTTGAAGCACCACGAGGACACCGAGGCCCCTGCAGGTGAAACATGCTCATGTCACAGCACCTACTAGGAGGGTTGTCATGTGTCATCTCCTCAGTAGGCCGCCCTATACTTCAAATGCAATGCCTGTCAAACACTGAGAGAGAACGCGATCCTTTCACTGTGCAGGTGAACTGTAACCAGGTTTGTTAGGACTCTCAGAACACCACAAGTGCTCCATTGTTCTACGCCAATCTCAAGAGTACTTTCTTTGGAATCACAATAACCCTGGTGCCTTGAATCTGCCATAGATGTCCACAATGGTAGAGCTTCAGTAATAGTAGAAACTGCTGACATTGCCCTAAACAAATAAACATAGCATCCAACCAATTTACGCAAGATTTGAGTTCTGGGTTAACCAAGATTAAATGTAGGCTGATGATTTGCTCTGGTCCAACTGCATGTGTCAGATCTGAACTACAATACAAGCTGCATGCGCGCATATGCACCAGATCTGGTCTGGCGGTTAACAAAGTGCTCAGAAGTAGTTTATTTCATATGGTGAAATTACAGCTTAAAAACTTCTGTCAGCACTCCAGCAACAACTTTACTTCAGTGAGTAACGGATTGTCACCCAATTTTATTTTGTGACTGGCTTCAATATACCGAGCTGGCTAGCTCAGTGAAAAAAGTGGTGTAGCTAACGCTAGCTAGAATCACACAGCTACCTAGTGCCTGCTGAATGAAGCCTTCATCTTTCCTCCTTTGGTTTGAAACTTGTGGGTCATCTGATTTTTTTAATTGACATATCTAGCCATCTTTTCATGTTTTTGTATTGTTTTGCTAGGTAGTTTGTTCATTTCTGTAGCTAGTTAGCTTATTAAATAGCTAGAACGAGCTGCAGCCCGTGAAAAATTACCAAGTGAAAGTGATTGCCCCTTCTGATTTACTTCCAGATCATGTCCCCTAATCTTTTGAATGGGTTTCACATTTGTGAAAAATCTGTCATTTAAGGGGTATAACGCTGCTCCCTCATCTGAAAGTGGAGTGTGGCAGCTGCCCACTTTTCCCCAAAGTCGCTCTGACCAGGAGCTATGGCCTCGTGTGCTTACATGTCTCCAAACCAAAGCATAGGCTACATGTCACACAGTCTTGAGCAGGGCTTTGCCTATTATTTGCAAGTCAGTTATAAATTCACAAGAAAATGTTATGCCCCTGTTCTTTTGCACATTCAAAAAGAGATGTGGTACACCTTGTTAGCTTCCATAAACATGGCTCTCTCATTCCACTGGCCAATGATGATAGATTCTAGAATGATGAGCGCACTCCACAAACACTGGTGCTGTCCTTCTCACAGTAAATCAGTTGAGTATTTATCAATCTCCAGCCAAGCACAGTGCTTCTCCGTGAGTGAGTGTGCCTCTCTGTATGTCAGAGATATTAGGCATGATTTGGTTCCAGGAAATCTGCATAGCGTATTCCTGCTGTACTGTTGCATGAACACACTGTGAACTTGTCTTGCTAAAATACAATTAACCATCTGGTCTTGCATCTCAAACACCATATTACATATGGCATATTATACAACGGCACAAGACAGGGCCTGGGGGGAAAAATACAAGGGGAAGCAGTATACCAGTGCAAGACATTGTGGTCTATTTCCGAGAAAGAGGTGGGAAATACTGTGTATTATATTCAGAAGAGATCTTTAGAAAACTAAAAAGTTCAAGTAGGTAGCCTAAGTCTGTAATTTAGTGCATCTTCGATTTGATATTTTTCCTAAAAAACTGAATTATTCCTTCCTCCTCCTAATTTAATATATATATATACACACACACACAAAATACCAGTAAAACATTTGGACACACCAACTCATTCAAGGGGTTTTTCTTTATTTGTATTACTTTATACATTGTAGAATAATAGTGAATTAAAAACTATGAAATAACACATAGTAACCAAACAAATGAAAATATATTTTATATTTCACATTCTTCAAAGCAGCCACCTTTGCCTTGACAGCTTTGCACACTCTTGGCATTCTCGCAACAAGCTTCATGAGTCACCTGGAATGCATTTCAATTAACAGGTGTGCCTTGTTAAAAGTCCATCATTACTTTAAGACATGTCAGTCAATACAGAACATTTCAAGAACCGATATAAAAGATAAATAAATAAATAATAATTTAAAATATACAATTTCAAGAACTTTGAAAGTTTTTTCAAGGCAAAAGGTGACTACTTTGAAGAATCTAAAATATATTTAGGTTACTACATGATTCCTTATGTAGTTATTCTACAATGTAGAAAATTGTAAAAAATAAAGGAAAACCCTGGAATGAGTAGGTGTGTCCAAGCTTTTGACTGGTACTAATCTACAGTGGGGAGAACAAGTATTTGATACACTGCCGATTTTGCAGTTTTTCCTACTTACAAAGCATGTAGAGGTCTGTAATTTTTATCATAGGTACATCTCAACTGTGAGAGACGGAATCTAAAACAAAAATCCAGAAAATCACATTGTATGATTTTTAAGTAATTAATTTGCTTTTTATTGCATGTGTTTCTAACTTCAACTGGACAGTATATGAATAGAAAAGTTGCAGTAGTTATATAGGATGAGCCATGACTAGAATACAGTATATGCACATGTAAACATTATTAAAGTGACCAGTGTTCAATGACTATGTACATACAGTGCCTATAGAAAGTCTACACCCCTTGAACTTTCACATGTTGCATTACAAAGTGCGATTGAATAGATTTAATAGTAATTTGTCATTGATTTACACAACATCCATAATGTCAAAGTGAAAAGAAAATTCTACACAATTTTACAAATGAATAACAATTAAATAACTAAAATAAAAGTTAGATAAGTATTCTCCCCCTTTGTTTATGCAAGCCTAAATGAGCTCAGATGTAAAATTTGACAAATCTCAAAATACATTATATGGACTCTGAAATAATAGGGGTTGACATTTTAATGACTACCCCTTCCTCTGTCCCCCAAACATACAACATCTATAAAAAAAGGTCCCTCACTCAAGTATTGTATTTCAAGCACAGATTCAACTACAAAATACTTTTCAAAAGCCTTATAAAGAAGAGCAGTGATTGGTAGATGGGTAACAATAACAAATCAGACATTGAATATATAGCATGGTTAAGTTAATATTTATGCTGTGGATTTTGTATTGAACCACCCAGACACAAAGTTGCAGTCGTCCTTCTGAACTGAGCTGCATGACAGGAAGGAAACTGCTAAGGGGTGTCACCATGAGGCCATTGTGGATTTTAAAACAGCTACAGATTTCAGTGGCTGTGATGGGACAAAACTGAGGATAAATCCACACTGTGGGGACTCTACAATAATGACCTAAATCAGTGTTTCCTGAATTCTGTCCTAGGGCCCTCCCTGGGTGCACGTTCTGGTTTTTGCAATAGCACTACACAGCTGATTCAAATAATCAATGCTTGATGAGTTGGATATTTGAGTCAGCCGTGTAGTGCCAGGGCAAAAAACTAAATGTGCATCCAGAGGGGGCGAAACGGCAGGGTTTGAGAAATCCTGACCTAAATGACAGAGTGAAAAGAAGAATACAAATATACAGAATACAAATACTCCAAAACATGAATATGTATGCAACAAGGCACAAAAGTAATACTGCAAAAAAATCCAACAACACATCCCGGAGTAGGTGCCTCCTTTTTTTCAAGCATGGTGGTGGCTGCATCACGGTATGGGTATGCTTGACATCGGCAAAGACTGGGGAGTTTTTCAGGATGAAAAGAAACGGGATGAGCTAAGTACAGGCAAAATCCAAGAGGAAAACCTGTTTCAGTCTGCTTCACATCAGACACTGGGAGGGGAATTTACCTTTCAGCAGAATAATAAACTAAAACACAAAGCCAAATATACACTGGAGTTGCTTAACAAGAAGAACATGAGTGTTCCTTAGTGGCCAAGTTACAGTTGACTTAAATCTGCTTGAAAATGAAAATGGCAAGACTTGAAAATTGCTCTAGCCATAATACCCAACTCCTTGACCGAGCTTGAAGAAAAATAATATATGGGCAAATATTGCACAA
Source organism: Salvelinus namaycush (assembly GCF_016432855.1). Classification (NCBI taxonomy): domain Eukaryota; kingdom Metazoa; phylum Chordata; class Actinopteri; order Salmoniformes; family Salmonidae; genus Salvelinus; species Salvelinus namaycush. Next base: position 22,204,704 of record NC_052308.1, on the reverse strand, counting down.
AACAGGTCTGCAAAGCTCTTATGAGACTAATGTTGAAACTGTCCTTACCACGGGTGCTTCCTGTTAAGTTTCTGCCTATAGGTGGGGAGTAGCAGAATGGAGGCATGATCTGATTTGGCGAAGGGAGGGCGGGGGAGGGCCTTGTAGCCATCCCGGAAGAGAGAGAAACAATGATCCAAAGTACTTGATATGCGTGTGTTAATAAAATGTGTTTTCCTCAGATTTCCTTTATTAAAGTCCACAGCTACAATAATTGCAGCCTCAGGATATGTGGTTTCCAGTTTGTACATAGTCTATTGTAGTTCCTTGAAAGAAGTCACAGTGTAGGCTTGGAGGGGAATATACACGGCAGTGACGATGACCAAAGAAAATTATCTTGGGAGTTAATGTGGTCTGCATTTGATGGTGAGATATTCCATATCGGGAGAACAAAAGGACTTGAGTTCCTGTAAGTTAACACAATCACACCATGAGTTGTTAATCATGAAATAACCCCCTCCACCTTTCTTTATCGCGGAGAGTTCCTTCTTCCTGTCTGCGTGATGGACGGAGAACCCTGCTGGCTGAATGGACGGGGACAATATATCCGGAGAGAGCCATGATTCCGTAAAACAGAGTATGTTACAGTCCCTGATGTCTGTCAGGAAGGAGATCGTCTACCTTATTGTCCAGGGACTGAACATCAGCAAGTAAAATAATCTGAAGCAGTGACTGTATATGCATGCCGTCTGAGTCTGACTAGGACCCCACTTCTTCCTCTTCTCCGGCGTCAGCGTTTTAGTGCAACCCCCAGGATGAATAGAGCTGCCTCGGGAAGTTCAAACAAATGACCCATTTTTGTGCAAATTTTGCTTGAGTGACTGCTGATCTAATGTCCAAAAGCTATTTTCTGCTGTAGGTAATGATATAAGAAACATTCTGAACAAATAATGAAATATAAATAATGAATACAAAATACTTCAAAGTTGGCTAGGAGCTAGAAACAGGGCGACCGAGTCTGTCAGCGCCATCTTAAAAAGGAGTTGGAGTCTACCATTACTATTTAAGGCCTACCCCTCGGACACAAACTCTTTAACTCCTCTGACCTATAACATCCCAATACACCATCGGTCCAGATAACTTCAGTCACTCCCATTGCTGCAACTAAGGTTCCAAGCCTAGATGATTACATTATGATTAAATTGATTCTTGTCCAGTAGTGTGCATGTCTAATGTGGCTATTTGAGGAACTGAAACAACAGCCGTGCAAACAAACAAAAACAGCTCACCATTTTGACAATACATGCCATTGAGCAGAAACAATCGTGGCTAAAGATGTTTTACGTAGGCCTGTTTTCTCAGTCCAAAGAGAATGAAAAGGCACAAAGATAGTAAGGTACCCTGCTGCTATAGTAGCTATTGATTCCTCTTCTCTCAATACTAAGCAGTGACATATTTGGGCCAGTCTTGTTAGAGGCCTAAAGACAGTGATTGTGCTGCCTCCTGAGTCTACTGAGCCTCTAGAAAGAGACTGAACAGCTGCTTGACATGAAGGAGTTGACATTCTCTGTCAAACTACTGTATCTTGGGCTCCTGCGCCAAAAACAAAAACCCACAAAACCATCCATTTAGCAAATCACACAACTAACCAGAAGCAATACATTTCCCTGAGCAACAACAGACATGTCTCCTTACATTGAATCATCTTCCATTGTGCTACAGTGCAGGAGAGTACAATATACTAGAGGAGTTGTGGTGTGTTTCATTACACAGTACATCTTCATTTTGTCACCATTGTCACTGAAGGTTGACATAATATAGGAGTGGAAGAAGATGACTGACAGAGAGCCATGGCATTTGTGTGACAATGACACGGACGTGCTATATAAAGTAAACTAGGACTCTCATTTTCAGGGATAAAAAGGTCAATTTAATTTCCATGACCTTGATTAGAATAAATGAAACTCACATTGAAATGACGTGATTGCCACTCAAAAATGTATTTTCAAAGGTCTGCACTGGAGGCCTGCCAATGTATTGTGCTAATTTAAAAACGGCTCCATTAGAGACTGAGACCGTATGCAGCCAGAGCTTCCAGGTGCCCATCAGCAGGAGCATCACAACCACTCCCAGCAGGCCCTCTCTGCTGCTACCAGAATCGTTCTGCACTGACCTTGAGGTAAAGGGAGGGATCCACTGTAAAAACTGTCAACACTCAGGTTGTTTTTTTACTGTCTGACATCACTGATCAGACTAGAATTCTCAATAACGTCTAGGCTAGGTTGTATGGTTGAGTGGGGGAAAAAGTTACATATGTTCGCCAAGACTGAGAATAAAGTTAAAAACAGAAGCTTGATATAAACCCCAACCAATCATACAAATCCATAGCTGGTAGATAAAGCTCTCCCCAAAATAACCTAATCTAGTTTCAATCAAAGTGCTACTATACATGAGTGTAGTCTAGTATAATCATCATCATCATCATATTCTGTACCAAACACAGTTCATTATGAAATTCAGCATTTGCATTAAGCAGATGTGTTCCACATGAGCTAAAGAGACAGTAGCACACGTAATCCACCATTGAAATCTCCATCAGGGAAAGGCCAATATGTTGTTACTACGGCAATAGGATTGACCCGGCTCCAGTTCAAACTGACAGAGAGCCATGGCAATTAATGACAAACACCAGTGTACTATCACCTCTTTAATCACAGTAATTGGGCCGACTATTTGGTGTTGTTGAATGACTATACAACAAACCCATGGCATTAGACGTGTTGAAGCAATAAAGGTGAATTCCAAAACATCCAAGCATGAAACAGCAGTGGCATCAAAATACACTCGTAGAATGATTTGTTTTCTTTGGAGGACAGTGTTGTTACTGGATTAAGATGCCTCTGAAGATATGAAGCTCTAGTTCCAGTGAAAGCGAAGTAAACATAATCTCACATTAAACAACTATATTTGTTGCTGCCTCAGCCTGCTCAAATCCAAACCCCAATAACAGCAAGCTGGGAACAAGGGTTTGCAATCAACATCAAGAAATTATCCAGGGCTCGCTTTAGGGACAAATGGGCCTCAAAGCCACCAAATAGTTTGACATTTCACAGGCAACATTACTGTAGGAAAACCCTGGCAACACACAGGAGTCCAACACCCAGTAGGATGCATCATCGGCACTACTGCATCAATCTATATGATTTGGAATGCTAATCTGTTCATAGAAATACTTTGAATATGAGCATTGAAGCCTGTCAGACCTGTCATGAAAGATGTACTGTATGTAGATCAATCAGATCTAATGCATGATCCCGGAGCATGACTCATGACCAGGCTATATACTAGCTTAGTCTTGTAGTCAAAACTCTTCTGTCCTGGCTGCCCAATGGTGGAAAAAGCTTCCGTCTAATGTCAGTCCCCGCCCATCTTCTGAAAACGTCCGATACCCTATCTCTTTAAAGAGTATCGTAAATAAGTCTCACGAGTATCTTAAAGAAGAGTATCTTAAATAAGTCCCCCCTCCCCCCGTGCTACGATTGTGATGTTGTTGTCTCACCTAGCTATCTTAAGATGAATGCAATGTAAGTCGCTCTGGATAACAGCGTCTGCTAAATGACTAAAATGTATTCCTGACAACAATCCTAAATGCCTTGAGAAACTGTCAGTAAATAGCCTACTATCTCTTACTCACAGAACACACAAGCCTGTTCCAGACAGTCTCAGAAACACTAAACTCTGTTCTGGCGTAATCCACACTGCTTACATTTGCAGGAAATGGACTGCATGAATCAGCCTCAATAATGAAAGAAACATGGCACTCTGCCATCTTTTCATAGTCTGAAGACATTAGATACATTTGCCAACACCTTTAATTTAAAAAAACGCTGCCACTACCAGATACAAGTATAAGAATAATATGGAGGAAAATTTTAGTTTAGTGGTGAAAGAACTAAGGGAATCAGAGTTAACCACCCCCGCCAGAGTTAACACAGGGTACAGGTCTCTCACTAGGTCACACAATGTGGTGTATTAACTGTACTGTAACGTATCCTGTACTGCAGTATAGTCTAGTGCCACATTTCAGTGAGGGGAGTCAGGTGAATACAAGGTTAATTAGCTTCAGTAGAGTTTCATTTCCACAGACATCAGTTCACATGTCATAACAAAGGATCAGGGGTCATGGCTCCATGTCTCAACATACCTTTTAAATCTCCTCAGTGTCAACTACTGATCTAATGCTTACATGGAGCACAAACCACTGGGTTAAACCCACAGTACTTAGTTATAATCCTCTTGCAATGATGGCCTCAGAGTTGGAAGAGATTCTACAAGGCTTTTTCCAGCTGACATCATATCCATTGTAATGACAATCTGAGCAGAGAATGGATTAAGAGAGGAAACTAGAGTGAAAAAAGGTCACATGAATCAATGCCATAACTCCTTGCTGACTCTTTGATCCCACAGTATGGGTTGGACGCTTGCATTTGAACAGCAGCCTGAACAGAGTGATAGAAGGGGTGTACTCATTACCTCTGAACTTCTTGGGCGGGTTGTTGAGGTCCCCTGTGTCTGGCTGTACCACACAGCGGTCATCCACAAGCCTGGGAACAGGAGGAGCAATGACAGCTGTCAATCAAACACTCATCCTTCTAACTACACATACATCTAGCCTGCAGAAACAGACAAACAATACATCAGCCACAAGTTTCATTCTGAGCAGTGAATGCCACTGATACACGTGCATACACAGCACAAACAATACTGTTGAGTCGCTCAGTACTGTAATCTCCATCTGGATAATAAACCTCTCTTTTACTCATAACTACAACCTATATTTGATCTATGCTACTCCTAGCCTGGCTGATGCAACTCACATGGTCAGCGAGGGAGAGCTGACACACCGGTCTGGACAGGAGGCCGTTGTAAATGCAATATTTGCACAGATTTGTGCTTATTTCTTAATGAGCTTTGATTGGTTCTCTTAGACGTTTTCTTTTTCCGGGGGGGGCGGGGGGGGGGTTGAGACCTCATGTTGATTGGATTTGAAAACACAACAACTGTATTGGAAGGGGGCGGTGCTCGGGGCTTGTGTGGCTGTCCATGTGGATGTTTGAGTGGGAAAGACATAAATGAAAACCAATCATTATCAAATTTTATTGGTTACATACGCGTGTTATTGCGGGTGTAGCGAAATGCTTGTGCTTCTAGTTCCGACAGTGCAGCAATATCTAACAAGACACACAAATCTAAGGAATGGAATTAAGAATATATAAATATATGGACGAGCAATGTCAGAGCAGCATAGACTAAGATACAGTAAATAGTATACAATAGAGTATATACATATGAGATGAGTAATGCAGGATATGTAAACATTATTAAAGTGACATTATTAAAAGTGACTAGTGTTCCATTTATTAAAGTGGCCAATGATTTCAGGTCTGTGTATGTAGGCAGCAGCCTCTCTGTGCTAGTGATGGCTATTTAATAGTCTGATGGCCTTGAGATAGAAGCTGTTTTTTCAGTCTCTCAGTCCCAGTTCCTATGCACCTGTACTGATCTCTTCTTCTGTATGATAGCGGGGTGAACAGGCAGTGGCTCAGGTGGTTGTCCTTGATGATTTTTTTGGCTTTCCTGTGACATCGGGTGCTGTAGGTGTCCTCGGGGGCAGGTAGTTTGCCCTCAGTGATGCTTTGTGCAGACCGCACCGCCCTCTGGAGAGCATTGCGGTTGCGGGCAGTGCAGTTGCCGTACCAGGCGGTGATGAAACCTGACAGAATGCTCTCAATTGTGCGTCTGTAAAAGTTTGTGAGAGTTTTAGGTGCCAAGCCAAATTTATTCAGCCTCCTGGAGGTTGAAGAGGCGCTGTTGCTCCTTCTTCACCACACTGTCTGTGTGGGTGGACCATTTCAGTTGGTCAGTGATATGTACGCTGAGGAACTTAAAACGTTCCACCTTCTCCACTGCTGTCCCGTCGATGTGGATAGGGGGGTGCTCCCTCTGCTGAAGTCCACAATAATCTCCTTTGTTTAGTTGACGTTGAGTGGGAGGATATTTTCTGACACCACACTCCCAGAGCCCTCAACTCCTCCCTATAGGCTGTCTCGTCATTGTTGGTAATCAAGCCTACTAAGGTTGTGTCGTCCGCAAACTTGATGATTGAGTTTGAGGCGTGCATGCCCAACGCAGTCATGGGTGAACAGGGAGTACAGGAGGGGGCTGAGCACGCACCCTTGTGGGGCCCCAGTGTTGTGGATCAGCGAAGTGGATCTGTTGTTTCCTACCTTCACCACCTGGGGGCGGCCGTCAGGAAGTCCAGGACCCAATTGCACAGGGCGGGGTTCCGACCCAGGGCCTCGAGCTTGATGATCAGCTTGGAGGGTACTATTGTGTTGAATGCTGAGCTACTGTATAGTCAATGAACAGGATTCTTACATAGGTATTCCTCCAGATGGGATAGGGCAGTGTGCAGTGTGATGGCGATTGCATCGTCTGTGAACCTATTGGGACGGTAAGCAAATTGAAGTGGGTCTAGGGTGACAGGTAAGGTGGAGGTGATATGATCCTTGACTAGTCTCTCAAAGCACTTCATGATGACATAAGTGAGTGCTACGGGGCGATAGTCATTTAGTTAAGTTACCTTTGCATTCTTGGGTACAGGAACAATGGTGGCCATCTTGAAACATGTGGGGATGGCAGGCTGTGATAGAGACTGATTGAATATGTCCGTAAACAGACCAGCTGGCTGCATGCTCTGAGGACGTGGCTAGGGATGCCGTCTGGGTCAGCAACCTTTGCCGAGGGTTAACATGTTTAACTGTCTTACTCTAGTCAGCCACGGGGAAGGAGAGCCCACAGTCCTTGGTAACTGTGTTATCCTTATCGACCCACCGTGCCGACAACATCAAGAGCCTTTCCAGACTCTGATTGGAGTTAGGTGGCAGAGAGACTATGTTAACCCTGCATGCATCACAAATCAGCATCACAGTGCATAATGGCACTACTTCATTGTATCAACAACAAGATTATTGGTCAAGAGGTGTAGAGGGCAGATTGCTGTGGGAACTGTCCATCAAACTCAGTATGCCCAATATTGGCCGAGCAGGGCACAGCCCTCTCTGGAAGCCGCGCATTGAGAGAACCTACAGTATAAGGACATGAAGGCCTGAAATCAAGCAGTCTAATTAGTGGATGAACTATGTTTCATCGTCTACCTGCTGTAAGGGCATTCATAGCAATACTAAGCCAGTCTGCTCACTCAGAACTAAACCAAACCTTCTGAGCTAAAAATAAACAGAGCAAGAACAGCTTTAACTGAAATTTCCTCTGAATTCCTGGCTGAAATGTGTATTAAGGGGGTATTATGAAAATAAATATTTGGTTTGGGAGAAGCTGGTGAAATGAGGAATATTAAAGGATTGGAGCTGTGCCTGTAAATAAAGCTTTTAGGTGGTTAAAACTCTTGGGTTTCAAGGGCTCTAGATTTTTTTTGCATTATTATTACTAATACTTATTATTACATGGCTATTCACATTTAGCCTAACTCCTAAACATCTAAATCCATTGAGCTTTATTAAACTTAAGAAAACACAGCTGAATTGATAGAGGCACTTGGAATTTGAACACCTGAACATCTGTGAATGGCATTCATCAAGCACTCTAATACACTGCTCAAAAAAATAAAGGGAACACTTAAACAACACAATGTAACTCCAAGTCAATCACACTTCTGTGAAATCAAACTGTCCACTTAGGAAGCAACACTGATTGACAATAAATTTCACATGCTGTTGTGCAAATGGAATAGACAAAAGGTGGAAATTATAGGCAAATGTGGCCTGCTGGAGGTCATTTTGCAGGGCGCTGGCAGTGCACCTCCTTGCACAAAGGCGGAGGTAGCGGTCCTGCTGCTGGGTTGTTGCCCTCCTACGGCCTCCTCCACGTCTCCTGATGTACTGGCCTGTCTCCTGGTAGCGCCTCCATGCTCTGGACACTACGCTGACAGACACAGCAAACCTTTTTGCCACAGCTCGCATTGATGTGCCATCCTGGATGAACTGCACTACCTGAGCCACTTGTGTGGGTTGTAGACTCCGTCTCATGCTACCACTAGAGTGAGAGCACCGCCAGCATTCAAAAGTGACCAAAACATCAGCCAGGAAGCATAGGAACTGAGAAGTGGTCTGTGGTCACCACCTGCAGAATCACTCCTTTTTTGGGGGTGTCTTGCTAATTGCCTATAATTTCCACCTTTTGTCTATTCCATTTGCACAACAGCATGTGAAATTGATTGTCAATCAGTGTTGCTTCCTAAGTGGACAGTTTGATTTGACAGAAGTGTGATTGACTTGGAGTTACATTGTGTTGTTTAAGTGTTCCCTTTATTTTTTTGAGCAGTGTATATAATAATTTAATAATATATGCCATTTAACAGATGCTTTTGTACAAACTTGTAGTGTATTTGAGTTTTGAAAAAGGCCTCTAAAGTTAGTCATTTCCACTTTGAAATTTCAGATTTGATTTGCCCTAACAACAAATGTATCAACCCCTACAAACTATTCCAGTAATTATAATCCACATCATTTCCATTTCCTGTTGCTGCAGGATTATTTTCCTGCTGTAGCAAACTGGCTCAAATTATACTGAACAAAAATATAAATGCAACCTGTAAAGTGTTGGTCACATGTTTCATGAGCTGAAATAAAAGATCACAGAAATGTTTCATACGCACAAAAAGCTTATTTCTCTCAAATTTGGTACACAAGTTTGTTTACATCCCTGTTAGTGAGCATTTCCCCTTTGTTAAAATAATCAATCCACCTGACAAGTGTGGCATATCAAGAAGCCAATTAAAACATCATTACACAGGTAGTACACCTTGTGCTGGGTACAATAAAAGGCAACTCTAAAATGTGCAGTTTTGTCACACAACACAATGCCACAGACAACTCCAGTTTTGAAGGAATCTGCAATTGGCATGCTGACTGCAAAAATGTCCACCAGAGCTGTTGCCAGAGAATTTAAGGTTAATTTCTCTACCATACGCCGCCTCCAATGTTGTTTTAGAGAATTTGGCAATAAGTCCAACCGGCCTCACAACCGCAAACCATGTGTAACTACGCCAGCCCAGGACCTCCACATCCGCCTTCTTCACCTGCGGGATGGTCTGAGACTAGCCATCCGGACAGCTGATGAAACTGTGGGTTTGTACAACCAAAGAATTTCTGCACAGATTGTTAGAAACCGTCTCAGGGAAGCTCATCTACTTGCTCGTCATCCTAACCAGGGTCTTGACCTGACTGCAGTTCGGCGTCATAAACGACTTCAGTGGGCAAATGCTCACCTTTGATGGCCAGTGGCACGCTGGTTCCAAAAGTGTTCTTTGGGTGTCCCCATAGGAGAACCCTATTTGGTTCCAGGTAGAACCCTTTCCACAGAGGAGGCAAAAAGGGTTCTCCTATGGGGACACCCAAAGAAGCCTTTTGGAACCCTTTTCCTCTAAGAGTATGAGAAGGAAATGTGTTGCGCTGCATGGAGCAAATGGTGGTAACAGATACTGACTGGTTTTCTGATCCACACCCCTACCTTTTTTTTAAGGTATCTGTGACCAACAGATGCATATCTGTACTCCCAGCCACGTGAAATCCATAGATTTGGACCTAATGAATTTATTTCAAATGACTGATTTCCTTATATGACCCGTAACTCAGTAAAATCTTTGAAATTGTTGTATGTATTTTTTGTTCAGTGTAAAATCCTACATCTGTACAGTCACGCATGCATACATTTTACGTACAGGTGGTCCGGGAATCAAACCCACTATATTGGCGTTGCAAGCGCCATTCGGTACCATCTGAACTACAGAGGACCACTCTCTGTCTGATTCCTATTTCTGTGCAGCAATGCAAGAATGGGACTAAGTCCTCAACTGGATCATCATTCTTGGAGCATTCTGCTGAGCCATTAACACTATTGGTGTCGGATATTTTAAATCAGAGTTGTTGCTCTTATACCTGTGTAGCAACACATTACACAAGGCACAACGTTGTATTGACATGTTACATAGTATTGTTAACTAATAACAGTTATGGAGTTGAATGTTTATTGTAATTACACAAGAGGAATAGAGGCCGCTCCTTATTCTACTTGTGTAGTAGCAAAACACTCAACTCCCTTCAGTTGTCATTATAAAGCACACCCAAAGCACTTATTAAAATAATATGTAACTACACTGCTGTTACTATAGTATTTACAGTGTTACTACACAGGTATAACACCCATGGAATAATCAATTTCATAAAAGCTCAGTCGGCCTCAGATTTACTCCTGGCTGCAAAACACAGGATGCTTGGCAGGTAGTCAGAAAGATAAATATGACACCTCGATGGGGTTCTGGAGCCAGTCCAGTCAGCATTTTCCATTTATAGCCTGTGCAGGCTATGTATTGTTTTGTAGGACATTATTATATTGTTTAAATAAAAACACACTGTAAGCATATCCCCAAGGGAAATGAATTGGGTTACGATAGATTTAGGCTATTTGTTTTATTTACTAATATCTTGTCCATGCATCACATGGATGCACTGAATTGTACTGATTATGGATAAATGTATCTGTATGAATTACACATTATTTAAACAATATAATAATGTCCTACAGAACAATACAGCCTACACACTACAAGGAAGATGCTAGACGTCATTCAACTGAATTCCTATGCAGAGCCTGTAAAGAGGTGTAATAATGTAAAGAGGTGTAATAACGTCGATGTAAAATCAGCAAAGGGCAGCAGTCTTGCTCTGTGCTCCAAGAAGCAGCCAGCCCAGGCCAGACCCCTGGTAGTGTAGTGAACAGAACAGTCCTCTCAAAACCAGCTGCAGACCAGGTGGCTCGTTACAAAGCTTTATAAATGGTCAGTATGATACACAGAGACAACCAACAGTATCACAGCCTCCTGTACACTGCCTGTTGTTGCTAAATATAGCTCCTTCCCTTCAGCTCATCTCCTAACAGAGGGCCACCACAACAGAGAGGGGACCAGAGGGAGAAAAAAAAAAAGTGATTACCAGGCTGGCAACTTGACAACCGAATATGGTCAAGGTGCTGCTCTTCAAAGCCATGCACACATTCGTTTCCATGGCCTGGTTACGCAATTTATGTAAGAGCAGGGGCTTCTTGAGAGATGGCAGGGCAAGGCTTGAATGGGGCCCCAGCAAAGGGCCAGATAGTGACGATGTATGATTAAGAGGCATGGATCACAATGCTAAAAAGGAGGCTAAGAGTGGAGATGGCAACACAGATACCGTGTTCATTTTCACTGAGGGAAAAGAACAACAAACAGGCAGGAGCAGAAAATAGAAGGGAGGAACAGGAAGGAGACGAGGCAGTTTCGCAGCTCTGACGCCAGAGAACTAGAGGATGAAGTGTTGTCAAGCTCATCAGCCTTGTTGTGAATTCAGCTCATGCTTCAGTCAATGATCTCCCTCAACCCTCACTGAGCCGTGATGAAAGTTTAGGCGTGAAATTCTGTTAAATGGGTGTGATCACATAGGGGAAGGACGAGTTAAAATGTACAGTTTAATTTGAGCAATCGCTTCTGTATAATGTATACAGCATAAGCTCTCAATATTTAAATTCAAACACAGGAAGCAAAATAATTTAAGCCACTTAGGACCATCATTTCATGGTTTTACTAATGGTACAACTTGGAAGAGAGACAAAAAGGCCAGCCAACACATCCTATAAAAAGCCAACACATCACCTGCTCTGTATCCCACTGACACTATCCCATTCAATATAACATTTCACTTGTTCAAACACATTCCTCTCTTCCCTGACACTCACCGTCCCTACTGTTTCACTTTCTCCTCCCCCTCGCTCTCTCCTTCGCCTTTAACCCCCTCACTTCTGTGTCCTCAGTCCTCCCTCTCCACTGCTATTCTACATCCTCAGCTGGACTCCAAAAATGTTCTGTGACCTCTGCCTCTCACACTCCAGCTCCAAACACACTCTCTCTTGCCTTTTCTCAAGAGGTCTTCTAAGGGCATAGAACGTTATCACCTCAATGACAAGCATTCTGCAGTCTAGCTTTTCTTATTATATGCTCCACCACATCAGCTGAAACCGGTATGAAATGGTATTACTTTAATAACAATGGAATGAGTAAGGGTTTATTCTGCTAATAACACTAGAGGAGCAAACATTATTAAAGCTTGAGAAATAAAAGCCATGACTCAGACTAAGCCGTTAAATAAACCCCTACATTATTTGACATTATCACCTTGGCAGCAGTTCCAGCTGTCTCCCTGGCCCCAAACACCAACCAGGTTCATTATTTCACTGGTACCTGGCTCTGTGTGTATGTGCATGTTTATGTGTAAATGTACAACAACCCATGTCTGACCTTGGATGTGTACTGTGACAGACATGAATCTATGAGCATGTGCGTCTTTCAAGTTGAGAGGGATTGGATTCATATGCAGCAGTATAACAGTAGGCAGACAGACATACCCTAAAGTGCTGATAAATCCACTGGTGGAGCCCTCTGCATAGAGAGAGCAGATGTCCCCGATGTGGAGGAAACTGGACATCTTGTCTGACATGTTGCCTCACCCTGGATTGTGCCTGGAAAAGATGGAAGAGACAAGAGTTAGTGTGATAAATATACCACACAGATGTACAGTCATTTACACTGATAAATACTGCATATTTAACCTATAGGCCTACAGTTATTACCATGTAACTACATAGGAACCACTATGTATAACATTGTTACTATAGATAGATTTTTATTTAGTCTCATGCCTAGTTGCAGTGTACAGTAAAATTATTAAGCTCCGAGCTCCAATAGTGCAGGTGTGAATGAAAAAATAAATAAATATATTACACACGCATTTACAACTGTTTTTTTTTATTATTTCACCTTTATTTAACCAGGTAGGCCAGTTGAGAACAAGTTCTCATTTACAACTGCGACCTGGCCAAGATAAAGCAAAGCAGTGCGACAACAACACAGAGTTACACAACCAAACGTACAGTCAATAACACAATAGAAAAGAAAAATTACAATTTAGCATTAATACTGGAGTGATAGATGTGCAGATGATGATTTACAAGTAGAAATACCGGGGTGCAAAAGAGCAAGAGGGTAAGTAATAATATGGGGATGAGGTAGTTGGGTGTGCTATTTACAGATTGGCTGTGTACAGGTACAGTGATCAGTAAGCTGCTCTAACAGCTGGTGCTTAAAGTTAGTGAAGGAGATATACGTCTCCAGCTTCAGAGATTTTTGCAATTCGTTCCAGTCATTGGCAGCAGAGAACTGGAAGGAAAGGCGGCCAAAGGAAGTGTTGGCTTTGAGGATGACCAGTGCAATATACCTGCTGGAGCGCGTGCTACGGGTGGGTGTTGCCATGGTGACCAGTGAGCTGAGATAAGGGCTTTACCTAGCAAAGACTTATAGATGACCTGGAGCCAGTGGATTTGGCGACAGTTATGCAGTGAGGGCCAGCCAACGAGAGCATACAGGTCGCAGTGGTGGGTAGTATATGGGGCTTTGGTGACAAAACGGATGGCACTGTGATGGACTACATCCAGTTTGCTGAGTAGAGTGTTGGGGGCTATTTTGTAAATGACATCGCCAAAGTCAAGGATCAGTAGGATAGTCAGTTTTACGAGGGTATGTTTGGCAGCATGAGTGAAGGAGGCTTTGTTGCGAAATAGGAAGCCGATTCTAGATTTAATTTTGGATTGGAGATGCTTAACGTGAGTCTGGAAGGAGAGTTTACAGTCTAACCAGACACCTAGGTATTTGTAGTTGTCCACATATTCTAGGTCAGAACCGTCCAGAGTAGTGATGCTAGTCGGGCGGGAGGTTGCGGGCAGCAATCGGTTGAAGAGCATGCATTTAGTTTTACTAGCATTTAAAAGCAGTTGGAGGCCACGGAAGAAGTGTTGTATGGCGTTGAAGCTCGTTTGTAGGTTTGTTAGCAGAGTGTCTAAAGAAGGGCCAGATGTATAAAGCCTTGGCCAGGTCGATGAAGACGGCTGCACAGTACTGTCTCTTATTGATGGCGGTTATGATATCATTTAGGACCTTGAGCATGGCTGAGGTTCACCCATGACCAGCTCGGAAACCAGATTGCATAGTGGAGAAGGTACGGTGGGATTTGAGATGGTCGGGGATCTGTTTATTAACTTGGCTTTCGAAGATTTTAGAAAGGCAGGGCAGGATGGACATAGGTCTAACAGTTTGGGTCTAGAGTGTCTCCCCCTTTGAAGAGGGGGATGACCGCGGCAGCTTTCCAATCTTTGGGGATCTCAGACGATACGAAAGAGGTTGAATAGGCTAACAGGGGTTGCAACAATTTCGGCGCATAATTTTACAAAGAGAGGGTCCAGATTGTCTTCCCCGCTGATTTGTAGGGATTCGGATTTTGCAGCTCTTTCAGAACATCTGCTGTCTGGATTTGGGTGAAGGAGAAACGTGGGGGCCCCACGTGGGGGGGGGGGGGGGGTTGGCCGGGGTAGGGTGCTGAGATGTTGCTGCAGGGGGTGCTGAGATATTGGCTGAGGTAGGGGTAGCCAGGTGGAAAGCATGGCCAGTCTTGGAAAAATGCTTATTGAAATGATCGATTATCATGGATTTATCGGTGGTGACAGTGTTTCCTAAACTCAGTGCAGTGGGCAGCTGGGAGGAGGTGCACTTATTCTCCATGGACTTTACAGTGACAATGTGACAATGATGGTTCGAGCTCTGAATGCTGATTGGTTGAAAGCCGTGGTATATCAGACCGTATACCACGGGTATGAGGAAACATTTATTTTTATTGCTCTAATTACATCGGTAACCAGTTTATAATACCAATAAGGCACCTCTGGGGTTTGTGATACTGTATATGGCCAGTATACCATGGCTAAGGGGAATGTCCAGGCACTCCGCATTGCATCATGGTTAAGAACAGACCTTAGCCATGAATATATTTGCCATATACCACACCTCCGTTGGCCTTATTGCTTAAATATAAAATGTACATTGGGTGTGGGCAGCGTAATTGTCCATTGAAAGGCAGGGAGGGGGGAAGGAGTAGTGGTGGCTATTCAGCATGATAAAATGTCCATTGGGGTGGGGGCAGAGTAGGATGTCTGTATTGCCAGGATCTGAGTGATGGAATTGGGGAGAACAGGCCATGGCTCGGGTGGCTTAGGTTCCTGATGATCTTCTTCAGAGAGGGTCGAGTGTGTCGGGAAGGAAGGAGGTGATGTGGTCTTTGACTCTAAAGGCACTTCATGATGACGGAAGTGAGTGCTAAGGGTCAGTAGTGATTCAGTTCAGTTACTTTCCCTTTCTTGGGCACGGGGATGATAGTGGACATCTTGAAACAGGTGGAGATAACGGCCTGAGCTAGAGAGAGATTGAAAATGTCCGAAAACTCAACAGCTAGCTGGTCTGCACATGCTCTAAGGGCACAGCTAGGGATGCCGTCTGGTCCACAGTTCACAGTTTTTGATTCGGGTAAGTTTTGGAAGAAACCATTGCTATCACATCTATGCATTTTTTCCAAAATCCGGTGTCTGAGTTGGTGTATTCATTGATGTTATAAGGGTGGCAGGTAGCCTAGTGGTTAGAGCGTTGGGCAAGTAATTGAACAATTGCTAGACTTAATCCCCGAGCTGACCAGGTAAAAATCTGTCTCTCTGCCCCTAGGCCATCATTGTAAATAAGAACTTGTTCTTAACTGACTTGCCTAGTTAAATAAAGGTTAAATAAAAAATACCCAGAGGTGACCCGGAACATACTCCAGTCCACGTGATCAACACAGTCTTGGTGCATGGATTCTGATTGGTCAGACCAGCATTGTACAGACCTGATTACCAGAACTTCCTTCTTCAGTCTTTGGTTTTTAGGAGGCGGGGATCAAAATGGAGTGGATGGGCGTATAACACGAATGTCTAGCAACCCAAAAAGGTTGAGTGTTCCAACTTCATCATGGAAAACTTTAGCATTTTAGCTAATTACCAACATTGCAACTACTTTTTAGCTACTTTGCAACTACTTAGCATGTTAACCATCCCTTTAACATAACTCCTAACCCTAACCTAGCTAACATTAGCCACCTAGCTGACATTAGCCACCTAGCTGACATTAGCCACCTAGCTGACATTAGCCACCTAGCTGACATTAGCCACCTAGCTGACATTAGCCACCTAGCTGACATTAGCAACCTAGCTGACATTAGCAACAACAAATTGTAATTCGTATCGGAAATTCGTAACATACTGTACGAATTGGAATTTGTGCATTTCATAACATACACACATTTTAATTTGTAACATATCATACAAGATGGATGATGGTCATCCACAAATTAATACACCCATATGAAACATAACATATCATACTAAATGGAGTGTCTAGGAATAATACGAAACTCTATGAGATCAGGTCGCAGAAGCTTGCAGTCAAAATAAAATGAAATGCTTGCTACCTTGGTTAACTACGTGACTAAATAAGTCTCTTTTCAACAAATCAACTATTTTAGACTATTGTATTGTAACCAAGCTAGAAAAATAATCATGCAATTATTACTGAGTGAATGAAGAAAATCATTTTGAAACAAACGCTTCCAGACCTTTAAATGGTCTGTCGAAGTGAATGTGTTAAGAACAGGATTAATAGTATAAATGCTTAGAGCTCCCGCCTGTGGATCAGAATAATGCGGGTTTCCCTCTTGAAGGAGATACACTACATGGCCAAAAGTATGCGGACACCCCTCCAAATGAATGGATTCTGCAATTTCAACCACACCTGTTGCCGACAAATCTCCAAAGCAAACATTGGCAGTAGAATGGCCCGTACTGAAGAGCTCAGTACATTCAACATGGCACCGTAATAGGATGCCACCTTTCCAACAAGTCAGTTCGTCAAATTTCTGCCTTGCTAGAGCTGCCCCGGTCAACTGTAAGTGTGGTTATTGTGAAGTGGAAACATCTAGGAGCAACAACGGCTCAGCTGCGAAATGGTAGGCGACAAGCTCACAGAACGGGACTGCCGAGTTCTGAAGCACGTAGTGCGTTAAAATCATCTGACCTCGGTTGCAACACTCACTACCGAGCTCCAAACTGCCTCTGGAAGCACCAGAACTGTTCGTCGGGAGCTTCATGAAATGGCTTTCCACAGCCAAGCCTAAGATCACCATGCGCAATGCCAAGCGTTGGCTGGAGTAGTGTAAAGCTTGCAGCCATTGGACTCTGGAGCAGTGGAAACGTGTTCTCTGGAGTGATGAATCACGCTTCACCATCTGGCAGTCCGACTGATGAATCTAGGTTTGGCACATGCCAGAAGAACGCTACATGACCCAATGTATAATGCCAACTGTACAGTTTGGTGGATGGTCTGGGGCTGTTTCTCATGGTTCGAGTTAGGCCCCTTAGTTCCAGTGAAGGAAAATCTTAACACTACAGCATACAAATCACATTCTAGACAATTCTGTGCATACAACTTTGTGGCAACAATTTGGGGGGGGGGGGGGGGGGCTTTCCTGTTTCAGCATGACGATGCCCTCATGCACAAAGCGAGGTCCATACAGAAATAGTTTGTCGAGATTGGTGGGGGAATATTTAAAAAAATGTTTCTTTAATAGTTTCAACAGCCCCTCCCGACACACACACTTATTTTAATTCATTAGATGGCTCTTAAAAAGAGCCTTTGGGTTTCTGGAGAGGCAGACACATGGCAGTGTGTGGTGTGTACTACTGCATCCATTTTTCTAGAACGGAGGAGAGACCAGGGCCCGTCTCCGCAAAGCGTCTCAGAAAAGGTCCTAAGAATCCTGTTAAACCCAGTTAAGACAAAAAAAACTCAGAGCTCAGAGTAGGTTTTAGGATGATGTTAAGTCACTGCTCAGACAAACTCTGAGCCAGGAGTAAAATCAACTGTCAGCTGGTAGTAATGACAGTTTGAGGTACCGCAAAGGAAAGACAGTGATGACTGCTCATAGCAAATTATGGGGAATAACCAATCGCGATGAGGCATCGCCAGCTGTGAAATTTATAGCAGGTTTCAGACAACCACGGTGAGTGTGACTGTACATCAAATGTTGCAAATGTTGCAATGGTAAAAAGTTTGATATCATTTTCGCCTGAAACGATCACTTTGCTTAGTCTTAATAGGTTGGCATGCATATCTTTTTTATTTTTTATTACCAATCCAGATATTTTTTATAATGTGATAGGCATTTTGCACTGAATCATACAATATAATGGTTTAAAAGCAGAATTTTTATAATATTATTGTTATATCTACACACTTGTCAACCTGTTAAACAACTAAATTGTTTTGGCACAGTAGTTACTTGCCGATAATGTTGCATAAAACGTTTGAAAGGTCTATAATTTTTACCCAAATGCAATTAAAAGTTTTCAATTAACCACTTATAGGCATCTTTTATAACAACGTGATATTCTGCTTGAAATAACATGCAGCTTAATGAAATAATTGAAAGAAAAGTTGACTATTTATTAGTCTAGTGGTTGTAAGTATTTAGGCATACGTCATGAGAATAAGGCCTCATAAGAAATCATTGTCAAAAGTGCAAGCGGTACTGTTGCATGTAGGTCTAGATCATTTATGGGTTGATCATATAGAAATATCAAAAGTTTCCTTCAACTCCAAAGCAATTGCCTGTCTATGGTGCAGGAACCACTGAATCTCTGCCTTTTTCTATTATCAAGACACCTGCTGGTAACTCTTCATTAATTGGTTAGGACAGCTCATGAGGTGTCCTAAATAGCTGTCGACTAGGTGTGACTTATTACTGAAGAGGCTTCATGCATAGCTTGTATTGTGACCCGTAAGAGTAGGAGTAAAATGTCTCTATGCTCAGCACTTATGACCAATTGTCTACTCTGAGACACTTTGTGGATACGGACCCAGCTCTCAGACTCTCATGGAAGAGGTCATTTCCATCATCCGTGAGATGCACGCCATCCCTACGGTACATTCCAGGGACACAGTGCTTTATGTCTGAGTGGAGGATTGTGGGCATGCACCTGTCACAGAGAAATGCAAACACCAGCTGGTTGACAGAGCACCTGGCCATCTCTATGTGCTTGTTGATGTCCTCGTCGCACTGGAACATCTAATTCCTCCACTGTGTGCTGTCAGAGTAGATCACCGTTGTCCCGGGGAGAATTCAGCTACCTCTAAAATCAACTCGCATCTGACGCACCAGGGCTGTCCCAAGTCATTTCCACCGAGGAGGATGACTATGATATATTCAGTCACACCTCGCCTTGGAGAGAAAGAATATTTCAGAACCCTTCCGATGAGAACAGCTCATCCATATTTCGCGCTCCTGTAGTCATCTGGCCAGCTACATTGTGTAATCGCATAGTAAATATTTGCTTCAGTCTTTGTTTCCTTGCTCTCGCCAATTTGCTTTGAGCAATGATCAGTAGGATTATGAGCTGGGATATTCAATAAATAAAATATAAAATGCACAAAATTGTGCGGGTTCACAGGGAGAGCATGTGTTAAGCTGTATTATAATGTTGTATAATAGTCACCTTCCAGTGTAAAAACCATGGAAATTAAAAACAAAAAAAATACAATTTAAGTGAGAATAGGCATCGGTCTGAAGCCGAAAAAGGAAATGCACATGAGCACCACAAAGCCTATTCCACCCATGCTCTACCAAGGTTTTCCAGCACACAACTTTGACCTACTACAGTAGCTATGTTGGTACTGTACTTCAAACTATGCTTGGGATCAAACCTTCTCAAACAGCCTAATTTATACTCTTCAGAAGGATAATGGACTTTAGTGTTCCGCTATTAAAATTATGTATACCAGTTAATATTCATACATCCTTTGGCTGTATGTATTTTTAGATATAGGCCTATTGTAAATGTGTATTATTGTAGCGACACCATCTTTATTGCAAAAAGAAATACAAGTACAAACATAACTTTAAGCTACATATTATTTTGACAGCGGTAATGAACTGTCCATTGATCAGCACAGCAATTTATAAATTAGGGACATAAAGTATTTTGAAAGCAGGTGCTTCCACACAGGTGTGGTTCCTGAGTTAATTAAGCAATTAACATCCCATCATTTTTAGGGTCATGTATAAAAATGTTGGGCTGGCCATTATTTTGGCTACCATGGCTATGCCCACATAGGATGACAACGTCCCCATCCACAGGGCAGGAGTGGTCCCTGAATGGTTTCATGAGCATGAAAACAATGTAAACCATATGCCGTGGCTGTCTCAGTCACCAGATCTCAACCCAACTGAAAATGTATGGCAGTTTCTAAAGTGGCGCCTGAGACAGCATTTTCCACCACCATCAACAAAACACCAAATGATGGAATTTCTCATAGAAGAATGGTGTCGCATCCCTCCAATAGAGTTCAACAGATTTGTAGAATCTATGCCAAGGTGCATTAAAG
Organism: Salvelinus namaycush; assembly: GCF_016432855.1. Classification (NCBI taxonomy): domain Eukaryota; kingdom Metazoa; phylum Chordata; class Actinopteri; order Salmoniformes; family Salmonidae; genus Salvelinus; species Salvelinus namaycush. Next base: position 22,184,267 of record NC_052308.1, on the reverse strand, counting down.
CTGTTCTGGCTCGTGATGGCCTAACGTCCTATTAAGAAACGATGTTGGCGCATCCTTTATTTTTGGCAGTTACCTGTACATGAAACCTACACTCAAACAAAAGATAGCTTCTGAATGTTTTTAAGTAGGCCTCACTCTTTATGGAATGTTCTGAAAAACCTACAACTCTAATTACCTAGTGTCCAAATGGAAATGTCTGCAGGCCTTTCCATTAGTAATAATCCTGCCCAAATCCCCAGTGTGAGAAACCATTGTGCCTCATCAACATCCCCAATATAAAAATGATCCAAACAGAAGGGAATACTGTAGCCATCTAGAATGTAGCAAATAGGTCTAACTGACTCCATCAGAACCATCTGACAATGCTTGTTTTTACTCTTGGTTTGTTGGCCTATTCTATCATTGATGTAGGCAACACTAATTGTCTTGGATAGGCTCCTGAATCATCAGGATGAAACAAAATGAGTAGTTATACTAACCCCATTTAAAAAATAATAATATTCAATTGATACATTATCATTACATTGTTAGGCTACATTGCCAGTCTTTGCTTGTTGCTTAGGCTACATTGTTACATCTTTCATTTCCTGAAGATGTCAAATGTAACCGAGTCGCATAAACCAAAAATGTATCGCTTGGCCACCTTGACATTTCTCACAGCTCATTCAAAATGCACTTGTCTAAAAACAATCTGACATTTTAACGTCTGAAGTTTCAGGTTTTATTCCACGATACAGACCCATTTTGGTGGTCTTGAAAACGCAATGCATTAAAAACTATAGAAGCCATAGCCTACTATATCGAAGTAGACTATAACGCGTGGGTTCCTTGACAATTCATGTATGACGTTAGAGGATGATGCTCCTCTCAAAACTATACTACAGGGTGAGAATCTGCATAGGACTTTACCTTCACAAAAGAAAGAATGAGGCGAAAAAATGATCGAATCGGGCTGGATCAGCAAACGTGAATTTCCACTGCGCCGTCCTCGTTAAATTCCATGATCGCCGACTGAAACTCCAGTTAGAACATAGCTTCTCTGACAGCTGAATTTGTCCTCAGTGGCAATCCGCTTCTTACCTCCTCCACATGCGCTTTGAAGAAACTCCCCTTTTGCTTATATATATATATATATATATATATATATATATATATATATATATATATATATATATATATATATATATATATATATATATATATATATATATATATATATATATATATATATATATTGCAGCAGTGGTGTTTGGGAAATGTTGTTTCAATGATAAAAACTATAGGCTACTTGTAGGCTGCGACCCATTGTATGATATTGACACTGAAGTTTGCAATTTAAAAATATACATATTAATAGACTTATGTGTAGAGCTGTTTTACTATTGCTGTGTTGATTATTTTTGCTTAAAAGTGTATTAGGCCTTCTATTATAAACTGTGACACTATGAATAACTTTGTAGACTAAAGTGTAGGCTGAAGTGTGTCATTGTGAATGAACAATCTATTAAAAGTGCAGTCTCTTTTTGGCAGTGATTTGTCCAGAGACAATTGGACCTATGTGGGTGTCTAGCATCAGAATAAATAGCATCAGAATAGCAACAGATGAATAGCTTAAAACTGTTCCTGATCTAAGATAGTGTAGTATAGGCCAAAACATCTGACCACAGGAGGTTGGTGGCACCTTAATTGACTGGAGCAGAATTAGAAAATGGTATCAAATACATCAAACACATGGTTTCCATGTGTTTAATGCCATTACATTTGCTCCATTCCGGCCATTATTATTAGTCATTCTTCCCTCAGCAGCCTCCTGTTCATCTGAGGTACTGTACATTTACCATGCACATGATGATGATGGAGGATGAAATCCCTGAGGTTGAGTGATGTTTTGACCGTATTATATACTGTATCTGTTTGTAATAGAAATGTTTTCCATGTCAAAAACAGAAACGTCAAAAACATCCACTCTTCCTTATAGCTAGGCCTCATGCTGTATATGCCAGTCTTAGAAAGGAAATTAGAGAAACACAGTCATTGTGTGGACACGCTGCTGCCAAAAACACAAACTCTTCAACTCTGTCACTAACACTGTTCAATGAATTGTGTTTTGTGAAAAGGATTCAGCCGAGTCAGATTTAAACTGCATGGTCTATTTCCTCTAGGCTGTTGTTCACACAGAAAAAGTTAATCATTCATTGCCCTTGATGGAATATCCTGAAAAATGCAACTGTATTGTACTCATGCTGCAACTTAGAGAGTATGATGTGTTTTGAAAAGAATCTCCAGCTATGGTGGACAATGAACATAAACAAACAACCAGAGAAAGGAATTACAATTTGGTTACGGTACGCTAATTTAGTTTCTGTCCTCTCTCTTTCTTTGCTTTCAAGTTTTGAAACTCTGACGTAGTGTGAGTGATCTAGTTCAGTTTAATATGCCCCATTAAAGTCTTGTCTTTCTATTTTTTTTACTTCTGGAATTAGAACACAGACTAATCAGTGTACTCTGTCTGAAACATTAAAAAGCATCCATGCAACATTAAAGACAGTAAAACACTTCCCAGATGAATTTAATACATTTAAGTGCTCCCCTGGCTGTTTCCAGATCCCACTTATTCACTTGTTGATTTTTTAACAAAAATAACATTGAGATCACTTAAAGGTAGAATCTTTAGTTGAAACAATAACAAAGCGACACCCCGCTTCTCTTTTGGTAGAAAGTTGAGGGATTGGCCTGGAGAAATGTAACCACTCTCAAATTCATAGACAGAGCAATGGATACAAGGACAGACAATCCATCTATACAGTGTTTGTTTATATTTACATTGTTTACAAACATTGGAGTAAAACAAGCTTATGTTTTGGGTTCTGATGGGGTACGACAGTTGAACTAAGCTCATGAGGCATTTATATTCTTCAAGAATCAATGGATTTATCAATAATTTACAACTCCAAAAATGAATGTAGTAACTAAGGAGTATAGCTTTAATAAGCAGTAAATAGCACTGTTTGAGATGGTTTCACCTACCACTGGAATTCAGTGGTGCGCTAAGATGATCAGTTGAAAAGCTTGTAGCATTTGCCATCCGTTTTTCAATATCGATGACTTCAGGATAAGGTGCATTTTTTTATCTATGTCAGCATTTTTACATGATCAACTATCACACCACTTACGTCCACTCAGATTCATAAATACAGTGCCTTCAGAAAGTATTCATACTCCTTGACTTATTCCACATTTAGTTGTGTTACAGCCTGAATTCAAAATAGATTAAATAGATTTTTTTTCTCACCCATCTACACACAATACCCCATAATGACAAAGTGGAAACATGTTTTTAGAAATGCAAATTTATTGAAAATGAAATGCAGAAATATCTTATTTACATACTGTAAGTATTCACACCCCTGAGTCAATATATGTTAGAATCACCTTTGGCAGTGATTACAGCTGAGAATCTTTCTCGGTAAGTCTCTAAGAGCTTTGCACACCTGGATTGTACAATATTTGCACATACATTTTTTTTCAAGCTCTGTCAATTTGGTTGTTGATCATTGCTAGACATTTTCAAGTCTTGTCATAGATTTTCAAGCCAATTTCAGCCAAAACTGTAACAAGGCCACTCAGGAACATTCAATGTCGCCTTGGTAACTCCTGTGTATAGTTAGCCTTGTGTTTTAGGTTATTCTCTTGGAAGTGAATTTGTCTCCCAGTGTCTGTTGGTAAGCAGATTGAACAAGGTATTCCTGTAGGATTTTGCTTAGCTCTATTCCGTTTATTTTTATCTTTAAAAAAAATCCCTAGTTCTTGCCGATGACAAGCATACCCATAACATGATGCAACCACCAACATGCTTGAAAATATGAAGAGTGGTACTCAGTGATGTGTTGTGTTGTATTTACCCCAAACATAACGTTTTGTATTCAGGACATAAAGTTAATTTCTTTGCCATATTTTTTGCAGTTTTACTTTAGCGCCTTATTGCAAACAGGATACATGTTTTAGAATATTTTTATTCTGTACAGGCTTCCTTCTTTTCACTCTGTCATTTAGGTTAGTATTGTGGAGTAACTACAATGTTGTTGATCCATCCCCAGTTTTCTCCTATCACAGCCATTAAACTCTCTAACTGTTCTAAAGTCACCTTGGCCTCATGGCGAAATCTCTGAGCGGTTTTCTTCCTCTCTGGCAACTGACTTTTAGGAAGGATGCCTGTAGCTTCGTAGTGACTGGGTGTATTGATACACCATCCAAAGTGTTATTAATAACTTTGCCATGCTCAAAGGGATATTCAATGTCTGCTTTTTTATTTTTACCCATCCACCAATAGTTTCCTTTCTTTGCGAGGCATTGGAAAACCTTCCTGGTCTTTGTGGTTGAATATGTGTTTAAAAATCACTGCTTGACTGAAGGACCTTACAGAGAAGTGTATGTGTGGGTTACAGAGTATTTTATTTGCCTTTATTTAATCAGGGAGTCACCATTGAGACCAGTGTCTCTTTTACAAGGGAGCCCTGCATATACAGTACCAGTCAAACATTTGGACACACCTACTCATTCAAGGGTTTTTCTTTATTTTTACTATTTTCTACATTGTAGAATAATAGTGAAGACATCAAAACTATGTAACAACACATATGGAATCATGTAGTGACCAAAACAGTGTTAAGCAAATCAAAATATATTTTAGATTTTAGATTCCCTCGAAAAAGCTTCCTTTTGCCTTGTTGATAGCTTTGCACACTCTTGGCATTCTCTCAACTAGCTTCACCTGGAATGCTTTTCCAACAGTCTTGAAGGAGTTCCCACATATGCTGAGCAGTTGTTGGCTGCTTTTCCTTCACTCTGGAATGAGAAAGTGTGTCCAACTCATCCCAAACCATCTCAATTGGGTTGAGGTCGGGTGATTGTGGAGGCCAGGTCATCTGATGCCGCACTCCATCGCTCTCCTTCTTGGTCAAATAGCCCTTACACAGCCTGGACGTGTATTGGGTCATTGTCCTGGTGAAAAACAAATGATAGTCCCACTAAGCGCAAACCAGGTGGGATGGCGTTTCGCTGCAGAATTCTGTGGTAGCCATGCTGGTTAAGTGTGCCTTGAATTGTAAATAAATCACAGACAGTGTCACCAGCAAAGCACCCCCACACCATCACACCCTCTTCCATGCTTCATGGTGGGAACCACACATGCAGAGATCATCCATTCACCTACTCTGTGTCTCACAAAGACACGGCGGTTGGAACCAAAATTCTCAAATCTGGACTCATCAGACCAAAGGACAGATTTCCACCGGTCTAATGTCCATTGCTCGTGTTTCTTGGCCCAAGCCAGTCTCTTCTTATTATTGGTGTCCTTTAGTAGTGGTTTCTTTGCAGCAATTCGGCCATGAAGGCCTGATTCACGCAGTCTCCTCTGAACAGTTGATGTTGACATATCTGATATTGGCAGAACGCTTAAATCTAACTGCATTGTCCAATTTACAGTAGCTATTACAGTGAAATAATACCATGCTATTGTTTGAGGAGAGTGCACAATTTTGAAAAGAAATGCAACGGTTCATTGGATCAGTCTAAAACTTTCCAAATACACAGTGGCCAAAACAGAAATTGCACCTGGGCTGGAATAATACATTATGGCCTTTCTCTTGCATTTCAAAGATGATGGTACAAAAAGAACAGTTGGTTTTTTCTTCGTATTATCTTTTCCCAGATCTATTGTGTTATATTCTCCTACATTCCTTTCACATTTCCACAAACTTTCAAGTGTTTCCTTTCAATTGGTACCAAGAATATGCATATCCTTGCTTCAGGGCCTGAGCTACAGGGAGTTAGATTTGAGTATGTAATTTTAGGCAAAAAAAAAAGAAAAAAGGGGTGGATCCTTAAGATCCTTTCTAGCCCAGGGGTTCCGCTAGCGGAACACCCACAACATTCCGTTGAAAAGGCAGCGCGCAAAATTAATTCTATATATTTTTTTAGAAATATGTAACTTTCACACATTAACAAATAAACATCTTGTTAATCTACCCATCGTGTCCGATTTTTAAAATGTTTTACAGCGAAAACACAACATCTATTTATGTTAGATCACCACCAAATCCAAAAAACACACAGCCATTTTTTCCCAGCCAAAGATAGAGTCACAAAAGCAGAAATAGAGATAAAATTAATCACTAACCTTTGATAATCTTCATCAGATGACACTCATAGGACATCATGTTACACAATACATTTATGTTTAGTTCGATAATGTGCATATTTATTTCCACAAATCTCGGTTGACATTGGCGCCATGTTCAGAAATGCCTCCAAAATATCCGGAGTAATTACAGAGAGCCACGTCAATTAACAGAAATACTCATCATAAACTTTGATGAAAGATACATGTTTTACATATAATTAAAGATACACTTGTTCTTAATGCAACCGCTGTGTCAGATTTTAAAAAAACTTTACGGAAAAAGCATACCATGCAATAATCTGAGACGGCGCTCAGAAATACACAACATTTCTCCGCCATGTTGGAGTCAACAGAAATACGAAATTACATCATAAATATTCCCTTACCTTTGATGATCTTTCAATATCGTTGTTTTGTTCGATAATGTCCATTACTAGTGTCCAATTAGCTACTTTTGCTAGCACGTTTAGTTCACATGTCCAAATGCTAGCGCCGGTCCAGGCGAACTCGGACGAAAACTTCAAAAAGTTATATTCCAGGTCAAATAAACTGGTCAAATTAAATAGAGAATCAATCTTCAGGATGTTGTTATCATATATATCCAATAACGTTCCAACTGGAGCATTCGTTTTTGTCTACAGAGTAATGGAACGCATGGCCATATCATGACTAGTGCGCGTGACCAGGAACTAGCATTCTGCCAGACCACTGACTCAAATAGCTGCCATCCGGCCCCACATCACACTAGAGGCTTCATTCCACATTCTACTGACTGTTGACATCTAGTGGAAGGCGTAGGAAGTGTGAACAGATCCATATCTTACTGGGAGGTGAATAGACGATGAGTTTAACATCAACCAGCCCCAGAATTTCCACTTCCTGTTTGGAAGTTTGCCTGCCATATGAGTTCTGTTATACTCACAGACATAATTCAAACAGTTTTAGAAACTGCAGAGTGTTTTCTATCATATAGTAATAATAATATGCATATATTAGCATCTGGGACAGAGTAGGAGGAAGTTCACTATGGGCACGCGATTCATCCAAAGTGAAAATGCTGCCCCTTATCCCTAAAAATTTAACCAACAGTGCGGTTCAACTTAGTAAAGAAAATATTTACTAAATAAACTAAAGTAAAAAAATATATAAAGTAAGACAATAAAATAACAATAAGGAGGCTACAGTATATATAGGAGGTAACAGTACCGCGTCAATGTGCGGGGGTACAGGTAAGGGCTTGTAAGTAAGCATTTCACGGTAAGGTCTACACTTGTATTCGGCACATGTGACAAATTAAGTTTGTTTTGATTTGAAATTCCATAAATTACCTTTTACAAAGCACACCTGTTAATTGAAATGCATTCCAGGTGACTACATCATGAAGCTGGTTGAGAGAATGCCAAGAGTGTGCAAAGCTGTCATCAAGGCAAAGGGTGGCTACTCTCAAATACAACATATATTTTGATTTGTTTAACATTCTTTTGGTTACTACACCCCCCTATCCACATCAACGGGCAGTAGTGGAGAGGGTAGTACGTTTTAAGTTCCTCGGCGTACACATCACGGACAAACTGAAATGGTCCACCCACACAGACAGCGTGGTGAAGAAGGCGCAGCAGCGCCTCTTCAACCTCAGGAGGCTGAAGAAATTCGGCTTGTCACCAAAAGCACTCACAAACTTTTACAGATGCACAATCGAGAGTATCCTGTCGGGCTGTATCACCGCCTGGTACGGCAACTGCTCCGCCCACAACCGTAAGGCTCTCCAGAGGGTAGTGAGGTCTGCACAACGCTTCACCGGGGGCAAACTACCTGCCCTCCAGGACACCTACACCACCCGATGTCACAGGAAGGCCATAAAGATCATCAAGGACAACAACCACCCGAGCCACTGCCTGTTCACCCCGCTATCATCCAGAAGGCGAGGTCAGTACAGGTGCATCAAAGCAGGGACCGAGAGACTGAAAAACAGCTTCTATTTCAAGGCCATCAGACTGTTAAACAGCCACCACTAACATTGAGTGGCTGCTGCCAACATACTGACTCAACTCCAGCCACTTTAATAATGGAAAAAATGATGGAAAAAATGTATCACTAGCCACTTTAAACAATGCCACTTAATATAATGTTTACATACCCTACATTACTCATCTCATATGTATATACTGTACCCTATACCATCTACTGCATCTTGCCATCTTTATGTAATACATGTATCACTAGCCACTTTAAACAATGCCACTTTTATATGTTTACATACCCTACATTACTCATCTCATATGTATATACTGTACACTATACCATCTACTGCATCTTGCCTATGCCGTTCTGTACCATCACTCATTCATATATTTTTATGTACATATTCTTCATCCCTTTACACTTGTGTGTATAAGGTAGTTGTTGTGAAATTGTGAGGTTAGATTACTCGTTGGTTATTACTGCATTGTCGGAACTAGAAGCACAAGCATTTCGCTACACTCGCATTAACATCTGCTAACCATGCGTATGTGACAAATAATATTTGATTTGATTTGATTTACATGATTCCATATGTGTTATTTCATAGTTTTGATGTCTTCACTATTATTCTACAATGTAGAACTTAGTCATAATAAATAAAAACCCTGGAATGAGTAGGTGTGTCCATACTTTTGACTTTTTCATAAAATACATAGAAAATCTAATACAATATAAAACATATAAAATACAGCACAACACATATTGCACAGACACCAAAGGAATCTCCAGAGTTAACCAACCCTGTGAACAGGTTTGATAACTTGTCATTATAAATCTTAACAGTAAAGTAAGTCAGAAACAGGGCTTTGTAATTTATTTATATTTAACCAGGCAAGTCAGTTAAGAACAAATTCGTATTTACAATGACGGCCTACCCCAGCCAAACCCAGACGACACTGGGCCAATTGTGCGCTGCCCTATGGGATTCCCAATCATGGCCAGATGTAATACAGCCTGGATTCGAACCAGGGTGTGTGTAGTGACGTCTCAAGCACTGAGATGCAGTGCCTTAGACTGCTGCGCCACTTGGGAGCGATGATGTAGTCATTAAAAAATAATGCTAAACGCTATTATTGCACGCAGAGTGAGTCCATAAAATGTTTATTATATGACATGTTAAGCAAATGTTTACTGAACTTATCTAGGCTTGCCATAACAAAGGGGTTGAACACGTATTGACACAAGACATTTCAGCTTTTCTTTTTTAAAATACATTTGTAAAAATGTCTAAAACATAATTCCACTTTGACATTATGGGGTATTGTGTGTAGGCCAGGGACACCAAATGTCAATTTAATAAATTTTAAATTCAGGCTGTAACACAACAAAATGTGGAAAAAGTCAAGAGCTGTAAATACCTTCTGATGGCACTGTTTAGAGAGTTCAGCCCGGTTATAGAACGGCTACCATGTTAATGTCTTTATTCTCAGAATTTTTGTGATGTAACAATACTAGAGCGATAATTCCCTATGATTCCCTCCGATAATTCCCTATGAAATGACCCTCCTGTAAACAAACAAAATAGAACAGTGAATTTAACCGACTATTCTGTACTGTGTAGTGGTGTCCACAGATTGCATATCTGCTTTCACTGGACATCTTAATAGGTTTTGAAAGCTATCAGAAATAAACAGCACAACGTGGAAGCGTCAATTATCACTTAGCAACGGCTATGGAGGAGAAAGTGGGCTCTAGGAACGACAGAAACCGCATCCCACTGTGCACAGATGTCAATTCAATGTCTATTCAAATCAAATCAAATCAAATGTATTGGTCACGTACACGTGTTTAGCAGATGTTATTGCGGGTGTAGTGAAATGCTTGTGTTTCTAGCTCCGACAGTGCAGTAATATCTAACAAGTAATATCTAACAGTTTCACAACATATACCCAAAATACACGTAAATCTAAGTAAGGAAAGGATTAAGAATATATATACATATACGTCAGAGCGGCATTGGACTACAATACAGTGGCATAGTATAGAATACAGTATATACATATGAGATAGGTGATGCAATATTTACACACAATTAAAGTGACTAAGATACCGTAGAATAGTATAGAGTACAGTTTATACATATGAGATGAGTAATGCAAGATACGAATACATTATTAAAGTGGCTAGTGATCCATTTCTAAAAGTGGCCAGTGATTCCTAATCTATGTCTATAGGCAGCCACCTCTGATGTGCAAGTGATGGCTGTTTCCACATTGGTTCAACGTCATTTAATTGAAATTACGTGGAAACAACGTTGATTCAACCAGTGTGTGCCCACTGGGATTGGCCAAATTCTCTATATGGCTCTGGGTCCACTTTCTCATCTGGTCTGTGATATTCTCAATACTATATTATTACCATGTATTTAAGCACCCACACACACACATAGACTCAGACACAGCCACAGCCACAGAAACAGACACAGCCACACAGCTCAGTTTCTTCACATCTTGTTGATAGATCATGTTACTTTGAGAACTGCAGGTTCTAAAGGGATTATGAGTAATGTTCAGTTTCCGTGCATCTATTACCATATGAGAGCTTCCTTCCACATTCACAGCACACTCTGCTTTCGATTAGTGCACAATAAGGAGGCCATTGAGAGGCCTTTGAGATGTAAATAGTTGCAGATCGCTCTGTAATACATTTTGTAGGTGATGCTTTGAAGTTCATTTAAATGCTGTGTGGTAGACCTTACTGTAGCATCACTTTGATCTGTGTGACCCAAATGCATTGGGAGTGTCATGTAACACCAGATCACTTTGATACATTTGAAAGCATGATGGGAGTAGCACTCCTGAAGGGACCCAAGTGGCACCTGCTGTCTCTTCGCACACTGCAGGGTGTTCTCGAGTTGCTACACTGCAGGGTGTTCTCGGGTTGCTACACTGCAGGGTGTTCTCGAGTTGCTACACTGCAGGGTGTTCTCGAGTTGCTACACTGCAGGGTGTTCTCGAGTTGCTACACTGCAGGGTGTTCTCGAGTTGCTACACTGCAGGGTGTTCTCGAGTTGCTACACTGCAGGGTGTTCTCGAGTTGCTACAGTGCAGGGTGTTCTCGGGTTGCTACACTGCAGGGTGTTCTCGAGTTGCTACACTGCAGGGTGTTCTCGAGTTGCTACACTGCAGGGTGTTCTCGAGTTGCTACACTGCAGGGTGTACTCGGGTTGCTACACTGCAGGGTGTTCTCGAGTTGCTACACTGCAGGGTGTACTCGGGTTGCTACACTGCAGGGTGTTCTCGAGTTGCTACACTGCAGGGTGTACTCGGGTTGCTACACTGCAGGGTGTTCTCGAGTTGCTACACTGCAGGGTGTTCTCGAGTTGCTACACTGCAGGGTGTACTCGAGTTGCTACACTGCAGGGTGTTCTCGAGTTGCTACACTGCAGGGTATACTCGAGTTGCTACACTGCAGGGTGTTCTCGAGTTGCTACACTGCAGGGTGTACTCGAGTTGCTACACTGCAGGGTGTTCTCGAGTTGCTACACTGCAGGGTGTTCTCGAGTTGCTACACTGCAGGGTGTTCTCGAGTTGCTACACTGCAGGGTGTTCTCGAGTTGCTACACTGCAGGGTGTTCTCGAGTTGCTACACTGCAGGGTGTTCTCGAGTTGCTACAGTGCAGGGTGTTCTCAAGTTGCTACAGTGCAGGGTGTTCTCGAGTTGCTACACTGCAGGTGTCAGAGCCGTGTGTATAGGTGGCAGGGAAGTCAGGCGCAGGAGAGTTAAACTGAGTGTAAATGGAGACTTTTAATAAATGTCCACTTAACATGCTCCAAACACGAAAATGTACATACATAAAATAAACATGGGTACGAGGACCCGTCGCGCACCTATACACCAAGAAACAACAGTTGACATAAAAAAAAAAAAAATGGATCGATGATGGCTAGAAGACCGGTGACGTCGACCGCCGAACACCGCCCGAACAAGGAGAGACAACGACTTCGGCAGAAGTCGTGACAGTACCCCCCCCCCTGACGCGCGGCTCCAGCAGCGCGTCGACACCGGCCTCGGGGACGACCCGGAGGGCGAGGTGCAGGGCGATCCGGATGGAGGCGGTGGAATTCTTTTAACATGGAAGGATCTAAAACGTCCTCCACCGGAACCCAGCATCTCTCCTCCGGCCCGTACCCCTCCCAGTCCACGAGGTACTGAAGGCCCCTCGCCCGACGTCTCGAATCCAAAATGGATCGAACAGAGTACGCCTGGACCCCCTCGATGTCAAGAGGAGGAGGAGGAACTTCACGCACTTCAGCCTCCTGGAGCGGGCCAGCCACCACCGGCCTGAGGAGAGACACATGGAACGAGGGGTTAATACGGTAATTAGTGGGCAGTTGTAACCTATAACATACCTCGTTCACTCTCCTCAGGACTTTAAACGGCCCCACAAACCGGGGACCCAGCTTCCGGCAGAGCAGGCGGAGGGGCAGGTTTCGGGTCGAGAGCCAGACCCTGTCCCCTGGTGCGAACACCGGGGCCTCACTGCGGCGACGGTCTGCGCCAAATTTCTGGCGCCTTATGGCGCGCTGAAGGTGGACGTGGGCTGCCTCCCAGGTTTCCTCAGCGCGCCGAAACCAATTGTCCACCGCAGGAGCCTCGGTCTGGCTCTGATGCCAAGGAGCCAGAACCGGCTGATACCCTAATACACATTGAAAAGGATTGAGGTTAGTGGAGGAGTGACGTAGCGAGTTCTGGGCCATCTCTGCCCAGGGCACGAACTTCGCCCACTCCCCCGGCCGGTCCTGGCAATAGGACCGCAAAAACCTGCCCACATCCTGGTTAACTCTCTCCACCTGCCCATTACTCTCGGGGTGAAAACCTGAGGTAAGACTAACCGAGATCCCCAGACGTTCCATGAACGCCTTCCAGACCCTTGATGTGAACTGGGGACCCCGATCAGACACTATATCCTCAGGCACCCCATAGTGCCGGAAAACGTGTGTAAACAGGGCCTCTGCAGTTTGTAAGGCCGTAGGGAGACCGGGCAAAGGGAGGAGACGACAGGACTTCGAAAACCGATCCACAACGACCAGGATCGTGGTGTAACCCTGTGAAGGTGGAAGATCAGTAAAAAAATCCACCGACAGGTGCGACCACGGCCGTTGAGGAACGGGTAAAGGTTGAAGCTTACCTCTGGGCAGGTGTCTAGGAGCCTTGCACTGGGCGCACACCAAGCAGGAGGAAACATAAATCCTCACGTCCTTGGCTAAAGTGGGCCACCAGTACCTCCCATCAAGACAGCGCATCGTCCGACCTATCCCAGGATGACCAGAGGAGGGTGACGTGTGAGCCCAATAGATCAATCGGTCGCGGACAGCAGACGGAACGTACAGACGACCAGCTGGACACTCAGGAGGAGAGGGCTCTGCACGTGACGCCCGCTCAATGTCCGCGTCCAGCTCCCACACTACTGGCGCCACCAAACACGAAGCTGGGAGTATGGGAGTGGGATCCATGGACCGCTCCTCTGTGTCATACAGCCAAGACAATGCGTCTGCCTTGACGTTCTGGGAGCCTGGTCTGTAAGTAAGGGTAAACACAAAACGAGTGAAAAACATGGCCCACCTTGCCTGGCGAGGATTCAGTCTCTTCGCCTGCCGGATGTACTCCAGATTGCGGTGGTCAGTCCAGATGAGAAAAGGGTGTTTAGCCCCCTCAAGCCAATGCCTTCACGCCTTCAAGGCTTGTACGACAGCTAACAGCTCCCGGTCCCCCACATCATAGTTTCGCTCCGCCGAGCTGAGCTTCTTCGAAAAGAAAGCACAGGGGCGAAGCTTCAGTGGCACACCCGAACGCTGAGAGAGCACTGCTCCTATCCCAGCTTCGGATGCGTCCACCTCCACTATGAATGGCAAAGAGGGATCCGGATGAGCCAACACAGGCACCGAGGTAAACAGAGTCTTCAGGTGTCCAAAAGCCCTGTTCGCCTCAGCCGACCACTGCAAGCGCACCGGGCCCCCCTTTAGCAGTGAGGTAATGGGAGCAGCCACCTGACCAAAACCCCGGATAAATCTCCGGTAGTAATTGGCAAACCCTAAAAAACGCTGCACCTCCTTTACCGTGGTTGGAGTCGGCCAATTACGCACGGCTGTAATGCGGTCGCTCTCCATTTCCACTCCTGAAGTGGAAATCCGATGCCCTAGGAAGGAGATGGATTGTTGGAAGAACAAGTATTTCTCAGCCTTGACATATAGATCATGCTCCAACAGGCGACCAAGCACCCTGCGCACCAGGGACACATGCTCGGCGCGTGTAGCGGAGTATATCAGAATATCATCGATATACACCACTACACCCTGCCCATGTAGGTCCCTGAAGATCTCATCTACAAATGATTGGAAGACTGATGGAGCATTCATCAACCCATATGGCATGACAAGGTACTCATAATGACCTGAGGTGGTGCTAAATGCCGTCTTCCACTCATCACCCTTCCGAATACGCACCAGATTGTACGCACTCCTGAGATCCAATTTTGTGAAGAAGCGTGCCCCGTTCATTGACTCAATAACTGTATTTATCAGAGGTAACGGGTAACTATATTTCACCGTGATTTTATTGAGACATCGATAATCAATGCACGGGCGTAAACCGCCATCCTTCTTCTTCACAAAAAAGAAACTTGAAGAGGCGGGTGAAATGGATGGCTGAATGAACCCCTGACGCAGGGATTCAGAGATATATGTATCCATAGCCACCGTCTCCGCTTGCGACAGGGGATACACGTGACTCCTGGGATATGCAGCGTCTACCAGGAGATCTATCGCACAATCCCCCCGTCGATGGGGTGGTAATTGAGTCGCCTTCTTTTTACAGAAGGCGAGAGCCAAATCGGCATATTCGGGGGGAATGCGCACGGTGGAGACCTGGTCTGGACTTTCCACCGGAAACCCCTAAACACCTACCTGAGATTCTGTCAGAGCCGTGTGTATAGGTGGCAGGGAAGTCAGGCGCAGGAGAGTTAAACTGAGTGTAAATGGAGACTTTTAATAAATGTCCACTTAACATGCTCCAAACACGAAAATGTACATACATAAAATAAACATGGGTACGAGGACCCGTCGCGCACCTATACACCAAGAAACAACAGTTGACATAAAACAATCTCTGACAAAGACATGAGGGGAAACAGAGGGTTAAATACACAAGAGGTAATGGATGGGATTGAAAACAGGTGTGTGGGAAGACAAGACAAAACCAATGGAAAATGAAAAATGGATCGATGATGGCTAGAAGACCGGTGACGTCGACCGCCGAACACCGCCCGAACAAGGAGAGGCAACGACTTCGGCAGAAGTCGTGACAGCAGGGTGTTCTCAAGTTGCTACACTGCAGGGTGTACTCGAGTTGATACACTGCAGGGTGTTCTCGAGTTGCTACAGTGCAGGGTGTTCTCGAGTTGCTACACTGCAGGGTGTTCTCGAGTTGCTACAGTGCAGGGTGTACTCGAGTTGATACACTGCAGGGTGTTCTCGAGTTGATACACTGCAGGGTGTTCTCGAGTTGCTACACTGCAGGGTGTTCTCGAGTTGCTACACTGCAGGGTGTTCTCGAGTTGCTACACTGCAGGGTGTACTCGAGTTGATACACTGCAGGGTGTTCTCGAGTTGCTACACTGCAGGGTGTACTCGAGTTGCTACACTGCAGGGTGTTCTCGAGTTGCTACACTGCAGGGTGTACTCGAGTTGATACACTGCAGGGTGTACTCGAGTTGCTACACTGCAGGGTGTTCTCGAGTTGCTACACTGCAGGGTGTACTCGAGTTGATACACTGCAGGGTGTTCTCGAGTTGCTACGCTGCATAATGAAAATGTATTATTCATCACAGAAATATTTAAGTTGGTCAAACTTGGTCCACCTATTACCTTTCCCCTGGAAGTATTTCTCATGGCTTGATTGGCCAGGAGTTGGACGTGATTCCCATGTGAGAGTCTCAGCTCACATGTGTCTGTCAACACCAATACTCTGTGTCTACAATGGATTACATCTCTGTGTTCATTTTCTTACATCGCTATGTTTTCCAATATGCATTTTCTCTTCCTTCCCTACCAGCATCCAGACTTCAGTTCAACTGAATGATTTGACGTCATGTTCTTTTATGCCTACACCACTACCAAACTGAGTGGCCGAAATCAACTGATTGGCACTTTCATAAGTTACTATTGTCCCTATGTCAATACTGATTTATTCCTGGCCAAGTGTACCTTAGTCATTGAGAGGTTCCTTTGAGCACCAATAATCAAGGAAGTGCAATTGCAGTATTGTTTAAGTGCTAATGCCCGAGAAGCCAGTGTTTGGAGGATATATTGGCACGGGTGTTGTTAGGCCCGAAACGAAGGCGAGGGCTGGCAAACCGTGTCAATATATCCTCCAAACACCAGCTTCGAGGGAATTATCACTTTTATACAACGGGTTACCAAAATATTCAAATAATGATTGACATATTTTAATTTAAAACATTATTTTGATTAATTTATTCATACAATTTCATCCTTCCACAAGATATAGTCCCGACACAAATCTAGGGTTGGTATTCAAGCCGGATGGTTGTTCGTTCTTGTCACGTTCCTGACCTGTTTTCCCTTGTTTTGTATTTATTTAGTTGGTCAGGGCGTGAGTTGGGTGGGTTGTCTATGTGTGATTTTCTATGTTGGGATTTTGTGTTCGGCCTGGTATGATTCTCAATCAGAGGCAGCTGTCAATCGTTGTCCCTGATTGAGAATCATACTTAGGCAGCCTGGGTTTCACGTGGGTGTTTGTTTTCCGTGTCAGTAGTTGTGCCACACGGGACTGTTTGTCAGTTAGATTCTCTTTTGTTATTTTGTTTCGTGTAGTGTTCAGTTTATTTGATAATAAAACATGGACACTTTCCACTCTGCGTCTTGGTCCGATCCCTACACCTCTTCAGACGAAGAGGAGGAAATCAGCCGTAACAGTTCTATTGGTTCGGTTGCTAGAGACGCGACCCAGCCGTTCAGTCTTTTTGTTCTGTATCTGTGGAACCAACCCATTCGTTCATTCTAAATGTTCCATTGCCATACTGGCTGGCATCGTTCTTATCCCTTGCTAGCTAGCCAACTATGGCTAACTTACAGTGACGTCATAAAGTGAAGCCAGAATAACAGCAAAGTAGCTGTATTTGCACTTGTTTGAAGTTGTTTTCTAGAGACATTTCATTTAGATACATCCATAACAATGAGCTATTGAGGAGCGATTTCGCCTGGCATAGAACATGTGCTCACTAGTCAGGACACTGTTGTTCAGAGGAGCTAGCTAACAACACAGCAAACACTCCAAACTGAAGCTGGAAAGACTGCAAACTAGCTGTACTTCATTTTGTTTTACCTTTTTTCAATTGACATTTCTTTGTATATATCCATAAAAATTACGCTAGCTGATTCATGATTTCAACTGGATGAGAAACGCTGCCTCCCTGTCTTTCTAGTCCAGACTCCGACACGTTCATTACTATGGGACAGCTGGAGATTTGAATATTGAAACAATGTTGCAAATGTCGGAGAGAAAGACAGCAAGGTGTATACAAATCTCCGCTGTTGAAAACAAAATGTTAGTCTAAAAGAAATGTGAGATAATGTCTAGATGCTTTTTATAGTAGAGATCAAGTTTATAAATTGTTTGGCTAGACTGATGAGACAGTGGATTGCGCAGTCAGATGGAACAGAGTAAATCGGCATCGGTGGATTAGACACCGGCTGGAATGCGGTTTTAACCAATCAGCCAATCCAGGCACTCGCGTTGCGTTGTGCTTAAGAACAGCCCTTAGCCGTGGTATATTGGCCACATACCACACCCCCTCGAGGCTTATTGCTTAAATAAGGCCTTTTATCAAGAGAGCAGTCAGCCCTGTTTCTAATAAGAATCATATGGTTATGAGCATACGAAGGAATAGGGATATTTGGTAGCGTTTGCTTTATCCAGAGAGTTATTCTTCCCACAGCTAAACTAAAACAACAAACTGCTCAGACATCGAGATAGATTATTTTATCAGTAAATGGTCATAGACAGGCAGCTTAGCGACAGTGACAAAGCCAGAAACACTGACAGTCTGGCTTATGGTGGATATGGCCTTTAGCACTCTGGGACATGTGTCTGTTTCTGATAGGATTTTCTGTTCCTTTCTGTTCTCACACAGAAAAGACTGCAACAACTACTTAATGCACAGAATGTTAAACAGAGAGTGGGATGACTAAATGCATTCCCCATGTGTGTGGGTGTGTGTATGTGAGATTTGAGGGAATGTGCAGTATGTGTGTACGTGAATGCTTGTGTGTATGTTTGCAGTTTTAGAACCACTGTGTCTGACTGTTCCGGCCTGACGCCATTCCTCTGCCAACGTTGTGTGTGGGTGTAAATGTACAGGTAAATACCAAAATAATGGAAACACTAGAAATGTAAGTAAATGAAGGATAATGTACAAAGTGTATTGAAAGCACGTGCTTCCACACGCAGGTGTGATCCCTGAGTTAATTAAGTAATTAACATCCTATCATTATTAGGGTAATGTATAACAATTCTGGGCAGGCAATTATTTTGGCTACCATGGCTTTGTATGAGTGGTCACTGAATGATTTGATGAGCATGAAAATAATGTCAACCATATGCCATGGCCATCTCAGTCACCAGAACTCAACCCAATTGAACACTTATGGGAGATTCTGGAGGGTTAGTGCTATCTGGGATCCCTACCCTAAACCCTAACCCTAAACCCTATCCTTACCCTAACTATAACCCTTACATTAAACATTTTACATTTCAACTTCAATGGGGTAGGGATCCCGAATAGCAAGGGAGATTCTGGAGCGGCGCATGAGACTGTGTTTTCCACCACCATCAACAAAACACAGATTGATGGAATTTCTCGTGGAAGTAGGTGTCACATCCCTCCAATAGGGTTCCAAACACTTGTAGAATCTATGCCAAGGTGCATTGAAGCTGTTCTGGCTTGTGGTGCCCAACGCCCTATTAAGACACTTTATGTTGGTGTTTCCTTTATTTTAGCAGTTACCTGTAGATGGTTATCTTGATTCACAAACCTTGTCTGAGTCTCAAGGTTGTTATTTCTGTGTGGGCCCTGTCTCTAATCTAATCCTAGTATTGATCAAAATGACGATAGCGAGGCCAAACTCAATTACAACCAAAGCAACAAAGAAACTCTGGTATTATGTGCATTCATGCAGCTATTGCTTTCATTATGAGGAAATAATGATGAGCTTCCTCTCTGATATATTCCATAATAAAGATGTACTGCCTTTGTTTTGTGTCATTATCTGGTGAAATCTGTCTCCATTTGTAGTGGATGACCAACTGTAAGCCCTCTTGAGTTTTCTCATGTAACTAGATGGGCACTACTTTCTGATTACAATATTTCTTTGGCCCAGGCCAGCACACCATAAGTGATGTGCATTTGATAGGAGAAATACAACACGACTATATGGAAAGACATGGTAATGGATATGAAGAGGGAGCACTGCACTAAGGATGTGTTAGCTTCTCACCGTCTCCTGTATCTGGTGCAGTGAACCATGACACTGCTGGGAGCAATGACTCCAGAGACAGTTCCTCTCTCCTCCATTCCTCAGGTTTAACATTATACTACCTTTCTCTAGCTTCTGTGTATGCAAGCTAGGTCAAACCTGTTGTTTTTCAGAATGTGCCAGGTTTCAAGGTCAGTAACCCACTATATCCTGTCTTCGCCATGTTCTGCTCTACTGATGTGGCTTCTTGGCACGAGTTAGTTTTTGTGACGATGTGAAGCTTACACTACACAGTGAATGTAACAGAGCAGATCAGGTTAGACCCAGGAAAGCTCTTCAAACACTGAAATATTCATTCCATCAGGGTGTTGTACTTTTGACCCTAACACTCTACCAGAGAACCACTTTGATTTTTCTCCCCTGACAGGCGAGACACATAACTGTCAACAGTCTCTATGCTGCTTTCCCCATGCAGCCCGTTCCATCGACGTGTGGTGTGCAGACTATGAATCAGCTCTTTCTTCAGAGGAGCCGCTGCATGTTCAAAGCTAATGGAGTTTACCAGACTGGAGCAGCCAGCCCCTTACACCCCTGTTATGAACCATGTGGTTCAGATCCCAGTGAGACAGAGGAAAGAACATGGCTGGTTGGTTTATCTATCACAGAAGTGCCCCCCCCCCCCCGTCTACATTACACTATAAGCCATGCCTGCATGGGAGTACTGAGCTCTCTGAAAGCAACTTCCTTTCCTCCCTGTCCTCCCTTCATTTGCATCCCATCACGTCAACCAAGCCGGAAATGTAAAAATAAATGCCAGATTAAGTAGAATACCCCCATTGATAACATCGGATGTTTCAAATGCTATTGGCTAGAATGTGTCGTAGGACAGCAGCCTGCGGACAGACAGGTTTCTGGGTTTAGTTGCATGCAGATGCGAGTGATAAAAACAGGACAAAAGTGGCTATGAGGATGTTGGGAGAAAAAAATAACCCTTATAATTGGAGTTGAGAGAAGATGACAATTTAGGATACATATATTTTTTATGCCCAACAGATTCAAGATGCGGTTGCTTTTCAAATGTCTAGTGACCCAGCACGTTCTCATGAATTTCACGGCCCTCTCCTCTCTTCAGAGTACAGGTCTAGGGTTCAGTTTCACGTGGGTCTTGTTGTCAAAAGAACAGGAACTGATGCTGTGCCCTACAGTGTAGAGTTCTTCCTCACTAAAAATAAAATACAATTATGCCGGTATAATGGCTTCGCTATCCCCTACGGAAACATGCTTAATAAACCAGCTACAGAGATTCTAATTAGGCCTAGTGGTTTGTGCTATTATTTCTGTTGCTGCTCTCAAAGTGTGAAAAATGATGTTCACATCATGTATTTTCCTACACATTATTCTTCGCAGGCATTTAGAATTTACTTGTATCTTTGGTAAAAGGAAATACACAGCCCATCACTTCAAGGGTGAGAGAATAAATGCTTGATATCATGGGACATTCATTCTGCTCATATGTACAGTATATTGTCATACCATCCACTCATACGCGTTTTGTAGACCAAAATACTAATGTCTCTTCACCCCATGCTCTTGATTTCAGCATAATAGAGATGAACTAGAACATATTGTCTACCAGGTGGTGTTTGCCTCAGATTGTCAGCATTTCAATTAGTGGACCTAAAAATGGAAGAGTGTGATTCTCCACATTTCAAGAGTGTGATGACTGCACCAACGAGCCCCTCCTTTGAACAAGGTGAACATCTAGAAAGCAATGCAGGGGTAATGATCAACTCACCTATTTAACCCATAGAACCAGATCCCCTTTAACAGCAGGTAATTCCTTTAGACCCAGTCAGCCGACAAACCAGACAGAGCTACAGCCTCACTGACAAGCTTTCACTGTCATGCTTATACATACTAACGTTGTACTGTCCCAATGTACATATGTTTCATGAATATACAGTAGACAATCCATCTACCAAAACAGGGACAATTCAAGGCAAAGGAATGTGTGAAAACATAACACAAAGATGTTCCAGTCCAACCAAATGTGTTGTATTATCAGAGATTATCAGAGATTATCAGAGATTATCACGGACTGTGGTGAGAGAGAACACTGGTAATAGGATTGTTACATCTTAGAGAGAAAACACAAATGGTTCGATGATACACGATTTTGTCAAATTTCTCTATACAAATAGCTACAAAACAACTTCAAAGCCCTGAAACACTATTGGAACTATTTTCTTGAAATTACATTTTTTATTCTCCCAGCTGTGGCCCCAACAGATCTATTTTTATCTGTGTTGACTCAATAAAAAAAATTTTTGGCCCCAAGTTTGGTGGCAATGACATCTGTTCCCTCATTAGAGAGGTGCTCCACTTCAGAGATGACAGGCTGCCAGGCCTTATTACTACACTGGTGATTCATCCTGAAATAGCCTCTACACTCGCTTCTTGTTGTCTCTATCACGTTAAAGTCATATTAGCAGCCCTTTATGTACCTAGCATCAGTGGAAAACAAGGCACTGCAATGGCCAGTTAAGTTGTAGCCAAGAGCTGTAAAAGGTGGAAAGATTGTGTCATTGGACACTCACACAAAAGAAAGTATCCAGAAAGTGTACCACCACAACACTGGCTTCAATATTCCGCTGATTATATGTATGGAGATCACTATGGCAAGTTTTTATTTTGATCAAGACAAACTACTAGATCAACCAGTACTATGCATCTAGGACAATAACAAATTCTCCCTGAACTCATAAAATAGAGCACAATATACACTTTCTTACTAGGCTATACCATGCTCATTTTAGATGACGAATTGAGCAAAACATTTGGCCCTATACATTTTTCTTGAGGTCAAAGAGAGTTAAAATGGTACAGGTATGACCTACTGTATATTGTAGACAGACAGTAGCTTAGAAGGACAGTACCCAGCTAGCACATAACGTTCTAAAAACCATATGTTTCTTAGAGCTTGGTGAGAGCGTGGTTGTCCTATGGTTATTTTGCATACAACCTTCCCATAATGTTTCCTACAAGTTTCCTCATGGTTCTATTTAAAGTAATGTTCTCAGATTATTCAGAGAACGTTAAGAAACAACTTTCTTCTGTAGTAATTTCAGTACTTCGGCATAACATTTCTGCAGGTTTCCTCATGTTTCTATTTAAAGTCATATTCTCAAGATCATTCAGAGAACGCTAAAAAACAACATTCTTCTGTGGGAACAGTACTTCAGAGTAATGTTTTCTGCAGGTTTCCGCATGGTTCTATTTAAAGGCATGTGCTCAGAACATTAAGAAAACTTCCCATAAAAAAAACACAAGAAAACATTAGTAATGTTCAAAGAAAATTATATATTTTTTATTTAAAAACATATACATTCCATTCTCAGCATCAACAAAACGCTCTCTATCCTCTATCTCGTTAAGTGTGTTCAGGTGTGATCTTAATGGGTGCTTGTTTTCTTTGAAATCGAGTCCGTTTGAATAGACTAAAATGAACAGTTTTGTATGAGTTGAAAAAAACATGGCACACTAGCTCCATCCTGGTAGCGCAGTGGACTAATTCCCTGGATAGAGAGTAGAAGACCATAGGTTTGAATCTCACTGATGTCATAGAACAATAAAACATTTGATCTGTTTGCATGATTAATGACTAAACAAATGAATTCCCATGTGTCCTCGCTGTGCTTGGAGTTCAAAACAGTTAACCTAAGCTAGCAGTGTTAATAAAATTCTTATTGAAACATTTTCAAAGAACGTAATTTAATTAGCTCTCAGAACCTTAACAAAACCTCCCAGGAAAACTTTCAGGGAACCATAGCAAAACGTTCACAGAACCTCCCTGCAACCTAACAATTAACGTTCCCAGAACAGGCGAAATTTAGAAAACGTTCCGTTTAAAGGTCAGGAAACGTATGGCTTCGTAACCAGAACCAATGGGAAAACAAAAACGTACATTCCCACAACTTCCAAGGAACCAAATGTGCTAGCTGGGTATAACCTTACTGTAGTCTACAATAAATGTCTGTCCCTCTTAAGTGTTGTGACTAGTGTGACTGTAATCACCAGGAGGAAGTTCATATCATGTGGTTAACTGCTGGTTGCTAGGTGACTGTCCTGGGAATGAGGCACTGAGTTCCAGCTCCAGTCCTGAACAGTTTGTGTGGAACACTGCCTGCCTGCACCATGCCTACAACCGGTGACTGCAGATGTAAATTAGCTGTCAGTTAAATCTGGTGCAACACATCACTTCTCATACGCTGAAACGTATGTTTTGTTGTACATTGTCCATCTCAAATAAACGTAATAAATGAATAAACCTTGGTGTCCAATCACCTGTCCAAAATAGCTGTTACCTGCTGACACATACCAACCAGACCGCTACCTTGATTAAAGCAAAATGTCACTGGTCAAAGGTGTTTCTGTGATATACTGTGCCACCTGTGATAGGAGTGGGATGACAGCAGAAGGGTTGCCATGGAAAATTTGGACCATAACCAAAAATAACTAAACAAATAGAGCAAAGGGAACCCTCATACGTTAGCTGAGAAAAAAATGTAGGTTGATGCATTAAAGTTAATCTCTCTCTCTAACAAAGAAAAACAAATCCACCTGATGGTTAACTCTGATTGGCTTAGGCCTTCCATCTCCAAACCATGTTAGAGAGGATGGGTGCATTCATTTCAGCTCGTATGGTGCCCCGGCTGGACAAAGATTTACTTTAGGACCAATAGGATGGTCTAAAATGTGACAATTCCGCCAACCCTTTGTCCTGGGTGAAGTAAAATGAGTCCACCCAGTGGTTGAGCCACGCTGCTCTCCTCCGTCCCCCAACGTGACTGGAGTGCTGGTCTTATTTCTGGATGGAACACACCACGGTCTCTGTGCTAATTAACCTAGATGTGGATATTAATAAGCAGCTGGGATGAAAGCGGGTCTAGACTGAAAGTGGGGCAGTTTGAGAGGGGCCTGATTTAAGAATGGTCACAGTAAAGCAGGACACCTTGGCCCCTCCCGTGGCAGGGGAATAAGACCTGTTACTATATTAAAATACCCTCCGGCCCTTCTTAATTGCTCACACCTCTGGAGATTCTTGGCTCCAATGAAGAGCTGAAGATACCTTCAGGAGGACACTGTGTTGAAAGACCACAGAGATATTTGTAAAGTTGAGGGATGGAGACAAGATACCACCAACGTGTATGCTCTATATCTTTTAAGGTTAAATGGATGTCTTTTGAGAGAGAAATGTCTTTGCATACAACATTGTTGTGCCAATCTATGAGCAGATGAGCACATATGATTCTTATAAGTATACAAAACCCTACAAAACCAGACCCCTCTTTTGCTGTAGTCAATATCAGTCAGTGCATAGTTAATATAAAGACCTGCTAGATGAATCTGCTGTCAGTGAGATATGGGGCGAGGGCTTATATATAGGCCACTTGTGGACTGAAGTGTTTTGATAGCTAGGTCTGGTGGGACGTGCCCCACATAGCACAAGTACTCTCTGACAGAGATAGCTTTTAGCTGGTCTGCACAACACAGATGAAGTTTATACTTTGTGATAGAAATGCTGTATCTTTATATCAGATCAGCGATGCCATCCAACAGAAAGAGGGTGGGGACAGTGAGATAGTGGGCAGTCGTGACAGAAAAGTGGGTCATCATAAATGGCACCCTGGCACTTGCTATGGTAAACAGCTGAGAGCTACTGACCATCAATTACATTTTAACCATGTTTTGAAACTATACAGTGTTTGTTTAGAATTACATTGTTTACAAAAAAAATAGTAAAACAGGCTTATAGCTTGGGTTCTGATGGGTTAAGACAGTTGAACTAAGCTCATGAGCCCTTTATAATCAATGACAGTATGAATTCAAAATGGATGCACCAATCCTAGATTTCCCCTTTAATCTAGATGGATGCACCAATCCCAGATTTCCCCTTTAATCCAGATGGATGCCACACTGGTAAGCATAGGATGAATACCCCAGAAGCCTGGGTTAGTGATGCCACGGATGTCATACAAACCAATCTAAAATGATGGATGATGCTGTTCGCACAGAACTGTCACATGGGTGCAAAGACACATGGACTGACATTTAATAAAATAAACATACATTAGAATGAGAGAGTTGCATTCAACAGAAATGACAAGGGTTCAGTGCAGTGTCTCTCCTTTCCAGTACAACATGATCACTTCAAATATCAAAATATCAATTTATAAACATGTACCAAATAAATGCATCCCTCTAATCTAATTGTTGAGAACAGATAAATCCAGTGGCAGAAATTGGGAACAGTTCTGGGCACCACAGTGGCATGGTTTCCTCTGGAGGGTACCTGTCTCACTGGCCTCTGTCCCAGGGTCACTCTGGACCAACCTCTCCACAGAGGACATATTGCTATAGCCCCCTGAGTAGTCAAATGTGAGCTCCTCCTGAGGGGTGATGTCCCTGCCAGCGAACAGGGCCAGCCTGGGCACCAGGGAGTGCACTCGGACAGGCACCATGAACAGGTTGGGTTGGCAGGAGTGGTTCAGAAAACGCCCCACATTCCCAACCACAGTTGGGTCCACAAAGGTCTCACTGACCTGGCCCTGACCAGCATACTCCCGCACAGCAATGATGTAGTTGTTGTCCTCAAGCCCCTGAGCAAGCTGTCTGCGTCTGGCCTCCTCAAAGCCGATCACCTCCCCGGCATACTCACACACAAAGGATCCACAGGGGATGGGCTCCAGCGCCCGCATCCCCCAGCCCCTGTCCTCTGTGGGGTAGACACACAACTTGAGCCCCAGGCCTCTCTGGACCACCCGGTTACAGCAGGCCTCACTACAGCCACACAAGGCGTTACACTCAAACACAGGCCTGCAGTAACCAGTCTCTGTATCCCCCTGGTCTTGGAGTCGGCCGTGGCTGTCGTACGTTTGTATGCATGTCTGTCCGTATGTCTGCAGGCAGGAGCAGCTCTCTGTAAGGCAGGAGTGGGCGTGGCAGGAGCATCCAGGAAGAGTCACCTCACTGGGGTCTATGTCACATCCTGGCCCCTGGATGTTCTCTGGAGAATACTGAAACCAAAGAGACAGATGGAGGAGAGGGGACTGAAGTTTTTTATCAGATACAAAGGTAATCAGAGCAATTTAAAACAGTAATAAAAACAACCAC
Source organism: Salvelinus namaycush (assembly GCF_016432855.1). Taxonomy (NCBI): domain Eukaryota; kingdom Metazoa; phylum Chordata; class Actinopteri; order Salmoniformes; family Salmonidae; genus Salvelinus; species Salvelinus namaycush. The sequence continues at coordinate 22,157,396 of NC_052308.1, read as the reverse complement.
TCAAGATATTACTGGGGGATTTCACTTGTTTAGAGAACATAGTTACAGAGAAAAAGCTTCTTCAATCACACATAGAAGCTATGTTTTTTCTTCCCTGTAATATCATCCAATCCTGCATAGCTATGTTCCTTTAAGCAAGCCGTGGTGAGAAAGACATGTAAGGAGATTGTAAAGGGGTGCAGTTCCGAAGGTTCAGTAGTTACAATAGCCTATTTCAGATTCTCTCCATTTCACCCAGACAGTCCAAGTGGTGGCCAGTGATGATATTGTGCTGCCACCAGCTGGCAGAAAACAGTTTAGACAGCCTGAATGAAGATCTACAGCTGTTCTTTATACCAGTGTCTACAGGGGTGTCAAAGGGGTGTCAAACTCATTTTGCCATGGGGACCGCATTTGGTCTTCAATGAGGTCCGGAGGGCCGCACTGAAAATTGGTTATAAATTATTTCCTTGCCATCAGAATTTGCAAAAGATTGTCCTCTAGCCATTGTATTTGGAATTTGCGATACTCCCTGACTGTCTAGTTTCAATTTAGGTGATTATTAGTGAGCTGGACACAGTCAAGTAACTGTATAAATGTAGGCCCATTATCATTACTACACAGTTTCCCTTTGGTTTAATCGATTGTAAACAGTAGAGGATCCTCAGAAGAGGAAGGGGAGGACCACCCTTCTCAGTGAATTTCATAAAAATAAAATAAACATTACAAAAGTTATCCTTTTTAGATGAAACTATACTAAATATAATCACGTCACCAAATAATTGATTAAAACACACTATTTTTCAAAGAAGGTCTACAGTAGCCTCCACAGCACTCTGTAGCACCATGGTGTAGCCAGTGCAGCTAGCTTCTGTCCTCCTCTCTGTACATTGACTTCAATACAAAACTTAGGAGGCTTGTGGATCTCACCCCCTTCCATGGACTTACACAGTAATTATGACAACTTCTGGAGGATGTCCTCCAACCTATCAGAGCTCTTGCAGCATGAACTGACATGTTGTCCACCCAATCAAAGGATCAGAGAATGAATCTAGTACTGAAAGCATAAGCTACTGCTAGCTAGCACTACAGTGCATAACATGTGGTGAGTAGTTGCCTCAAAGAGAGAGAAAGACAATAGTTTCACAGTTTTGAAAAAAATGTATTTCTTCCAAAATGAAGGAGAAGCAAGAGAGAAATAGAGAGATTATAATTATTTTTCAGTTTCACTTACTTAACTAGCAAATGCAGCTAGCTAGTTCAGTCTACTGAAACACCCATGCTCAAACAGAGGGATGCTATGTTAGCTAGCTGGCTATGACTATCAAACACAACACTGGAACTCTTCCAAGTCAAGGTAAGCTTCTGGTTTTACTAATTTATTGCCACCGGGGCCCACCGGTGTAACTGCTTACTGACTGTACACTAACATTACTGCATGATTGTAGCGGGTTTACTAACGAGTTAATTATATTAGCTATGCTGACTATGACGTTACTTTAGCAAATATGGTGACAACGATGTAGGCTGTGTGTAGCGGTTTGGCTTGGAACGTTTTTTTATGCCTGGTCACATACAGCTGATGTGTTGTGCATTGAAGTCCACAAGGGAAGGGAAGAAGTGAGAGGAGGAGAGCGCATGCGAGAAGTAATACAACGTGGTTGCTATGACAGTGAACTGTGTTTACGTGTGATATGGGGTGTAATTCATTGAACTGATTTTGTTGAAACAAAATCTTAAACAGAAGCAAATGGAACACAATGGGGATAAACACACATACATTTGCGCAATAGAAACTCTTGTTTGCAACTTTTGGACTAATGATTACACCCTATATCAGCTACATGCAGGCAAGAGTGTGCAAGGCGGTATTGAATATCACCGTCAGTGTGTCACCTATGTTATAAACTTTAATTCATAGGCTAGGTTGTAGCAACCTCATGATGGGTATAGGGAAAATGTTAGTATCATGTAGTAGCCGAAACCTATCGCTGTTACATTGAACTGGGTGAATGGAAGATGAATGACAGTCATCCAATATGCTGTAATAGAAAGAAGGCCATGCTCATGAAAAAAAAATCGTCCTCCCTCATCTTAAACGGCACTGACCGCTACTAATTTTAGGTCCTCGACCAGACATGATGTTGCTAATTCGAAGAAGATATTTCTAAATGTTCCTATTACAAAGAAATAGGTTGTTGCACCTTTTGTTATTTCCCCTTGAATATAAAGAAAACTGCTTCTTCATTGACTTCAACCTGGTTCTCATCAGAGAATTGTTTACAAGCACCAATGCAAGAAGTTGCAATAGTTTCATTATCACAGTGTAGCATAGGCAAAGTAACTATGGTTTATCCATATAAACAATTACACACGTGGAATAATGGTGCCTGACAATTTCTAAGTTAGATTGCTGGCTATTTGTATTGGCATGGGCTAACCAGTCAGCTACGACTAGCTACAATAAAGCATTTTACCTGAAATTCAGAATATTCTTCTTTGCTGACATTGCCCTCTCGTAAAACTGGAACTTTTTCGAGACCCTTGCACAAATACTGATCAAAAACCTTAATTATACTCATATTTTCTCGCTAAATGTTCAGCTCTCAAAGTTAGCTAGCTAGAGAAACATGTCAACAGAGAAAAGGCACTACAACACTCAAAGAAGAGATGCTTCCGGAAAGTGTGAATGTTTTACAATGTCGCCGCCTAGCGGCCTTCGAGCACAATCTCACTATCGCATTTCTGCCATTTTTGCGGTATGTGGCGCTATGAGACTTGACAAAGAGACCCAGGTACAGTCATCACGTAATGAATCACGGTAGGCCATTGTTATAGAGCTAATAAAACATGGCCATAGGAGGGAAAAGTGTCCTGTGGTTCCCACATCATATGAGCACAAACAAATGAGTTTGAACCCAGCTGGAGGGGGACAATCTGACACATGAGTGAATGAGGAGCAAGGACCTTCCCTTCCTCTCAAATCAAATCAATTTTATTTGTCACATGCGCCAAATACAGCAGGTGTAGACCTTACCGCGAAATGCTTACTTACAAGCCCTTAACCAACAATGCAGTTTTGAGAAAATAGAGTTAAGAAAATATTTACTAACTAAAATAAGTAAAAAATAAAGTTAAATAAATAAAAAAGTGACGCTGCATAGATAATAAACAGCAAGTAGCAGCAGTGTAAAAACAAAGCAGTGGGGGTCAATGCAAATAGTCCGGGTGGCCATTTGATTAATTGTTCAGCAGTCTTATGGCTTGGGAGTAGAAGCTGTTAAGGAGCATTTTGGACCTAGACTTTACACTCCGGTAATGCTTGACATGCGGTAGCATAGAGAACACTCTATGACTTGGGTGACTGGAGTCTTTGACAATTTTTTGGACCTTCCTCTGACACCACCTAGTATATAGGTCCTGGATGTCAGGAAGTTTGGCTCCAGTGATGTACTGGACAGTATGCACTATCCTCTGTAGCGCCTTACGGTCGGATGCCGAGCAGTTGTCATACCAGGCAGTGATGCAACCGGTCAGGATGCAACAGGTTGACCAGTGTTACCTTGGAGATAATGACACACCAAATGAACAACATTGGAAGCAACCCTGCCGTCCTGCCAGTGAGTGACATCATCCATCCTGTAATGATGGGGCTTTGGAAGCACCGCACTCCATCTGTTCCTCAGACCCATGGGGAGGGGATAGGGAATTAAGAAGGAAAGTCGTGATTCCAGGCTTCTGTTTACCTCCTTCCTCAGTCACTATCCTGTCCAATATGGTGTGATATTGCTAGGAGAGATACTGCCTGGCCTTAAAACAAACAATGCGGTCATCAGGATTTCCTTTAAGTTCGCTTTTTGTACAAAGGCATAGATGTTGGACAGGATGCGCATTTCATATTTCTTGTTAGATTTTTTTTGTTAGAACGTCGTTTATTTTCAGGGGAGTCATTTCGGCAGTTTTCAGCTCTATCCGTACCATGGCATGATGTTGTTTTCATGTTGTCATACATAATAAATGCATAGGTTTGGACTCAAGTGGCTGAAGGAAGCAGATGGAGAGAGGTCACATTGCCACATTGCTGGCTGGCATCTCAGCTGCACACACAACTGACCGTTTGTCCTCTTCCTCTGAGAATACTCCCGCTATCCTCTCTCGTTTACAATGTCCTTGTGAAAAAACTCCATTTGTGATTTGGAGTTTTACTGAATTTCTCCTGGGAATGAAATATAACGTAAAGCAAATGATTGCCGTTGGGGCATTAAAGTCATTAAATATGCTCACCAACAAGATGAATCTTTAAGGAAACTGACTTTAGCTATGGACAGAGCGTTTAAGATTATTGATGGCTGTCATGACGATGATCGATGAGCCCAGGTCTGTACAGTCAGCAAATGCAGTATATATATTTTTTCTTATGTCCTCCAATCTCTATAAAATATGAACTTTTTCAAACTCCCATCAGCGTGTTTGTCCTCTTACTGTGTGCTCCTGCCTCCCTGTCTGCAGAAAAATAAGCAAACAGTACAGGTTGAAATAGTATTTAGCTAGACTGTATAACATTCTACCCGCACAGCTTGAAGTTTATCTCTCTGGATTCCCCGAGTGCTGCAAACTCAGTCCACACAAATACATTACATTTACCAATGGGAGTTTGCTATCCAATAAAATAGAGGGAGATAATGTGCACTGAGAAAGAGGGAATGTGTTTTGAGTGGACTTCCAATTTGAAAATTGGTGCTAATGTACCAGAAGTACCAGCTTGTTTTTCCTAATAAGGGTCTCTATGTCATTAAAATGACTTGACAATGTCTGGCTCTCACAATAGTGTTTGACAATAGGATGAAGCACATTCCTTACCTCCTGTTCTTTTGTTGACAGAGCTTGTTGGGGATCTTTAATTAACTATTTTGTGTTTAATCAATCAAATCAAATCAAGTTTATTTTATATAGCCCTTCGTACATCAGCTAATATCTCGAAGTGCTGTACAGAAACCCAGCCTAAAACCCCAAACAGCAAGCAATGCAGGTGTAGAAGCACGGTGGCTAGGAAAAACTCCCTAGAAAGGCCAAAACCTAGGAAGAAACCTAGAGAGGAACCAGGCTATGAGGGGTGGCCAGTCCTCTTCTGGCTGTGCCGGGTGGAGATTATAACAGAACTATGCCAAGATTTTCAAAATGTTCATAAGTGACAAGCATGGTCAAATAATAATAATCACAGTGGTTGTCGAGGGTGCAGCAAGTCAGCACCTCAGGAGTAAATGTCAGTTGGCTTTTCATAGCCGATCATTAAGAGTATCTCTACCGCTCCTGCTGTCTTTAGAGAGTTGAAAACAGCAGGTCTGGGACAGGTAGCACGTCCGGTGAACAGGTCAGGGTTCCATAGCCGCAGGCAGAACAGTTGAAACTGGAGCAGCAGCATGGCCAGGTGGACTGGGGACAGCAAGGAGTCATCATGCCAGGTAGTCCTGAGGCATGGTCCTAGGGCTCAGGTCCTCCGAGAGAGAGAAAGAAAGAGAGAAAGAGAGAATTAGAGAGCATACTTAAATTCACACAGGACACCGGATAAGACAGGAGAAGTACTCCAGATATAACAGACTGACTCTAGCCCCCCGACACATAAACTACTGCAGCATAAATACTGGAGGCTGAGACAGGAAGGGTCAGGAGACACTGTGGCCCCATCCGATGATACCCCCGGACAGGGCCAAACAGGAAGGATATAACCCCACCCACTTTGCCAAAGCACAGCCCCCACACCACTAGAGGGATATCTTCAACCACCAACTTACCATCCTGAGACAAGGCCGAGTATAGCCCACAAAGATCTCCGCCACGGCACAACCCAAGGGGGGGCGCCAACCCAGACAGGAAGATCACGTCAGTGACTCAACCCACTCAAGTGACGCACCCCTCCTAGGGATGGCATGAAAGAGCACCAGTAAGCCAGTGACTCAGCCCCTGTAATAGGGTTAGAGGCAGAGAATCCCAGTGGAGAGAGGGGAACCGGCCAGGCAAGACAGCAAGGGCGGTTCGTTGCTCCAGAGCCTTTCCATTCACCTTCACACTCCTGGGCCAGACTACACTCAATCATATGACCCACTGGAGAGATGAGTCTTCAGTAAAGACTTAAAGGTTGAGACCGAGTCTGCGTCTCTCACATGGGTAGGCAAACCATTCCATAAAAATGTAGGCAAAAGCAAGTGGTTGGACAGCCAATGGATCAAAACCATGATAGACCATGTCCACTGCTTCTCTGTTGATTGACTTGGCTTCAAATTGCCAGTGATGCTGCTCTCAGCTTGTGAGGAAAGTTGCTGTGGCATGCTGCTCACTGTCTTGTTTGACTTTGGAGAACAAAAAATAAATAAATTCAAAGGCTACCCCTGTTTCCCTTTGTTAGCCTGAATGGGCTTGATTACTAGGACTCTACCTCTGCCATTTCCCTGTGCTTCTCAAAGGGGCCTCCCATCACGGTTCACCCAGTGCATAAAAGGCCACGGACCCACTGCCAATGAAACAAAGAGAGGCACTGCTTCTGGAAACAACAGAGGTTGCCAAACAAGGAGGAATAGTGAAACGCAAAAAAGAAAGAAAGAAAACATAGAAACAAACAAAGAAACAGATATAGAATAATTAAACACATTACCAGACATGGAGATAATGTACCATGACACATTGAAAAACTTTTCCTGCCTCTCCAGTGAATTGACATGAAGGTTGTATGTAGGTCTGTGTGTAGAATGGCTTCAGCTTGAATTTTCACACCCTGGAGCAGGCATCCTCAGAGACTTGTCAGAAGACTTCCTCTGCTGCTAGGCAACAGCAACAGCAGCATGATTTCCTCACATGACAACATTTCACAAAGCAATTAGGTAGAGTCAGGGATGGTCATCCTCCCCCCAAAGGTTTTCAGTGTTTTTAAACCATCACTGTTGGAGCACAAACTCTATTGTCTATTACAGTCGTGTGAAGTCTAATGACTAAATTGTTACCCAACTAAATACAACTGATGATGAACATTACAACAGCAACAAAACAGCCGACTAGATGTTCATACAGTAGTGGAATAGAGGACACAGGAGTCTTTCATGTTAATGCAGGGGGAACCAAGGGAATCACATGCCTGGTGTTGCAAGTCTGAACAAGCCACTGGTGAGAGGCTCTCTGAAGGTGTCATGGTGATATTTCTTCACAGCAAAGCCCAAAAGTGACTTCTCACCCATTACTCAGCTCCCTTGTCCTCTCTTCTCTCTTCTCTTCTTCTCTTCTCTTCTGACTGCAGGTTACTACTGCCTGCTTGATTGCCCAGGGGGGAGGAGGCCCAGGGGAAGGAGGCCCAGGGGAAGGAGGAGAGGAGAGAGCCATTCCACATATTTGTCTCTCACAAAGATGGAGAAGAAAGGTTGAGGTCATAATAGAGCAAATTCTGCTGATTTGAAAATAATTGAACCCTTAATCTGGCTGAAATTGAAGTAATGGAGAGGGATGGACCTTGGCCTTCATGGACTGTGGTTGAGTGCCAAGCTAGAAGGATGAAGATAGGTCTGGGTGAGTGCAGAAAATAGAAACACAGGCATTGGCGTTACAGCTCAGACAATAACAAAAATAAACAATCAATAGAACATATAAATACAATATAATATATACATTCAGTAATCATATGATGAGGATAGAGAATACATATTAAATAAATGCTAAAATACACCTTGAATAGTTTTTTATTATGTCACACTAAATAAGAATAATTATTTTCCCATCCTATGGCCTTGAGCAATTCGTGAGCAGCGTGCCCAGCCAAGCTCAAGAGTCTCCACTCCCTGAAACTTCCTGAATCCAATCGATTCATTTTCAACTTCCACTTACCCTGCTATGGTTCAAAATCCATGTCACAGATGGGATATAGTAAACCTTGTTAAGTTGTGGAGAGACCAAAAAATATATTGCCTCATTTGTCGGGGTTTGACCTTGACATTGTTTTAAAGACATATTGGACTATGCTCAGTGGGATGTCAAAGGAGTCAATCCTCAGAGTAAAGTAATCTATAGCATCATTATCAACTGAACATGATGTTAGATACCTTGGAGAGATTCTATGGTTTCCCCCATCATGGAGTCCTACAGCAACTGTTTTGCTCACCTTAGTTTTATTTCTGTTGACAGTAACATTGATCTTTAAATCACTGGCAGTTGAAAAGATAACTGTGAGTGCTATTATGACGTTTAGATGTGTTCCAGACATATTTTAAAGCCAGATCGATGCACTGACAAAATAAGTCATGAAAAGTGTAGCTGACAAATGGTGATATTTGTAATCTGGGGTATTTCTCGGTGACAGAGCAGCGATGCTGTCAATGAGAGCTTCGCCTCAATCCCCTGGCAATAAAACACAGACCCAGGAGCAAATTGAACTGACCTCAGACCCTTTGGAAGCTTGAAGAACGATCTGGCCTTAATGGCCCTGTACTCTTAGAATCTCCGCCTGGCACAGCTAGAAGAGGAATGGCCACCCCACAGAGCCTGGTTCCTCTCTACGTTTCTTCCTAGGTTCCTGCCTTTCTAGGGATTTTTTCCTAACCACAGTACTTCTACATCTGCATTTCTTGCACTTCGGGGTTTTAGGCTCGGTTTCTGTATAAGAACTTTGTGACAACTGTTGATGTAAAAAGGGCTTTAAAGATATGTAAATTTGATTTATTGATTGTTTTTTAACCTCTGTGTCCATGAGAGAAAGGGAGAGAGAGAGCGAAAGAGAAGAAGAGGAAGAGGGAGAGGGAGGGAGGGGGATGGGGAGAGAGAGAGAGTGAGGGGGAGGAAGAGAGTAGTAGAGCAACTAGTGTAGCACAAACAACATTGTAAATACAACCTATATTTATCAGTTTATTTATTTGTCCTTTCACATATACTTGCACATTGTTACAATAGTGTAAATAGCCAATAACATAACATTTGAAATGCCTATATTCTTATAAAACTTTTGTGAGTGTAATGTTTACTGTTCATTTCTGCTTGTTTATTTCCCTTGTTTATTTCCCATTTGTTTATTGTCTATTCCACTTGCTTTGGTAATGTAAACAGGTGGATGGGAAGGGGGGGTGAGAGAGAGAGTGGGAAAGGGAGGGAGGGAGAGAGAGGGGGGGGAGAAAGAGAAAAGAGGGAGAAACACTGTATATAGACATAATATGACATTTGAAATGTCTTTGTTGACCAGAGCAGCAATATTTGTGACCTGTTGCCACAAGAAAAGGGCAACTAGTGAAGATAAAACACCATTGTAAATACAACCTATATTTATGTTTATTTATTTTCCCTTTTGTACTTTAACTATTTGCACATCATTACAACATCGTATACAGACATAATATGACATTTGAAATGTCTTTATTATTTTGGAACTTTTGTGATTGCCACTATAGGGGGTGCTGTTTTCGCATTAGCATAATTTCCTCTACAGATTAAACTGCCTCTTATTCAATTATTGCTCTTACATATGCATATAATTAATACCATTGGATAGAAAACAATCTATAGTTTCTAAAACCGTTTCAATTTTGTCTCTGAGTTAAACAGAAGTCATTTGACAGCACTTTCCCTGACCAAGAAGAAGAATGCAAGATGTGTATGCTCGCTTCAACGCTCTGCCTATATATGGTCACGCCACCTATGACCCGAAACACACTTCATTCGTCTTCCTCTGGGTGTCAAGAGGACGTCAGAGGAGAAATTTTTTGTTTACCTTGTACTGACGTGAAATAAGACCTATTTCTTTGGCGTGACCGACAACTTCCGGTTCTCTGACTCGCGCTATTTGGAGGTGCGATTGTCTACTGTTTTGCTGCCGTTACGGATGAAAACTATCTCCGTCTCGAAGTTTGTTTGATACATGTGACCATATCATCTTAATGTATGTTTTTTCAATATAGTTTAATCAGATTATTTGAATTTTTTCGGGAGTTTTGCCGTGTTCCGTTCTGTGACTTTTTTTTACTTTGGCCAGTCGACCAGTACATATGCTAAATGAAGAGGGAAAGTTGCCATTATGAATGGATTGAACGACTCATCAGGACTAAGGACACATTGATCAACATTCTGATGAAAGATCAGCAATAGTAAGACCCAATTTACGATGTTATTTCATATATCTGTCGTGCATGTGAACTGGTCGCGGGCGCCCAGCTGGTTCTGGCTGGCGTGGCTATGCTAATTTAGCGCTACATTTTGTTTTCGCTATAAAACATTTAATAAATCTGAAATATTGTTTGGATTCACCAGATGTTGGGCTTTCAATATCTGTACGCTGTGTATTTTTCTGAAATGTTTTAAGATAAGTAATTAGTTATATGACGTTGGTCTCTGTAATTGTTCTGGCTGCGTCAGCACTATTTCAGATTGCAGCTGCAATGTAGAACTGTGATTTATACCTGAAAAATGCACATTTTTCAAAAAAAAACTATGCTATACCATAAATATGTTATCAGACTGTCATCTTATGAAGTTGTTTCTTGGTTAGTGGCTATATATATTTTTATTTAGTCGAATTAGTGATAGCTACTGACGCAGGAAAAAACTGTTGGAGTAAAAAAATTGTGTCTTATGCTAACGTGGTTAGCTAATAGATTTACATATTGTGTCTTCCCTGTAAAACATTTTAAAAATCTGAAATGGTGGCTTTATTCACAAGATCTGTATCTTTCATCTGGTGTCTTGGACTTGTGATTTAATGATATTTAGATGCTACAATTTACTTGTGACGCTATGCTAGCTATGCTACTCAGTGGGGGGGGAGTGGGGGGTGATCCCGGATCCGGGTTGGTGACTCGTTAAAGGTTTTAATATGTTTTGTTTATTATCTATTTCACTTGCTTTGGCAATGTAAACATATGTTTTCCATGCCAATAAATTGAAATTGAAATTGAAAATGAGAGAGATAGAGAGACCACAGTATCACCAGCCACACCCCAACCAGCTAAGACCACCCCAAGCAAACCCTGGCCACACCATATATAGGCCCCCCCCATATCAGACCTATGCCCCTTCTGCCCACCCCATGCCCCCCACCCCTGCAGCAAGGACCTCAACATGACAGCAGGACATATTATGCCCAGGCCGTGAGCAGAGCAACAGGCCCAACCCCCACTATTACACCTGCCCAAGCCCCATCCTGCGACCTAAGAGGTATGTATCAGATGCTCAACATGCTCTGCTCACACCTACTGTGATGGTCCGGGCCTAAATCACACAAAAACAACACTAAACACTATGGAACACAAAACTTTTACTATCTCATCCTGGAATATACAAGGTCTGAGGTAATCTGCCTTTGGCCTAAAGAGCAGGAACCCAGAGTTCATCAAAGAAACTGGAAATACAGACATTGTCATCCTACAAGAAACATGGTATAAAGGAGACTGGTTGCCCTCTAGGTTACAAAGAGCTGGTAGTCCCATCCACCAAAAAAGCAGGTGTGAAACAGGGAAGAGACTCAGGGGGTATGCTTATTTGGTATAGAGCAGACCTAACCCACTCTATTAACAAAGCAAGTGAACTAGATAATGAACAAATGTGAAATAAACAATAAAAATTAACAGTAAATATTACACTCACAAAAGTTCCAAAAGAATAAAGACATTTCAAATGTCATATTATATGCAAATAGTTTAAGTACAGAAGGGAAAATAAATAAGCATTACGTAATATAAGATTGTATTTACAATGGTGTTTGTTCTTCACTGGCTGCCCTTTTCTTGTGGCAACAGGTCACAAATCTTGCTGCTGTGATTGCACACTGTGGTATTTCACCCACAAGATATGGGAGTTGGATTTGTTTTTTAATTCTTTGTGGGTCTGTGTAATCTGAGGGAAATATGTGTCCCTAATATGGTCATACATTTGGCAGGAGCTTAGAAAGTGCATCTCAGTTTTCATCTCATTTTGTGGGCATTGTGCACATGGCCTGTATTATCTTGAGAGGTCTGTCTTCGGCAGCCTTTCTCAATAGCAAGGCTATGATAACTGAGTCTGTATATAGTCAAAGATTTCCTTAAGTTTGGGTCAGTCACAGTGGTCAAGTATTCTACCACAATCTACTCTCTGTTTATGGCCAAATAGCATTATAGTTTGCTCTGTTTTTTTGTTAGTTCTTTCCAGTGTGTCAAGTAATTATCCTTTTGTTTTCTAATGATTTGGTTGGGTCTAATTGTGTTGCTTTCCTGGGGCTCTGTGGGGTCTGTTTGTGTTTGTGAACAGAGCCCCAGGACCATCTTGCTTAAGGGGCTCTTCTCCAGGTTAATTTCTCTGTAGGTGATGGCTTTGTTATCAGAGATTAGGGAATCGCTTCTTTTTAGGTGGTTGTAGTATTTATCTTCTCTTTTCTGGATTTTGATCATTATGGGCCTAATTCTACTCTGCATGCATTATTTGATGTTTTACATTGTACACTGAGGATATTTTTGCAGAGTCTCAATTTGGTGTTTGTCCCATTTTGTGAATTCTTGGTTGGTGAACGGACCCCAGACCTCACAACCATAAAGGGCAATGGGTTCTATAACTGATTCAAGTATTTTTAGCTAGATCCTAATTGGTATGTCTAATTTTATGTTTCATTTGATGGCATATAAGGCCCTTCTTGCCTTGTCTCTCAGATCATTCACAGCTTTGTGGAAGTTACCTGTGGCGCTGATGTTTAGGTCGAAGTGTGTATAGTTTTTTGTGTGCTCCAGGGCAACGGTGTCTAGATGGAATTTGTATTTGTGGTCCTGGCAACTGGACCTTTTTTGGAACACCATTATTTTTGTCTTACTGAGATTTATTGTCAGGGCCCAGGTCCGACAGTATCTGTGCAGAAGATCTAGGTGCTGCTGTAGGCCCTCCTTGGTTGGGGTAGGAAGTACAAGATTATCAGCAAACAGGAAACATTTGACTTCAGATTCTAGTAGGGTGAGGCCGGGTGCTGCAGACTGTTCTAGTGCCCTCGCTAATTCGCTGATATATATGTTGAAGATTGTGGGGCTTAACCTGCATCCCTGTCTCAACCCCAGCCCTGTGGAAAGAAATGTGTGTGTCATACCCTGATCTGTTGCCAGTTTGTCTTGTCTTCTCAGGTCTTACCAGCGTGTTTTCCCGTCTCCCTGCTTTCTCAAGTTCTGTTTCCCAGGTTCTGACCATTCTGCCTGCCCTGACCCCGAGCCTGTCTGCCGTTCTGTACCTTCCTGACTCTGACCCCTTTACGAACCTCTGCCTGTCTTGACCCCAAGCCTGCCTGCTGTTCTGTACCTTATTGACTCTGCCCTGGATTATGGACCTCTGCCTGCCTTTGACCTGTATTTTGCCTGCCCCCTGATTGGGTCAATATACATCTGTGACTCTAGCTGTCTGCATCTGGGTCTTATCCTGAGTTCTGATAGTGTGTGTTTTTTGGCAATTTTAACCACACACTGTCATGTTTTTCCCCCAACACCACTTTCCTTCAATTTGTATAAGCAGGCCCTCGTGCCAAATTGAGTCGAAAGCTTTTCTGAAATCAACAAGCATGAGAAGACTTTGCCTTTGTTTTGGTTTGTTTGTTTGTCAATTAGGGTGTGCAGGGTGAATACTTGTTCTGTCGTTCAGTCATTTGGCTAAAAGCCTATTTGGCATTTGCTCAGTACATAGTTTTCACTGAGGAAATGTACGAGCCTTTTGTTAATGATAATTCAGCAGATTGCCGTTGACGCATGTCCCATGGTAGTTATTGGGGTCAAATTTGTCTGCACTTTTGTGGATTGTGGTGATCAGTCCTTGCTTCCAAATATTGGGGAATATGCCAGAGCTGAGGAGGATGTTAAAGAGTTTAAGCCAATTGGAATTCGTGGTCTGTATATTTTATCATTTCATTTAGGATACTGTAACGGTTCCGTAACGACAGACGCTGGGAGATGGGAAGCAAGTACAGGGTGAGGATTTAGCAATAAATAGACATGAAACTAAACAAGAACAGCGTCTGGACAAGAGAAACAAACCAACATCAATGCAGACACAGGGATGAAACTGAGGAAGTGACAGATATAGGGGAGGCAATCAATGACGTGATGGAGTCCAGGTGAGTCCGATGACTGGTGCACGTAACGATGGTGACATGTGTGCGTAATGATGAGCAGCATGGCAGCCTCGAGTACAAGAGAGAGGGAGCGGGAGCAGATGTGACAGGATACCATCAACCCCACAGGCCTTTTTGGGTTGGAGGGTTTGTATTTTGTCCTGTAGTTTATTCAATGTAATTGGAGAATCCAGTGGGTTCTGGTAGTCTTTAATAGTTGATTCTAGGATTTGTATTTGATCGTGTATATGTTTTTGCTGTTTGTTCTTTGTTATAGAGACAAAAAGATTGGAGAAGTGGTTAATCCACACATCTCCGTTTTGGATAGATAACTCTTTGTTGTTGTTTGTTTAGAGTTTTCCAATTTTCCCAGAAGTGGTAAGATTTTATGGATTCTTCAGTTACATTGAGCTGATTTCTGACGTGCCGTTCCTTCTTTTTCCATAGTGTATTTCTATATTGTTTTAGTGATTCACCATAGTGAAGGCGTAGGCTCAGGTTTTCTGGATGTCTATGTTTTTGGTTGGATAGGTTTCTCAATTTCTTTCTTAGGTTTTTGCATTCGTCATCAAACCATTTGTCATTGTTGTTAATTTTCTTAGGTTGTCTGCTTGATATTTTTAGATTTGCTAGGGAAGCTGAGGTCAAATATACTGTTGAGGTTTTCTACTGCTAAGTTTACACCTTCACTATTACAGTGAAACATTTTGTCCAGGAAATTGTCTGGAAGGGATTGAATATGTTGTTGCCTAATTGTTTTATGGTAGATTTACATTTATAGCATTTCTTAATATTATTAAATTCCTTTGGCTTTTATGCCTCATGATTAAGCAAAGCTCTGTTTGAGTAGTGTGTGGTTTTGCTGTGATCTGATAGGGTTGTCAGTGGACTGACTGTGAACGCTCTAAGAGACTCTGGGTTGAGGTCAGTGTTAAAGCAGTTTACAGTACTACTGCCAAGAGATGAGCTATAGGTGTACCTACCATAGGAGTCCCCTCAAAGTCTACCATTGACTATGTACATACCTAGCGTCCGACAGAGCTGCAGGAGTTGTGACCCGTTTTTGTTGGTTATGTTGTCGTAGTTGTGTCCAGGGGTGCATATAGGGGAAGGAATGCTGTCACCTCCAGGTAGGTGTTTGTCCCCCTGTGTGCTGAGGGTGTCGAGTTCTTGTCCAGTTCTGGCATTTAGGTCGCCACAGACTATTACATGTCCCTGAGCCTGGAAATGTTTGATCTCCCCCTGGGAGATGGAGAAGCTGTCCTCGTTAAAGTATGGGGATTCTATACGGGGGATATAGGTAGCACACGTGAGGATATTTTTCTCTGTTCAGATAATTACCTTATTAATTTCTAGCCAGATGTAAAATTTTCCTGTTTTGACTAATTTAACATGTGTTTCCCATGCCAATAAAGCCCTTAAATTGAATTGAATTAAACTGAGAGAGAGAGAGAGAGAGAGAGAGAGAGAGACTAAAAATAGTAGCCAGTTTCCCCAGAAATATGGATAACATAATGGGTTGATATTTATTCATGTAGATGTTAACAAATTGTCAGTCTATCTAAAAGATAGCGAAGGAGTCAGGCGCAGGACACAGATAAGAGTAACCATAATTGATTTACTCAATCCAAAAATGTAACAAAGTCCTGTTGTAAACAAGGACAAAACAGGACTCAAAATTACAACATACCGGAATACACGAAAGACAATCATGCACAAAACAGAAAGGGAAACCAGAGGGTTAGATAAGGAACATAATTATGAGATAGGAACCAGGTGTGTATACAGACAAAACCAAAGGAAAAATGAAACATGGATCGGTGGCGGCTAGAAAGCCAGTGACGTCGACCACCGAACGCAGCCCGAACAAGGAGAGGGAACAACTTCGGTGGAAGTCGTTACACATATTTTGACATGTTCCCTATTCCCGGTGTTCCCTATAACAAATAAGAGGTGTGTAATTTACAAAGTTAAACAGAGTCAGACTGATCTTTTAATTGTTTCTGCAGGTGACGTTTATATGATGCACATGAAATTGAATGCACAAGGAATGGGGCAATGCATTACCACTGGAGGCAAGGGTTAGAGGAAGCATGCTTTCAGATTGTTTTAGAAAACATGGTTAGGTATATTTGTTGCTGAGAGCTGTTGCCTGACACCCTGCACTAGAAGAAATGACTAATGATAGAGAGGAAGCAAGCAGGTTGGCAATTACTTCCATATACTGTACTATTCACAAAATGCTATTCATACACTATAACTTTATGATTTATCAGTGTATAATAGTTTCTACTTTTCATATAGATTGACATAACTAGGCAGAGGCCAGCTATGTAGTACAACATAACATGTATAAGCCAGATTTAACATTTTACTTAACCTATCACGCTTCACCTCCTGGGGAGTTAGATCAAAAATATACATCTGTGCATCTTCAACCTAGGGAGTATTACAGTAAACTTCCCCCATGAGTGCCTTGCCTAATACATTCTCCCACATTAAGAATAGCCATCCCCTAAAGTGATGGCTTTATAGAATTTTTAAAGAGTCTCCTTGAGTGTGGGCAATATGTATGTACTGTATCACTTATGTCAGATTGATCCAATTCCAAAAAGGTGATCTCATTAATAAATGTACAGATATTGCAGTAAAGATTAAGAAGTGTTGATTTCCTATCAAAACATCCTTTTGATGTTCAGGAGATTGATTTTCTTCTGGTAAGTACTTTCATGGCACAGAAGCCTCACTGGGTCAATAGCTGCTTTCCCCCTGTCCTGTTTTACTTTCCCACTGATACTGGCTCAGAGGAGCTCAGTGATGAGAGTCTACTACTGTGCTGGGAGTTGAAATACCAGGAAAAACAGATATTTATCCATGCACTAATAATGATGATTGTGTTGTTATGGCAACATTGTATCTGTACTGAAAACCTTATGGCATAAAAAGTGGCTTTCAGTGCTTTTGGGGTATTACGTTCCAACCGGTCACCAAATAGGTACACATCACTGCTCTGGTAGAGGGCTCTGCTATTTGAGCACAGCAATTACTAAGTAATTTACCACTTTCTGAGCTCTGCAGAGAAAACACACGGAGAGAGAGAGAGTCTCTCTTCCTTTCACTTTCTCCCTCCACACATACTGTAGCTTGGTGCTGAATCCCTCAGTAGAGAAATGGGCATTCACAAACGACTGTCAGATCAGTGAGCAACCAATAGTAAGTGTTGGATAATTGACAGATGATCACTTGAGTTACATGCTTGTTCCTGAATAGAACAGAAAATGAATTGTTCCGCGACCATATTGGTGAAGATTCTATAAGCAGTTCTCTTGGTCGAAAGGGAAACAACCCTGCTGTACTCTGTATTGTACAAGTCATGACCTGCTGATAATACCCCTTTCACAAAACTGCTCTGTCTTAGCCAACTGGCTTATGAAGAGCACTCACAGACGCTGTAAGCTGAATCAATATCTAACCACAGTCCACAGAGTGGACTACCAACACTTACAGAGGTTAAGAAACCCATGTTTGATATCATATTCCATTATTCATCTTTTTTTTCACCAGTTTAGTGCTTGTTAAGTGTAGAAATTAAGTAATGAGTGATGATATACTGTACAACTTTGTAATCTATGCTGAGCATTGCTCATTCTTCAATTATGATTTTGCAATCATTGTGGCTCCATATTTCTCCCACCAGCCTGTCAACTGCCCTCGCAAACCACACAGGCATGAAATGGGCTGTCTGGGAGAAGTCAATTTACACCAATTACAAAAGGAGAATGATTGCTACAGCAGACAAAAGCAAAACATTGGGGAACATTCTCAATGTCATCACATCAGTACTGTACAGCTCTAGTAAATTTTGTGTAAAATGAGAAACACTTCAGACCTGTTTATCACAAGCAATGCAATTACCATTTGTTCCATATTCAAATTGAAAACATAATGAACATGGCCCTTTGGCTCAAATCTGTAATTAAGCTGAACTGTTATTTTTTAAGAGAAACAAAAGAGCAACTGCACAGCCTCACAGGTGACAATATTCACATATGATTAAATAATCTCTCTTGGAGAGAGTCACAACCTTCAACATGTTTCCTGGCCCGTATACTGCAGCCTTGTGTCTGTGGATACTTTTCTTGGCGGTCAGGTATATCTTCACTCTTGAATGACCTAATTGTTATGTCTTGGGCTAGAAGTCTAGATAGAAAGTGCCTGTTTATATCTAACAGTTTAATTGCATAGGGAGGTTTACATACAAAATAATGGATTAGAAATTATGTTTCTAATCCAGATGTTTTGTGACCTGCTTTTTAATTGCTGAGGTCAGTGAGTGAGGGGAAAACTTAGAAGTGACATAAGAACTGTCAAAAAGATGCTGACTGTAGTAAGGATATTAGCTGAGGTTGCAAAAACTAGGGCCTGTAAGTACACACACACACACACACACACAAATGCACATGCATGCACACACTCTCACACACGATGAGCTGATAAATACGTTAAGGTTTCCTTTCTCTCAGAAAGTAGGCCATCAGAAGGGTGATGGAGTGGAACCATCTTTGATCGTATCCTCGGGCCCATAAATATGGCAGGGCAGCAGGAGAGGAAGACAGCCTATGAAGAGGGAGTTCAGGGTATAATGGGAGGTGTGGATTGATAGCTTTTCCCTCTGAGAAGTGGCAGTTTTACAGACAGATATAGACCTGTATTAACACAGATTCCCCAGTCACTCTCATTGATTCCAGTGACCATCCAGGGATTTAAGGCTCCTGTTTTGTTTTATTGGACATCTCCGGTGTTTATTAATATATTATTCCATTGATACAAAAACATGTATTCAACTGTTGCATATTAAACGTGTTCAGTTGCACTGCACCACACTTCTTTTGAGTGGAATTAATTGCAACCAAACTTGCAATAGGACTGTGTACAGATGAAAAGTTGATGAATTGAAAGCTACTCAAACAGTGACATTTATACACACTCATAGCCATAGCTGTAGCACCCCCTGATAAATAAATAAATAATAATATATATATATACATATATATAAAAACATATACAGAATATATATCCATACCAAAAACAAATCCTACCAAATTAGTGCACTAGGTCTTTATTACTCCTGTATGAGTGGAGGAAAATACCCACTCCCCCCTCGACATCAGCCCCACCCCAAAACATCTTCCCGCAGCAATGCACACACTGCACCGCAAGCCAACTGATTATTTTAATGAGGCCTTGGGAGAATACAATACAACAGTAAAATCAGTCCACCCGATTCATTATGAATTTAACAGAGGATGAACAATTCTGAAATAAAGTACATTTGGTAGTTTCACAGAGCTAGGACAGCTAGTTCACTCCCAATTAACTCTTCCAAGCACAACAAAGAGTGCATCACCACAGAGACCAATCTATGGGCAGAACTACAACAACATCAGTCAACAGACACAACCATGAGAACATTGAACATAGTAGTAATTTATATTCATGTTTTAGCTGATAGAAAGTTTTTTTTTTTTTTTTTAAATCTATCTCCTTTATCTATTACAAAGTCTAAAGAGACAGAGAGAGAGAGAGTAAAAGAGGGAGAGATTGAGGAGAGAGAGAGATTGGAGAAAGTGTCAAGGGAGAAATCATGTCATACAAATAGGGTTGCAAATATATTCCCGTTAATTCGGAAAGTTTCCACCTCTGAATATTCCCCAAAATGTGCAACCCTACATACAAATTAAGTAAACAAGAAAATGCAGTTTTAGTCTGGAACCACCTCTGTTATAGTAGCCCATCACATGTCCAGCTGTAGACACAGGCAGACTAAAGGCCCCTAAATCCTTCCATGAGAACTCCAGAGTGTTTTCATATATCACAGCAATTTGAAGGTCAATTTAGCTGTCTCTGCCTAGTTTTTGCTCTGCAGAGCTACTGGGTCTTTGATGTGTCCTTCATCTCTGTGTCCTGTGTTCACTTAATATCCATCTCTCTTACCTAAGTTGACTACAGAGCAAACCCTTTAACTTGGGAGACCTATGAAAAATAATACAAATTATGGAGGTTCATTCTTGGACTATAATACTGCATATACTGTTACGTTCCCCAGCAAGAAACCCAAAAATGTCACTCAAACAGAAGGGGGAACTAACAAAGCGTTATTGACAACAACCAAAACAAAACAGGTGGGGTTTTAAAAGGGGTTATAAAAGACACTTATGGAGGTGTCCACTGAAAGATGCAACAACAACAGCAAAGCAACGCCCACCATGAGCGCCCACTAAATTATCCCACTAAGAGGCAAACAAAACAAAAAAACACACCAAACTTATAGACAGGAAGCAAACCAAAATAATGGAGAAAAACGAAAACAGGGAAGATCAGATAAAGGATTGTTTTTCTAGAAATCAAATAGGGAGAGCCATAAAGGTGTTAAACCTCCACATCTCTCAAGACCACTGAAGCACTGAGCCAGCCACTCTTGAATATCACCTGGGCCAGCCCATACCAGACAGGTGTAACACATACTAACTAACGAGGTGACACAAATCGGTGTGCCCCGCGTGTTAACGTGCTAATGTTCAACCTTGAAATATAAATGGAAAACCAAAGCCCGTAACACCTCCGCCCCTATATTTTCATAGGACACATTTGCTCACCACCAACAGAAAACAACTTCCATCTCACAACATGATCAACTTAAATGCGTCACCTTCTCCAATAGAAACATGGTGTCTACTGGCTGTCAAATGTTAAACATGAGACAAAACCGCCACATTTATTGTTTTTGTAAATATACTGAACAACATGCAGCAATTTCAAAGATTTTACTGAGTTACAGTTCATATAAGGAAATCAGTCAATATAAATAAATTCATCAGGCCCTAATCTATGGATTTCACATGACTGGGAATACAGATATGACAGCCACAGATACCTTTGAAAAAAGTAGGGGCGTGGATCAGTATCTGGTGTGACCACCATTTGCCTCATGTAGAGTGACACATGTCCTTCGCATAGAGTTGGTCAGGCTGTTGATTGTGGCCTGTAGAATGTTGTTGCACTCCTCTTCAATGGCTGTGTGAAGTTGATGGATATTGGTGGGAACTGGAACACGCTGTCGTACACATCGATCCAGAGCATCCCAAACATGCTCAATGGGTGACATGTCTGTTGAGTATGCAGGCCATGGAAGAAGTGGGACCTTGTCAGCTTGCAGGAATTGTGTACAGATGCATGTGACATGCATTATCATGCTGAAACATGAGGTGATGGCGGTGGATGAATGACATGACAATGGGTCTCAGGATCTCATCACGGTATCGCTGTGGATTCAAATTGCCATCAATAAAATACAATTGTGTTCATTGTCCGCAGCTTATGCCTGCCCATACCATAACCCCACCGCCATCATGGGGCACTCTGTTCACAACGTTGACATCAGCAAAACCCTCTCCCACATGACGGCGTACACGTGGTCTGCAGTTGTGAGGCCGGTTGGGCGTACTACCAAATTCTCAAAAATTACGTTGGAGGTGGCTTATGGTAGAGAAATTAACATTAAATTCTCTGGCAACAGGTCTGGTGGACATTACTGTAGTCAGCATGCCAATTGCATGCTGTGACATTGTGTTGTGTGACAAAACCACACATTTTAGAGTGGCCTTTTATTGTCCCAAGCAAAAGGTGCACCTGTGTAATTATCATGCTGTTTAATCAGCTTCTTGGATGGATTATCTTGGCAAAGGAAAAATGCTCACTAACAGGGATGTAAACAAAAGTGTGCACAAAGTTGGAGAGAAATAAGCCTTTTGTGACTATGGAACAATTTATGGGATCTTTTATCATTAAACATGATCATATATATTTTTTCCTTTTTATAGTTGCCTAAAAGGTACACGTTTTTAATAAATGGGTAAAATCACGTACATTTCTATAACTCTCATCCCCTTGGAACGAGCCCAACCAAAACAAAACTAATCTCCAAAATGGAAAAATGTGCAGTCAAAATAAATTGTGAGCCAGGGCTACGCAGTGGCTAAATACAAAAGACAAAAACATATTGACTGCCCACTGTTGGATTTTAACTTGGAATATACTTATTCATGTTACCATACTAGAATTTATAGATTACTTTACATGTATATGTTGGGGTTTATTTAATTAACTAGACAAGTCAGTTAAGAACAAATTCTTATTTACAATGACTGCCTACCCCGGCCAAATCCTCCCTTATCCCGGACGACTCTGGGCCAATTGTGCGCCACCCTATGCAACTCCCGATCACAGCCAGTTGTGATACAGCCCGGGATCAAACCCAGGTCTGTTATGACACCTCTAGCACTGCAATGCAGTGCCTTGGACCGCTGTGCCACTTAGGGTTCATACACATCTGATCCAACATTTTGTTTAGGAGATGCCCCAGTCCCAACCAGAGAATTAATGGTCTGGAGTGCTCTCACAAGAATAAATGTATTTTTCTCTCTCTCAGTCTCCGTGTCCTTTCTCACGGCAGTAATGACAAACTGGCAGATATGAAAAACCAGTTTTCAGCCGATCTTTATCTTTGGGTAATGTAGAAAAGGATTGTAACCTCACAGTAGGAGGTGACTTCTCTGGATTGCTTTTTGCGTAGGGATAACTACTGGGTGCTTTGTTTGTGAAGGTAGTTTTATGTGTCAACACAAACTCATCTGCAACTCATAAATGTAGGGTAGCAACCCTTTCGTGATGGCAATTCTTGAACTGCTCGAAGTATGATTTTCTTTAAATCCTCAAGGTCCTTGACCTCTTGAGAACCACAACAACAACACAAAAGACAAGCTTGTTCCCTTGCGAACTCAACATGGCTTTGTGATTCTGTCTTTCGTAAATTACTCAAGACATAATGCCTCTGGGACCAACTCGTAAGCCCGAAGGATAGCAGCTTTAACAATGCCATCATCTGAACTACGGTCAAGAGATAAAGCGCCATACACTTTCTGAGCTTTTCTCACAGGAACACTTTGGAGGAGCAGTGACCAAATGTCACGTGACCATTTTAGGGATGTGGCAATCCGCTCAAGTAAAATATACATCCACCTCCTTTTCGTTGAAATGCAGTACAAGCCGACTGCTCCGACCAAAACCAAACTGTTGAAGGTGCAGGATGGCCTGACTTGAGTACTTCCAGATCTATCTCCCTTTGTCTTACTTCCAGCTCCAACTCTTTTAATCAAATGCCATATGCACGTTCTTCTCGCTTTTGTTCTAGTCTGGCTGCACGTTCACATTTTTGGGGGGGGGCTGCACACTTATCTTTTCTTTTCCTGTGCTTCAACTCTAATTTCTGTTGCTCCCATTTTGGCTTTAGTTCTACCTCTCTCAGTTGCATGTATATGGGGTGTACTCTATCACCCATAGGACCCTTTTCATCATCCTCCCTCTCCAGAAGGATTTCTTCCTCCACCAAAACAGTACAGATCAACTCTTTGACTACTGCTTTTGGTTCACCAGATGTCACCCTGATGTCATAATCCTTTGTAATGAGGAGCAGATTTGCCTTCATACATTTATCTAGTATCTCCCATGTAGGGTTTCCAGAAATACTTCCAACTTAAAGTCCATGGATTTTTTTTTAATTAGCCTGTGTTATGCAACTTTCAAAATGTTTCAATCAATCTTCTAACCCCTCTGGGTGGATGTCAGTCACAGAAACTCAACCACAAAAAGTGTATTTTGAACACTCAACAATCTGGGCACAGCAAAGCATCTGAGTAGGTTATTAGAGAAACTACCATACTCATGGGAAACAAGATACAAGCCCCCATTTTGTTATGTTCCCCAGCAAGAAAACCCAAAACAGGTGGGGTTTTAGGAGGGGTTATAAAAGGCACTCATGAGGTGTCCACTGATAGTTGCATAGCAACAACAACTGGGACCTAAAACCCACACCAAACTTTAAGACTTAAGAGCAAAACAAAAACAGGGAAGATCAGATAAAGGATTGTTTTTCTAGAAATCAAATAGGGAGAGCCAACTAAAGGTTCTAAACCTCCACATCTCTCAAGACCACTGAAGCACTGGGTCAGCCACTCTTAAATGGAATGGTATCAAAGACGTAGTTTCCATGTGGTTGATACCATTCCATTGACTCCATTCCAGCCATTATTATGAGCCATCCTCCCATCAGCAGCCTCCACATACACATAGTCTATTAATGTTCAAAATATCGGAAACAAATCTGCCAGCAATACAGTACAGGCTTCCAAATCCTTATTTTAATGGCCTGATACATGATACTCCATAATTATCCCTCGTCTAAAATGGGGTTATGTTCATGGACATAAATCTGATGAGCATTAAAGCAAAGCCCATTCACAAACTCTTTACATGGACAAGGTAATTGTATTCGTTATCTAGACAAGAATTATTAAATAAAATCCTAGGGGGAGACAAAGAAATCAATGTTGCCATGGTAACAACTCCCCCACACCCACACCCTGTGCTGGTGGTGACAGGCAGGTCACCTGAGAAAGAGAACCTTTCGATTAAAGGGAGGAAAATGTTACCAGTTTCACTGTTAAAAGTGACATTGTGTGTCTAGGAATTTGTAATGTGCTGTCATTAATTTAATCAGAGTGAGGAATTCAGGGATGCTAATAAACATGTCAAATCACTTCTTCAATGGATTTGGAGTAAGATTAATTCACAGTCCCGAGTTATTTGCTTACAATCATTGTCATTATTTAGATTATGACAGAAATCATGATTCATATCTGTTAGGCATAAAAACCTTCAGATATGAATGAGTAATTGCTCTTTCACTCAAGAATCCATGAAGGTCAATCTGTTGTAGCATAAGACACAACCATTCCATTTAAGGCAAAGCACAGCCTTCATTCCAGCTGACACTTGTATGTGTACCTTTATGGAGGCATTCTGAAAACAAATCGAGTTACCAAGAGTTTCATAAAATGTGTTTTATGAAAATGCATTTCATGTCAATCATACAATGTTATATTTAAATTGCATAACCTTTTGTGTTGGCTGAAAAGCAATTTCAGAGAAAGTTAAGCCACAGCAGTTGCTGCTCAGTGATTTCTCATGCTCGCTGTGACTTCCTCCACCCAGCTATTGCTATCTTCATTGGATAAACTTTCTTCTTATTATTTATACAATAGACACCTCTCATAAGTTGAAAACCTCTTCTTTGAAATAAAGGAACCTTATCCCCTTGCCGATAATCATCAATTGGCCAAAGTCAGCATTTATATAGGTGTACCTAGGCTCTACTGTATATCCAGTTTCCCTTTAATATCTACTGAACGCTGCTGAACAAATATGTGCCTACAGTAAGTTACTTCCTGCCTCTTAAAGGAGCTACTATCTCTGTTAAATGGGCCGGTCTAATAGAAAGTGTCAGGTCCTGGCGCAGGCCTCGGCTTCCTCCTCACGCTGAGCAGAAAGATTACATTTTGATTAATTTCTCTCAGTGAGCGCCGGCGGCCATGGGCCTGTTGGGAGAGAGCTGATAGCTGGGCTGTGAGTCGAGGCAGAGACAGAAGGTCACCTCAGCTTTGGACTGCTGCACTACTGCCAGCTCCACAGTCCAGTAGAGCAGCAAAGAGAAGTCAGACACCAGCACTGACTCACCAGCCACCTAGAACATGCTCTGGGCTGAAACATGAATATGACAAATCTCCAGCTGTATTCCCACACACTATGCCAACAGACAGTATTAGGCTTATATTTCAGTCATTAGGGAGTGCTTAATCTGGTTTCAGTTATTGCTCCATAGCCTCGCCAAATATATCTCTTTAAATTTGATCTCCATTTGTCGCCATAGATTTAGGAGTGTCCCCATTCTGTCAGATTTGACAAATGAAAAAGATTTAGGCACTATTGGCAGAAACACAGACACAGCCAACCTGTGTATTGGCATTTAACTGTTGCACCATGAATTGTAAGAATAATCCAACGCAATGAAATCACAGCTACTCTCAGTAAATTCTTGTCCTGACTTTGATCCATGTAGTTCTTTCCACGCACCTCCAAAAGCATGGCTTATTAACACATTGGGTCAGCATGCCTAGCCTGAAGTGTACGTATACATGCCCTCTAATGCCAAGGCAACTGGTTTTTTTCTCTACACACCTGTGAAAGTGTACATGGTGTTTTTGTGGTCCCCTCCTTCAAAAGGTGTACTCAGTTCGTGGCGCAGACTACCACACACATTTTCAAAAGAACTCATTGATTGGCATCACAGTTCCATTCCGATCGTCAGATGCCCATAAACACAGCCTTACCTTGTGCTCTGTCAGCCCCACCACAACACAGGACATAAGTCTCCCCAAAGGGTCTGTGACATTTAATAACATTTACTCACAACTTCTACTGGCATCTCACTAGTCAGAGAGAGAGAGAGAGAGGGAGAGGGAGGGAGGGAGGGAGGGAGAGAGAGAGAGAGAAAGAGAGAGGGAGGGAGGGAGGGAGGGAGGGAGGGAGGGAGGGAGGGAGGGAGGGAGGGAGGGAGGGAGGGAGGGAGGGAGGGGACACACCTAGTGCATGTTCTGATGCATAATGGAAATGGAAATAAAATGTTAGCCAGTTTTGTTGCAGCAATTCAATGACAAATAAAAATGTAACATGAGTAACAACATTTCCTAAATGGATTCAAAAGGTTTGACAGGAAACAATAGGACAAGTGTTGTTATGAATATCTCCTTGGTGGTGCTTGCAAGGTTGCAAGGTTATTTTACTGATATCTAGGTGAGAGATCCCATAATTTTAGACAACACCAATACTTGTTCTCAACTAGCCTACCTGGTTAAAAAAAAGGTGAAATCAAATTTAAAAAAAGTTAAAAACACGTTGACATAATCTCACATCCATTACATTCATAAAGATTCTGTAGCAGATATACTATTTCTACTGCCCTGCTTATTCATTTTTCTGCAGTGAAGTAGTACATTAGAGTTAGATGAGATGGTCTCTGATGATACAGATAGGGAGGGACAGTTAGAGAAAGTGAGAGAACAGAGGGATGCATATGTTATCAGGGGAACACAGACTGAGATGGTCTGATTGCTCTACAAAGCTCTGAGCTGTCAATCAACATCAAACACCAACATAGCATTCCTGCACGATCAACTCCCAATAGGCCCAGACTTTCGTGGAGAGAGAGCCAATGAAATTGGGATATGAACTGAGGTGGGTTTTTTGATTTTCAATGATAAAGCTGTTGAGTGACAGGGGACACAGTCTTTTCACACCACTTCGATACAGCTACGACCGGAAGTGACTTTTCGTAGCAACTTAGGGGAGCATTTTCGCTAACCCTAAAACCCTTTTCCTTACCTTAACCTCAGTCTCCTAACCTGCAACGTTAATTATCCTAGCCTGCTGCGTAAGTTCTCCTAACCTGCTACAAAAAAGTCACTGTATTGAAGTGGCAGATGATTCATCATTAACATTCAACATTCAACATTCAACATTAATCTTCATTTTCCCTCCTCCTCTTCACCTCCCAGTGAGCTTATTGGTGAAAGAGCAGTTATGGTGGATGAGAAACAGACTGATGTTTGATTCCATCTCTACCATGAAAATCTACATTAATGTAACAACCAAATGGAGACCTACACATAAACACAAAATCCTTCAGAAGGCTCAGTTATGCACCTCTCGACCCCTGTGAAATTCCATCTCATACTGTATAAGGAATGCAGAGAATTGGAAGCTGCTAGCATCTGTCTGATTAAAGCAGGGCTGCTGGCTGTTAGAAATGCAGCAATCTGTGCTGCTTAATTGTGCCCATTATCCATAATCACTTCCTCCTTTGATCTATGCTCGGCCACTTCATATTCTCCTCTCCCTGCTCCCCACACCCATCTCGTCTCATCCTGGTGACTGGACAAGACAAGGGAGGACACTGTTGCCCTACATGTCATTAATGGCAGTGAGCAGCATGTAAACCCTGAAGATCTGTCATCTGTGTCCAGTGAAGTCTAGGAGTCAATTAGCTTGAGAGGCTTGTCTTGACATTTATCCCCATATGTCTTCTTCCTGGTTTTCAGACTTTTCATCTGTGGTTTCGGAGGGTTGTTTGCTCCTCGTAAGCTTTTTACAACAGTATTTGGAGACTAAACGGGCAGATATGAATTATGCTCTGATAATTGCTTTTAGCAGCATTTCAATCTCTGTCGTTATATCTCTTCACTCTCTTTAACACAATCTACACTGTGCCTACACCTACTCTCACACTGATTGACATTATGTCATCCTGTAAAACACATATTTGTATCTCCCCCGCAGAGCATGTTTTCATTTTTATTCAAGTTTGATAGTCATATGGAATTATGGTAAATTAGTGCATACTAATAAATAAATGTTTCTAAAGTAGATTTTTTCCTGTTTTAAATATCTGACGTAGCATAGCCTGCAAATAATGACACATGGCCTGGAAATCGTATATAAAAAATATGAGGAAAATACATTTATTTTTGCTTGTTCCTCAATATACAACATATTTGCGTGTGTAAATCACAACAAAATCAGTGATCGTTGACAGATTCTAGCAAAATAAAATAAAATATTCTGAGAATTTAAAAAGCCTTATGTCTACTTACCTAGTTAATAAACATTCATATTTATATTGCTGGTTTACAGTGTTTTCTCTGCAAACTTAAGTTCTAAATAAAAAATAATGTTTACTAATGTCAAAAGAGTTGTTCAAATTATAGTTGATACAACATTACAGAACGATTGCTAACGTTATTCAATAGACAGTATATCAAGTCTAAACGTACTTTGTCAGCTTATATTGGAGTCCATAGACAAATTGGTTTATATATTTCAGTGCACAACAGTTAACAGTTAAACTGTTTTACGAGAAAAAAAACATTGCATTCTCTAAGAATACTGCCAGAGAAAGAAATCTAAATGGATCCAATTCCAGCTCCTGCAAGCTGATCCAGACTGAATCCTTTACAATACCCATGCTGTGCTATCAAAACAAGTACTAAAACTAAAGCACAGTGACTACCAAGTCCTGGGAGCTAAACAAAGTTGTCATATTGAGTGTCAAAAAGGGCGCAAGAGAAGAAAGGCAATGCACTATGCTAAAAAGTCTGAAATACTAGTCAGTCCTTCGCCTCATATGAGCAAAGCAGAAAACAGAAGAAAAAAAGTAATATTACTGTCACACAAAGAAGCGAAAGAAATGACGTTGTGCTCCTATAAGAAAATGATTTCTGATTGACCCCACATGTAGTATCTTTCACCATGTAGTAGGGTCATTCCACGAAATGAGTGCCTTTTGCATCCCTTTGATATTTTAAGTAGAAATTGTGCAACAATATTTCATTTTGAAATTCTGTTTATTAAATGAAGTGCCCTTTATTAATATAGACCACATGGAGAATCTGATTTTCAATATGAATAAAGACTTGCTAAAGTAAAACAATTCAGCATTTTGACATGTCCCTCTGTGCACTCTCTGTGACCTGACCTGACTCTGTGCACCCTCTGTGACCTGACCTGACTCTGTGACCTGACTCTGTGACCTGACCTGACTCTGTGCACCCTCTGTGACCTGACCTGACTCTGTGACCTGACTCTGTGCACCCTCTGTGACCTGACCTGACTCTGTGACCTGACTCTGTGACCTGAAGATTTTAACCCACTTAACCCCAACATTTCTCCAAGTTTTCACCATCATTGTAAAGTTATATATTTTTTTGCTGTTGTTACTTTGACAAAGTCATTTCTAAAGATTATTATTTATTCAATGTGATTAGTGATTCATTTTCATCTGTCCCTTATTTTTAAGGTCAACCTTGTTATGTAAACTGAACCCTCCTTTTATATATATATAAAAATGTGTAAAAGCAGGTGAGCTGGTTCTACTCTTTTTGGCCATTCTCTGGTGTTTTGGGGTGGACAACTGAGCGGGTGGACAACTGAGCGGGTTGAAAACTGAGCGTGTTATCAATAGACAGGCTAGAAAATTTTTAACAACTTGTCACGTTCCTGACCTGTTGTCTGTTATTTTTGTATGTGTTTAGTTGGTCAGGGCGTGAGTTGGGGTGGGCATTCTATGTTTTGTGTTTCTATGTTTAGGTCGTTGGTAATTAGCCTTATATGGTTCTCAATCAGAGACAGGTGTTTGACGTTTCTCTGATTGGGAACCATATAAAGGTAGGGTGTTCACACTGTTTGTTTGTGGGTGGTTGTCTTCCGTGTCTGTATGTATGTTCGTACCACACGGGACTGTAGCGTTTTGGTTTGTAGTCTATACCTGTTCGTACGTTCTTCGTGTTATTTGTAAGTTCTCTAGTTCAGGTCTGTCTTCGTTCGTTTTGTTATTTTGTAATTATTCCAAGTGTTGTTTCGTGTTCGTCTTCGTCGTTTAATAAATTCATTATGTTTTCTAAACCCGCTGCATGTTGGTCTGATCTCTACTCCTCCTCTTCGGATGAAGAGGAGGAGAACAGCCGTTACAGAACCACCCACCAACGAAGGATCAAGCAGCGGGTTAACGGACAGCAGCAGGTGTACAAGGAGGAATGGACATGGGAGGAAATCCTAGACGGAGAAGGACCCTGGGCAGAACCAGAGGAGTGTCGCCGCCCCAAAGCGGAGCTGGAGGCAGCGAAAGCGGAGAGGCGGCGATATGAGGATGCAGCACGGAAACAAGGCTGGAAGCCCGCAAGTCAAACCCAAAAATTTCTTGGGGGGGGGGGGGCTCTCGGGGAATATAGTTGGGTCAGTCAGGGGACTTGAGCCAACTCCTCCTGCTTTACATAAGGAGCCGGTGAGGGCGGATTTGGAGGTGAGTGACGCAGAGACAGTAAAGGGGTTAATGGAGAAATTGAAGGAGAAAGATATGAGAGATGTACTGGTTTGGTGCATGAGGCACGGCATCCGTCCGAATGAACGTATTGGTGAGTTAATGTCACTGGGAACAGCTCTCCATACTCGTCCTGAGGTGCGTGCTAGCCGTCTGGTTAAGACAGTGCCTACACCACGCACCAAGCCTCCTGTGCGTCTCCAGAGTCCTGTGCGTCCTGTTACTGCTCCCCGCACTAGCCCTGAGATACGTGTTCCCAGCCCAATACCACCAGTGCTGGCACCACGCACCAAGCCTCATGTGCGTCTCCAGAGCCCTGTACGCACTGTTCCTTCTCCCCGTACTCGCCATGATGTGCGTGCCCTCAGCCCGGTACCATCAGTGCCGGTATCAGGCACCAGGCCTATAGTACGCCTTGAGAGTCCAGTGTGCCCTGTTGTTCCCCGCACTAGCCTGAAGGTGAGTGTCCTTAGCCCGGTGCCTCCAGTTCCGGCACCACGCACCAGGCCTACAGTGCGTCTCAGCCGGCCAGAGTCTGCCGTCTGTCCAACGGCGCCTGAACTGCCCGTCTGTCCAACGGCGCCTGAACTGCCCGTCTGTCCAACGGCGCTTGAACTGCCCGTCTGCCCAACGGCGCCTGAACTGCCCGTCTGCCCAACGGCGCCTGAACTGCCCGTCTGCCCAACGGCGCCTGAACTGCCCGTCTGCCCAACGGCGCCTGAACTGCCCGTCTGCCCAACGGCGCCTGAACTGCCCGTCTGCCCAACGGCGCCTGAACTGCCCGTCTGCCCAACGGCGCCTGAACTGCCCGTCTGCCCAACGGTGCCTGAACTGCCCGTCTGCCCAACGGTGCCTGAACTGCCCGTCTGCCCAACGCCGTCTGACCTGTCTGTCTGCAAAGCGCCGCATGAACTGCCCGTCTGTACTGAGCCTTCAAAGCCGCCCGTCTGCCATGAGCCTTCAGAGCCTTCCGCCAGACAGGAGCCGCTAGAGCCTTCCGCCAGACAGGAGCCGCTAGAGCCTTCCGCCAGACAGGATCAGCCAGAGCCTTCCGCCAGACAGGATCAGCCAGAGCCTTCCGTCAGACAGGATCAGCCAGAGCCTTCCGCCAGACAGGATCAGCCAGAGCCTTCCGCCAGACAGGATCAGCCAGATCAGTCAGCCAGCCATGAGCAGCCAGATCCGTCAGCCAGCCATGAGCAGCCAGATCCGTCAGCCAGCCATGAGCAGCCAGATCCGTCAGCCAGCCATGAGCAGCCAGATCCGTCAGCCAGCCATGAGCAGCCAGATCCGTCAGCCAGCCATGAGCAGCCAGATCCGTCAGCCAGCCATGAGCAGCCAGATCCGCCAGCCAGCCATGAGCAGCCAGATCCGTCAGCCAGCCATGAGCAGCCAGATCCGTCAGCCAGCCATGAGCAGCCAGATACGTCAGCCAGCCATGAGCAGCAAGATCCGTCAGCCAGCCATGAGCAGCAAGATCCGTCAGCCAGCCATGAGCAGCAAGATCCGTCAGCCAGCCATGAGCAGCAAGAGCCCGCCGGCCAGGATCCGCCAGAGCCCGCCGGTCAGGATCCGCCAGAGCCCGCCGGCCAGGATCCGCCAGAGCCCGCCGGCCAGGATCCGCCAGAGCCCGCCGGCCAGGATCCGCCAGAGGCCGCCGGCCAGGATCCGCCAGAGCCCGCCGGCCAGGATCCGCCAGAACCCGCCGGCCAGGATCCGCCAGAACCCGCCAGCCAGGATCCGCCAGAGCCCGCCAGCCAGGATCCGCCAGAGTCGCTAGACAGTCATGAGCTGCCCTCCAGTCATGAGCTGCCCTCCAGTCATGAGCTGCCCTCCAGTCATGAGCTGCCCTCCAGTCATGAGCTGCCTTCCAGTCATGAGCTGCCCTCCAGTCATGAGCTGCCCTCCAGTCATGAGCTGCCCTCCAGTCATGAGCTGCCCTCCAGTCATGAGCTGCCTTCCAGTCATGAGCTGCCTTCCAGTCATGAGCTGCCTTCCAGTCATGAGCTGCCTTCCAGTCATGAGCTGCCTTCCAGTCATGAGCTGCCTTCCAGTCATGAGCTGCCCTACAGTCTACTCCTCCTCTTCGGATGAAGAGGAGGAGAACAGCCGTTACACAACTTCAATTTTGTTGTGAAGCTTGCATTCCCTGTTGTACACAAAACGCTTGTTGTACACAACACCCTGTCACAAGGGGATTTATGGCTGATATTAGATGAAATTGTCAACCCTGTTACCGTCAACCCTGTTACTTAATTTGGCACTTAATAGACACTTACCATAGTAATTTTTTATTTAACCTTTTGAGATGAGAAAATGTGTTTTTAATGAAGTTCAACATGTGCTCTTTATGACAGAATTATAATATTAGGTGAAATCAAACGTTGTTTTTTTTACCAAGTTACACTTCTCTCAAAGGCACCGAATTGGTGGAACGACCCAGTAGCTATCACCACATATAGTAGCTCTGTGTAGTGTCCACTTGGCTGGGTTTGGTCTCTGAGGAGGAGGACACCTCTTTGTCCTTCTCACTGTCTACCTCCCACAGGTTGATGAGGGGAGGGTAGAGCTCATTGAGTGGGATGGAGGATGTTTTCTGCATGTACTTTTTCAGGGAGTGATTGTAGTTTTTCCTCTTCCACCACTTGGCAATGTACACAGCCATAGAGGCCAGGCTGATGATGCCGAATATGGTTCCCATGACAGCTGCGAAAGCAGTGTTAGTGCCTTGGTCGGATATCTCCACAGCAAAGGCTGCGTGCTTCGTTGTGACGTTGACACAGGACTTCTGCGTCTGCTGGTGGATGTTGGAGACGGTGAGACACACCTCATACTCGGTGGCAGGCTGTAGGTGTGTGAGGTTATACTCATGGACATCCACCGGGACCCTGGCTGTGTAGGTGATGTGGGGATTGTCTATCTTCATGGTGGCAGATGACCACTTGAGGTTGGAGGTCATGACATTGGAGTTGACCTTCCAGGAGACAAGGATAGAGTGGGACTCAGTCTGCTTCACATAGATCTTCATCAGCTGGGTGCTGTCTAAGAGAGTACCATTCACCCTAACAGCAGTCACCCGAGTGTCTGCCCCCTCAACATTTTGTGCCACACAGGTGTACCTGCCAGAGTCCTCTACCTGGATGTGAGAGATGCGCAGCGTTCCTTCGCTACTGAGGCTGTACTTCTCAGACATGGTGTCCATCATCACCTTGTTCCCCATGGGCGTGACCCAGTAGATCTCCGGTTCGGGCTGGGACATGGCTCGGCAGTCCAGATCCACAGTCATGCCGATGTCCAGGTTCAGGTGGTTGGGAAATGTGTCGTGGGAGATCATCGGCAGGCACTGCTCCGCTGAGTCCTGCTGGAGCACCTCCCTCACATGCTGCCCTCTGACCTCGGCTGGCATGGCACAGAGCATGGAGAGGGGCTCCATGAAGCGGATGCTGGTCTTGTTGGAGCTCATCCACTGGATGACGCAGTCGCATCGCATGGGGTTGCTGTGGATACTGATCTCACGCAGGTTGGGCAGGAAGTCCACAGTGGACTGGTAGAGGGCGTTAAGGGCATTGTTGTTCAACATGAGACTCTCCAAGGCGGGGAGGTCACGGAAGGCCTGGCGGTTCACGTAGGAGAACTTGGGGTTGTTAGTGGCTTCCAGCTTGGTGAGCTCAGGGAGGTTATCGAGGGCAAAGCGGTCAATGCAGGCCAGCTCCCCCATGTTGTTAATGCCCAGCTCTTTCAGCCTCAGCATGTTCTTCAAGTCCCCCTCTTGAATTTTGTGCACAGGGTTTTTGTTCAAGTCCAAGAACTTGAGGTTAGGTAGTTTCTGAAGAGCGTTTTGAGGAACTCTGACTAGCTTATTGTCGTAGAAGGAGAGACTCTCTAGGTTATCTAGTCCCACAAAGGCATTTCCAGGAATGTCTGTTAAATCCATTCCAGCCAGAACCAAACTTCTCAGGTTTACAAGAGGCTTGAAGTTAAACTCCAGAATGCCAACTATAGGGTTTTCCCCGATCATGAGGATCTCCAGATTGGGCGTGGACTCAAACCAGCGGCTGTCGATGGCCTTGAGCCTGTTAGAGTTTAGATGGAGCCTGAGCAGGTTGTGCAGGCCAGAGAGGGCATTGGGGGAGATAATGTTGATCTGGTTATGGTTGATGTAGAGCTCTTGCAGGTTGCTGAGGTCCTGCAGGCAGTAGTCAGGCATCTCAATGATCTGGTTCTCCTCCAGGTGCAGGGTGGTGAGCTGGGACATGTTGCTGAGGCCCACGTCACGGATGCTGCTGAAGTTGTTCTGAGACAGGTCCAACTCTGTCAGGTTGTATAGCTGCTCCAGTTCCTCACTGGTCCTGGCGATGTAGTTGCTCTGCAGGAGGAGCACCTGCGTGTCACTGGAGAGGTTGCCTGGGATGCGTGTGAGACGGAGATCGTTGCAGTCCACCGTCGTGGCTTCTCTGTAGGTGGACTGAGGGGTGAACCAGGGTCGGATCTCGCACACACACTGCTGGGGACAATCATTATCTCTCTGGATGGAGGATAGTCCAACGGACGACAGAATCAGGCCAGTGAACAACTGGCCTAGTAGACAGTAGATAAACCTCCCTCTAGCCATGCTGTCTGTCTGCGTTCACCTGTCTAAACCCACAGGGTTGGACACCAGAAGGGGTAAATGAACTTGGAGGGAGTTGTGTGATTGTCATTAACCAGAGGGGGTGTTGACTTGTAGTTGTATCCCTCTGAAATGATCCAGACAGAAAAATATGCACAGGGGGTTCCAATGAAACAGTTCCAGTGTTACAGTGAGTCTCCCACTGTTCAGAGTTTTTCTTTCATCAATACCTCAGGACTGCAAGGTGAGTCTGTAAAACAAAGACAAAAAAAATGCAAAAAAAGACTGAGTCACTATAGTTTAGTTTAACACAAGGACACAAAGGAGCACAAATAGCATAACAAAATGATATGTATGAGACCAAGGGAGTTGATGAAAACTATTGTCAGGGGTATATGTAAGGGTACACTATATCATACGTCCAGTCACATAATACTACCGAAAGTTACATGTCAGTCATGTTAAATAAAACATGATTGTAACACAGCTCCTGATGATGTTGAGAGCAAACCTTCTGTTTACATCTTCATCTGAGAGATTGTTAATATGAATTATGCAGCATCATCAGTTATGAGGAAAAATGTGAAATCAGCTCCTTTTAATGCATGCACAATAATACAAAAAACACCCATCAGGACTTGTATACTTGGACAAAGATCAAATTCCATTGAGTGCTTTCATCTATCCAATAGGCCCATCAGGAATAGATCATTAGCTTCTTCACTCATCATTAAATACTCTGAGATACGTAAGTATAAAAAAATAAAAAGTTCCTAGATTATTAATGAAGGGTCCACTGTGTCCTATTTTTGGTACAGAAATATGATGGATTTCTTTGAACATATTTAGGGTGTTTCTGAGAGAAGCCTTCAGTGTGCATTGCAAGTACAGCATTTTGTAGAGCATACCTCTTCGGCCTCAACAGTCACTTATTCAAATAAATTGTAATAATCCAGAATGATTTTTATCCAAGGACAGAGATTTTAGGAGAAGGACTTGTGAAGCCAGAATCTGGCCCAACGGTCTAGTCTGGAGAAGAGCAGCTCATAACAGGAGCACCAGGCATCTGCCATCCCATATAGCACTACAGTTCTGACTCTAACAAATGGGCCACAATACCTTTAAACCTAAAATCTACTTTTATTGTGCTAATGTTCTTCAGAATAAGGATTTCACTGACTATTGAGTTGGTTTCTAAGCTTTTGCTACCGTCACTTAAGATTTTTAGAAACGTCGCCGGACGTCCGGTAAGGGACCGTACATTTGCAATGGGACTTTTTTCACTAACCATATGGCTCCCGTAAAATAGTTCCCTTAAGGTATGTTAGGGATTTTCCAGGGGAGAGGCTGGCACATATGCACACTTGAGCAACTACAAAGCTCTGTAATTGAGTTCTGAAAGTGGCATGTGGAAATCAATAAGTACTGATTCCTCCCTGAAACTACTGAAGCATTAGGACCATTTGAAATGAGAAGTGGGTTTACATTAGTGCTTTACTCTGAGTACCAACCTTTCCTGTATATGTAGTAAACGTATATAATGAAGAGGTGGGAATCAGAAAGGTCTGCCACCATATCCAGGCTAGCTGTCTCTACCGTGGCGGAGTCCTGTATGGCATTATAATCTGAGCAACACTTAAGAAATCCCCTAACCTAATTAGGTGAATTTACTGAGGGCGTATCCCTTTCCATGGAAGAGACATACATTAGTACTGCAGTTCCATAGGCCTTACAACCAAACAACATCTGTGATCAACACTCACTTAAGAAGATATTGCTAAGAGGCTTTGAAAGAAGAGAGCTGTGTATTCATCTGAGTGCAAAACTGCCTGGCAACAGAGCAAGGGTAACATGAAACAAGTTCAAGCTCCTCCTGCACAGGGGATTGTTCTCCTGGGACAGAGTGAAATAAGGGGTGAAATACCTGTAATACAGACATGTTTCTTAAGCTAAGGCAGAGTGAGTGGTTAAGATTGACTTGACCCATCAGGATTAGCGGAGTCAGAAATCAGTCTGAGGAAATGTAACCCTCAGGAGAGATACAGATAACTGTGTTCTTTAACTACAAATGGCTATAACCTCATGTTTATTCACTGTTTATAAACAGCCATTACTGATAGGCTTAAATAGGCTTAGATGTAGTCCACAGTGCATCAAAAATACAGCAAAGGATGCCTTACTTCCAAAAGGAAATTGCAGTAAAATAAATCAAGTTGCTAAATCCTGAGGTTTTAGGGCAAGGATCATCAACTAGGTTCAGATATAATATTTTACTAAAACATAATAATTTAAAACCTTGCTTACATTTGTATACAATCCCATGTGTCTATCTATTATGTGTGGAACAGATTTCCAAAAATTAAAATAACTTGGAGCTGATTTCCTGGTGTTTTTGCAGTATTTCATATCAACAATGAAAATAAAAATAAACAACTTCATAAATGCTGGACAACTTCAGCATATAAAATATAAATAAAACCACGAGTGGGCCGCCAGTTGGGGAACCCTGTTTTAGAGGATTAAAAATATGTTCACTGGACCCTAAAATGTTTAACAAACTTTGGATAAAGGATTCCCAGTGATACCATTGTTTTAAATTTGACATCTATGTTTACTTTTACAGTAGTTAATTATGCATTCTCTCACATGCCTCCATTTAATCTGAGATTCTGTCCATGACTCCAAACCACATTAGAGATGGGACCATTTCAGTGTGAGAGATTACATTTACGAGGGCATCATTTCATCTAAGACTTTGTATTCCAAACAAAGGCTTTAGTTTAAATATTATCATTAAGCTTCAAATGAAGGTCTAAGCCAAAGATTAAACCCATAGATTAATGGGGACTTTTGAGACAGCATAACTTAAATCCAATTGTCACGTTCTGACCTTAGTTCTTTTGTTATTTCGTTGTTTTTGTATGGTCAGGGCGTGAGTTGGTCTATCTATGTTCGTTTTTCTATGTTGGTTTTTGCGTTTGGCCTGGTATGATTCTCAATCAGAGGCAGGTGTCGTTAGTTGTCTCTGATTGAAAATCATACTTAGGTAGCCTTTTTCCACCTGTGTTTCGTGGGTGTTTATTTTCTGTCTTTGTGTATGTTCACCAGACAGGACTGTTTCGTTTCGTGTATTCTCGTTTATCGTTAGTTTTGTTGTTTTGTTAGTATTTCGGTTTTCATTAAAAGGAATATGAATACTCACCACGCTGCAGTTTGGTCCTCCTCTCTTTCTCCTAACGACGAGCGTTACACCAATATAGACTCAACCACCAATTTTTTGGTTTATTTTATGCTCTCATAGGTTCCCTTGACAACAGTCCAAACCAGTGTAAACAAAACCAATGTTGGTGTTTCCATTTTGAAATGTCGGACAGAGATAACAGTGACATTTATCACAAGTATCAAAATAGTTATATTTGAAACATTTCAGTTTTACAAGGGGGGGGTGACATTTAACAAATGTATATGAAAGTCTAAGTGGGGTGGGAGTATCATTAGTGTCTGGAACCATGACAATACAGTTGAAGAGAGCTTGTGAACTTTGCAGATGCTGTATTAATAAACAGCTGTAAAGCTGCGTTGAGACTACCCTGACACAGCATTGAGCCCACAGAGGGCTCAGAGCCAGAGAAAACCAAGGATGCGGAGGAAACCAGCCTTGAAACCTGACCTCCATATCCACACATCAGGGGGAACAAAACAACACAACATGGAAAGAAACTGTCACGAACGTCGTAATCCTCCTCGTCTGAGGAGGAGTAAGGATCGGACCAAAGCGCAGCGTGGTTTGATGAATACATACTTAATTTAATTAACGAAGACAAAAACAACTAAACAAACTTACAAAACAACAAAACGAACGTGACGCTATATAACAAAAGTGCAGACACAAGCAACCAACGTATAGACATAGACAATAACCCACAACCCACAATACCAAACAGGCTACCTAAATATGGTTCCCAATCAGAGACAACGCAAAACACCTGTCTCTGATTGAGAACCATATCAGGCCAAACACAGAAATAGACAAACCAGACAAACAACATAGAATGCCCACACAGATCACACCTTGACCAACCAAAACATAAAACATACAAAGCATACTCTGGTCAGGGTGTGACAGAAACAAAGGTCTTTAGCTTGAATCAGGACAGCCTTTGTATCTTCCAATTGGGTACTTAACCTACTTAACCTTACAGTAGTCACAGTAAACTATGTGATCCTATGGATAAGTGATTTGAAGATCACAGGTGTCTGTAGTACTATTGAGATGGAGTATGTGTATGAATTCATATGGGTTCAATGCTACTTTAGCACAGGACATATAACTGCAAAACTCCCTGGTGTACATGATTCTTGGGGATCTATGGTTCCTGGTATGTACAGTAGTCATAGCTTGCCTGCTGTGACAACAAAAATGGCATGTAAAAACCATGAAATTTATTAATTCTGAGTGAGACACCTTCCATTTTCTATCCAGAAAATTGTCTGTACTTTGTCAAGAACACAAAGTCCACTTCCACCACTTATGGGTCCCATGGAGGGACACATTTCTTTTGCAAAACAGTCTCGAACAAAATGTGTTTTCAACACCAATAAAAAAGTTATTGCGGTCAATGTTACAGAATGATTTTCTATTTCATTTAATAGTTTCCATGTTGGCTTTCATTCGATGTAATCAATTTGAATAGATGGTAATGACAATAATTGTGCTCTCTTTGGTTGCCATAAGGACTGTACTCAGTTTACTATAGGTCTAATAGAAGGGAGGTTGAAGTCACTGCAGATTTACCTTAATCATGCAGTATTGTGTGAGTCTATTCACATTCAGCTAAACTAAACACAGTTATGTAAAGAAAAAAAAAGATCCATTCATACACAGTATTTCAACCAAACCCTAAGAGGACAAGAGCACAATAAATATCTGGTACACAGACACTCAGACTACATATACTATACTAACAACACAGAGTTTTTTGGAATAAATTGTTAGCTATACTCTTGTTATATAGTCATACATTACAATAAAACCTGCATAATCCAACAGAAGAGAATGTCCTGCAACATCTAATAGTTCACTTCACTACAGTACCTCTAGATGTCAGATCAAATAGAATTATGCAAAGAATACATGAATACAAACTGACAATTGATAAAGATTTGAGTTACAGGATTATTTTTGAATGCTGATGGTTAATGATTTGATTTGTACCCTGGCTGTCAGACACCAGGTCTTTGATATGTGCTGAGGAGTGAAATCCTTTTTTTTCCCAGGAGAAGGGTGTTTACTTTTCCAATCCTATGTACACAGGGCGTAATCCTTCCAGAGATGTGAGCAATAGAAGACATACAATCCGATCACATAATTCTGACATAATAAACATAAACAAGATAAGGCTTCCCTTAGGGAAAACCAAATCAATCTAATAAGTCAATTCTCCACCATCACAAATCGCTCTTCTAAATGGACACTCACACTCAAAGAAAAACTTCCTATGGTGACTTTATGATTAAGTGACAATGAGCAATATAAAATTAGAAAGTAGATTTTCCACACACTCTTTTGGTTCGTTTGAGAAGTGCAAATATAAAGTCCAAGATAAAAAAAAAAGGCTGAATCTGTCATGCTGATTTCTAAAAGCCCATGAACATGTACACCTCTTTAAGAGGCAAACAGTCTGGTGGGCTGGGATTGGCAAAGATAATTGGTAACTACCACAGAGAAGATAAAAAAACCCAGAAAGGATTAAAATAACTATATTCCCCTAAAAGTGTGGTAGAGGTGTAATAGGTTACTACATACAGGAGGGTTAAGGGGGAAAACGTGTGTTGTTTCAGAATACAGTATACAGTAATACAAGCACAGACAGCTGGCTGGCTGAAGACTGAAGTTATGTCCTGCATAAAAGGGTTCAGCTGCTTCATGTCCATAGCATTAACATGAAAAACTGCATATTGATTGTAGTCTAGATTAGAATATGATAAATTCACCTACATCAAACCAAGGACTGATAACTCCTCATTTTAGATCTCTGCAGAGGTAAAAAACTATCTGTGAGACAGGAGTGTTGAGTCTTTCCAGTAATAAGAACACTGTAAAGGGAAGTGTTACCTGAAATGTATGCTTGTATTTGTAGCCTGTGCCCTCCGCACTGAGAAAATACAACAGCAATGTCCAACTACTAAGCCTGAGGGGTTTGGGCCCATAAACCCACTGTAAAAGTTACACTCTGCACAGAATGATTCCTTCAGCAGATTATGAGAACAGAATTAGTTTAACAGCTGCCTAGCATGCACCATGCCTTACCTCTGAGATCCTAATGTGTTGACCCTTTTTACAAGAATAATGGGAGAAGCATGAGCTGCAACACCCTCCACTCCCCGCTCCCCTCCCCTTCCATCCCCAGCCCCCCTCTCCCCAGCCCCAAGGGAACTCTCTTCTCCATGGTGGAGGACATTGTAGTATTCTCAAGTATTCTCAATAACCCTGCCTGGTGGACAGACACACGCACCCTATTATCAGGCCTTTGTCACAGACTGTTCTCACCGCTATGAGTTGAAGGAGTGTGTGTGTGTGTGTGTGTGTGTGTGTGTGTGTGTGTGTGTGTGTGTGTGTGTGTGTGTGTGTGTGTGTGTGTGTGTGTGTGTGTGTGTGTGTGTGTGTGTGTGTGTGTGTGTGTGTGTGTGTGTGTGTGTGTGTGTGTGTGTGTGTGTGTGTGTGTGCTTGTTGGAGGGGGAGTTATGCCCACAGGGTTTACCGAAAGAAAAAAAAGCCAAAACCTTCTTCAGGCACCTTGCCACTCCTCTTCCCCTCCTGATACTTTGTTCTTTGAGTTTTGATAAATGGATGTCCCTGCTGTTCACTGTCTGTTTCTCAAGATCCATCTGACATGAGATTGTAACCCAACATATCACATAGGGCTCCAAACAAGGTCCAGTGTTGTCTTTAGCATCACATCTATTTATTTGACCTGCTGTAAGAAAAGGTCATACTCAACACTTTATTTTTCAGTGTCTATGTCAAACTGCCAACACTGACTGAGGCTCAGTGGGCAAAGTGATGATTTGGTACTTCTAGCACAGGCAACTTGATAACATAGCAACCAATTAATGACAGGGTATAAAACAATGGAACTCTGTATCTAAGTGATACTAACGAATTACAACTTTAACAGACTGACTGATAACACAACTGAACTCCTTAACCCTCCTGCTGTGTTCCGATCGAATTGGACCGATTTACAAGTTTTCTCTCTGAAAAATGTAGTTCATTTAATCTGATTGTCATAAAGTTCCATGACTTTGTCCACACAGGGCATCTGAACACAGAACATACATTTAGATGATTTTCATTACATTTTGGGTGTTTTATTTAACTTGTTCCTGGTCAAAAATGACCGGTCATTAGAAATGATTGGGTGAGACTACAATTAGTGTATAAAATTGAGTTCAAGCACATGCCCATTCACACTCCCTCTCCCAGACCCCCACATGCAGACCCCCACACCCCCACACCCCTCACTCCCCTTCTTGGCTTCCATGGCAACCCCCACGGGAACATTTCCCCAATAGAATATTTTCCCCACGGGAACCACACCTGTTGGGATTCTCACAAACAATGGCAACATTGTTTCAATAATATATAGAACTTCTTGCAACTCTGGTTTATAAAGCTTTTTTGAGGCCTTGCTCACAGTTCATTCTGTGGCAGCACAGTGACCAAACGATATACTGTATGTGAGACTCTTGATACATACTGTAATATATTTGATCATGACACTGGTTAGGAGGAGAGAGTCTTTGTAAACTTTGACACAAAGTAGTCTGTTATAAATAGCACAATATGTTTCATCTGAGTATTTGTTATAGTAAAAATAATCCATGTATTATGCTTTTTATAACTAAAAAACAAGTTCTATGAGCTCAGGTCAATGAGGCCTACAGGCCATAAATAGCAAATAGAAGTTCAAAACTTGTAATGTTCACAAGAACTTAAGTTGGTAAAAAGATCTAACACAACATTAGGTGATAATATATGTATTATTATGGATTTATAATCAGCTATAATGGAGCGGTCATTTTGGACCGGGAACACAGAATGAATTAAACATGAAACGAACACAACAAGAGGGTTTAAACAGTGCCAAAGATACTGTTTCACTACCATAGACTAGCCTTAGTGTTGTTAACACTGTTGAACATACAAAGGGTGAATAAGAAGCTTGTGAGACAACAGTTTGACTTAACCTCAGCTATTACACAGGCGCAACAGCTGCAAAACAGCAGAGGCGTTTCTTAAAATGACAATAGGCTACCTCACTCCCTGCCCCCCTTTACTTGAAGACCTGTCTCTTGTTCGATTTATTCTGCCGATAATGTATATGCAAATCACATTTTTGCAACGTTGCAGCGGTGAGCGGTGCCGCAGGAGGATCAAAGTTTGTTTCCGAGCGTGTTATTTGACGCATTGAGATTGAAAATGTAATATTTCTGATCGGGATATAGCCAAATCACAATAATACAAATGCAGATATAGAAGATGATGCAGATGCAGAGTAGTCGTAGGGCTACTCCTGATTAATTATATAGATAGCCTATAACATAACATTATTATAGAAACCGATTGCCTATTAGTTATTCCTTCGTATAATATTGCCCGTGAGTCTCTCCAACCCATGCACAGAAAGTCCTGTGCCCTTGCAGAGATGCAGTAACGGTAGGTTGTTGGCAAACAAATACCATTTTGTTAGGGAAAATTTTAAATTTCCAGAAAAATTGATAGCATAATAGCTATGACCCCCTGGCCACAACCTTATTGTGGAGGTAAGTGTCCGGCAACAGAGTTCCTGATTCCATAACATTCACATCCACCTGTTCTCATACTACTGCACAATACCTCGAAACAGGATATAGCAGGTACAGAAGAAACATCTTCAGTTTAATATATTCTGACTTTGTTCATGCATTAGTCTA
Source organism: Salvelinus namaycush (assembly GCF_016432855.1). Taxonomy (NCBI): domain Eukaryota; kingdom Metazoa; phylum Chordata; class Actinopteri; order Salmoniformes; family Salmonidae; genus Salvelinus; species Salvelinus namaycush. The sequence continues at coordinate 22,112,933 of NC_052308.1, read as the reverse complement.
ATCTTGACTTTGTTCATGCAAAATAAATCATGTGAAGTATAGGGCTCACCTCATTGAAATGCAAGCCCCTCTCTTCTCAGTTGCATCCCGTATATTTGGACATCAGTAGTTTAAGGTTTGTGCAAATAGCCTTCACCTCTATGCGTCAATAACCTACATACCCAACAAATAAATCAAATAAATACATAGATAGCCTAATCGGATTCCTTCAATATTATCGTGTAAAACATTTCTTAATCTATTCCATTCCATCAGCAACGGGTAGCCTATTTATAGCGGTTTGTCGTTTATATATTCATTCAGGCACGGTTCCCATGTAGGCTAACCTTGAGGAGAGCATGGTGTAGATTGCAGAGACATCCAAACGCTTCGAAACGCCACCTGCAACCTCACTGACTAGTTGTCTGCGGATATTCTACTCTTCGACCGTAACCTAGTCCTCCTCCAAGGAAAATACGAGAACAGCACCTGGCGCTGTCCAAACGAGTCAGCTGCTTCCGATTGGCTGCTGGATGGTGCTGGTCATTCTCGCTCAAGCAGAGCACCATCTGTTCGAGGATTGTTATGTCGCGAACAAAGGCAGGCGCTAGGTCTGCACAGTGGGAGAACGCCAAGGAGGGAGGGTTCTTTTTCTTCATTTTTCTTGTGAGAAAGTCTTCTGCCTGCACCCCCCCCCCCCCCCACACACACCTCTTCCATCCTTGACGTCTGAAATGGTGCTTCTGTTGGGAGACAATGTACCTCTTGGTTTTGTTGTTGTTAAGTTCCTCTAATTAGAGCTGTTTAAAATGCAACCCATTCATTTGTTGCTTTTCTTGCCTGCATGAATAATTGCTCCTTTACCTCTATCGTCCATCCATCTCCTGCTCTCTTTACATCCATCCATCTCCATCCTACATCAATCTTCTGCTCTCTTCTCTTCTTTATAAGAACAAAATTGGCCCCTTTACACTCCAAGCGATCCATGTCATGTTGTATACAGTAGGCCTAAATGTTGTGACGTTTCTGTCAAACAATCCTTACCGTGCTCTGTAAATGTCAAAATTGTCAAATGTATTTTCAAGAAAGTCACTTTACTTGATTTCATGATAAAGCCTTGATGTAAAGTGGCCTGTTCTCCAGAGGTGCTCCAGTGACGCTCCAGAGGTTTTGTGTAATTAGTATGATATGTTTAATTACAAATTTGTAAGCTTTGAAGATCCTGGATTGTATCTTTAAGTGTTCTTCACTTTAAAGCACCATAATCCCAATGCACTCCACCACATTATACAGACGAGACATGCACACTCTTGATATCTAAGGTTTATGACTGGCAAGTGATTTACTACGGTTGAAAGTGAACATGTCAGGTTGAAACTAAAATCATTGCAGGTTTAAAGCTTTAATCCTGAACCTTATCTATCATCTATCTAGGCATAAAAAGACATATGCATTTGTGGACTGATTGACGGGTTAAACATGATACATTAAGGACTGATACCAAGCATTTAACAAAATTACTCTGAGTATTCCTCCTTTCTGGAAGGAGAAACAAAACAGTTTAAGTTGTAGGCTACACCAGGAGGTAGATATTGCAGAATGTGCAAGAGCCATGGTTTCAAAGCGGGGCAGAGGCAGGTGGTGAGAAAAGGTTTTATTTTCACTTCTCCTCCCATGCCCACGTCCATTCGTCCGTCCCTGTCCACAGAGAGAGATGAAGACAGATGGCAAGCTCTGGCCCTGTCAGAGCGAGGCTGCAGTGAAAACACAGGCTGTCTGGAGCTGGATGGGCACAGATGAATTCATCAAATAGGTAGAAGAATGTCAAGAAGAAGCCTGCATCTTGCACCGCTACCCCTCTCTAGGCATATCACGCTGGGATATGTGGACCCTCTCCCTCTCTCTAGGAATATCACGCTGGGATATGTGGACCCTCTCACTCTCTCTAGGCATATCACGCTGGGATATGTGGACCCTCTCACTCTCTCTAGGCATATCACGCTGGGATATGTGGACCCTCTCACTCTCTCTAGGCATATCACGCTGGGATATGTGGACCCTCTCACTCTCTCTAGGCATATCACGCTGGGATATGTGGACCCTGTCACTCTCTCTAGGCATATCACACTGGGATATGTGGACCCTCTCACTCTCTCTAGGCATATCACGCTGGGATATGTGGACCCTGTCACTCTCTCTAGGCATATCACGCTGGGATATGTGGACAGTAATGCTCCAGTAATGATAGACTATTGGGCGAGCGCGCCCTGCTTTAATTCCGGTGATTTGTATTCTCTGTATCGATGCCTGTTATTGATTCCTCCCATTAACTTGTGCATTAAACAGTGTGGTTTATCAGGCCTTGTCAACTGCCCAGAGGATGAGTCTCTGTGAATACCAAAGTCCACATCACATAACCAGCTTCAAAGGAGAGCTTGGGGAGCAGAAACAACAAACACATTTGTGCTCTGTGTCTCAGTTTCTAATACCGCTTGATCTCACAAAGGAACAGCCTCTGGAATGACCAAAATCTCTATCGCTCTCACAGCTGCCAGCTGCAATTGAATGACTGGGTTGTTTTATGGGAAATGTAAGGGGGAGTGAGGGGGAAACTGAAACAGCTCAGAATATGGACTATGTAAGGAATACTTAATAGTAACTAATACTTTTTAAGAGTGCATTGATATACAGATGTAGGATCTTAATTTGAGCCAGTTTGCTACAGCAGGATAATCATCCTGCAGCAACAGGAAATGGAAATGATCATGTGAATTAAAATTAATGGACAGTTTTGAAGGGGTTGATACATTTTTCACAAGGGAAAATCAAGTCTTAAATTTCAAAGTGGAAATTATAAACTTCAGAAGCCTTTTAAAACCTCAAATACGCTAAAAGTTTAAAATGTCCTGCAAGTTATCCTGCAACAGTGTGATTAAATTAAGCTCTGTAGATAGCTGTAAAAACTAAAACAAATAAATCTTAGACTAAACAACACATGTCCGATGATGGACAGTGATAAGACAGAGTGAGATTAATGTGACTGATTGTTGCTCATTTCCAGGATAATGTGTAGAAGTGAGAGGGCCAGTGAGAGAGTCTGATCAGAGTGTGAGTATGATGCCTGGCCAGAGTGACATGGCATTTATCTGTGAGGCAGCAGGGAGGTCAGCCTGTCAGGACCACTGCCCGTCAGCCATGTATGGGCCTACTGACACTTCTCTGAGGAAGCAGGACCAGATGGAGACATTCACTCAGCCTCATCTTGCTGTTATACTGATTAGTAACTACAGATCCAGGGTGAAGGAGCTCAGACACTCCTCCTCTCAGACATGTCAAACATTGTCTTGCTGCAGTATAGTGTGACCTTTCACTCTTGGAACATGACCTCCTCAACATTCAGCAACATGTCTTCACTTGTCTTTCCTGCAACAGAGCACATCCCTGCACTACCCAGACTTGTCTAAAGGTCTGTTCTCCTCTGCATGTCTCTGAAGTCTCCTCCATAATGCAGCACTTTTCTTACCACTGTCGAGCCTCACACCGGCCGCTCTCCTCCACTGGTTGATTGAAGTCTGTTCATATTTCACTCTGAGATAAGAGTGAGAATGTTCAGCAGACATAAGGCAGAGCCTCCGCAGAATATTGAGAGCAACTTGTCCTTTTAATCTGCTAGCTAATGCAGAGGTAGTGCAAATTGCAGATATGCGACTGTTCTGTTCTTTCAACTCCATTTAACGTCCCATCCTTGCTCGTAATAAAGGAAGATTAGGACAGTTTAGACATAACAGCTTTAATGCACTGGCCAATAGAAAAGAAGGTTAGACTATCCTCTCATCTAATAATGGCGCCGGAAGGGATGGCTGCCGTTTTACAGGCTCCTAACCAACTGTGCTATTTTGTTTGTTTTTTTCGCATTGTTTGTAACTCATTTTGCACATAATGTTGCTGCTACCGTCTCTTATGACCGAAAAGAGCTTCTCGACATCAGAACAGTGATTACTCACCTCGAACTGGACAGAGATGTTTTCTTTAATGAGTCTGACGCGAAGGATATACTGCTTTGTCTAGACAAGGCCCAAATCCCCGTCCTCCGCGTGAAGAAAAGACAGAAAAAAAGGCGGAGGATGGCGGGTGCCTTGTAAGAATTTGCAGGTGAGTAGGTAAACCACCACTACCCTCCATATTACTGGCCAACATGCAATCATTGGGGAAAAAAACTGGATGATCTACGATTAAGACTATCCTACCAACGGGACATTTAAAAACTGTAATATCTTATGTTTCACCGTGAGGTAACTAATTGACGACACAGATAATATAGAGCTGGCTGGCATCTCCGTGCATCGGTAGGACAGAGCAGCTACATCTGGTAAGGCGATGGGCGGGGGTGTTTGTCTATTTGTCAATAACTGCTGGTGCGCAATGTCTAATATTAAAGAAGTCTCGAGGCATTGCTCGCCTCAAGTAGAATACCTCTTAATGTGCTGTCGACCACACTATCTACCAAGAGAGTTCTCTTCCATATTATTCGTATCTGTCTATTTACCACCATAAACCGATGATGGCACTAAGACCGCACTCAACAAGCTGTATAAGGCCATAAGCAAACAAGAAAATGCTCATCCAGAAGCGGTGTTCCTAGTGGCCAGGGATGTTAATGCAGGCAAACTTAAATCCATTTTACCTAATTTCTACCAGAATGTCACATGTGCAACCAGAGGGGAAAAAACTCCAGACCACCTTTACTCCACACACAGAGATGCATACAAAGTTCTCCCTCGCCCTCCATTTGGCAAATCTGACCATAATTATATTCTCCTGATTCCTGCTTACAAGAAAAAACTAAAGCACAAAGTACCAGTGACTCTCTCAAAACGGAAGTGTTCAGGTGACGCGATGCTACGCTATAGGACTGTTTTGCGAGCACAGACTGGAATATGTTCTGGGATTCATCCAACTGCATTGAGGAATATACCATCTCAGTCACCGGCTTCATCAATAAGTGCATTGATGACGTTGTCCCCACAGTAACCGTGCGTACAAATCCGAACCAGAAGCCATGGATTACAGGCAACATTCGCACTGATCTAAAGGCTAGAGCTGCCGCTTTCAAGGAGCGAGACACTAATCCGGATGCTTAAAATAAATCCTTCTATGCCCTCAGATAAACCATCAAAAAGGCAAAGTGTCAATATAGGACTGTGGCAGGGCTTGAAAACTATTACGGACTACAAAGGGAAACCCAGCCACGAGCTGCCCAGTGAAACGAGCCTATGAGACGAGCTAAATGCCTTTTATGCTTGCTTTGAGGCAAACAACACTGAAGCACGCATGAGAGCACTAGCTGTTCCGGGCGACTGTGTGATCACGCTCTCCGTAGCCGATGTGAGCAAGACCTTTAAACAGGTCAACATTCACAAAGCATGCAAAAACCAACTGGCAAGTGTCTTCACTGACATTTTCAACCTCTCCCTGACTGAGTCTTTAATACCTACATGCTTCAAACAGGCCACCATAGTCCCTGTGCCCAAGAAAGCGAAGGTAACCTGCCTAAATGATTACCACCCCCTAGCACTCACGTCGGTAGCCATGAAGTGCTTTGAAGGTTGGTCATATCTCACATCAATACCATCATGCCGGAAGCTCTAGACCCAATTCAACTCGCATGCCGCCCCAACAGATCCACACGTGACGCAATCTCAATCGCACTCCACACTGCCCTTTCCCACCTGTACAAAAGGAACAATTATGTGAGAATACTGTTCATTAAAACTTCATTGGGATAGGGGCAGCATTGGGAAGTTTGGATGAAAAGCGTGCCCAGAGTAAACTGCCTGTTTCTCAGGCCCAGAAGCTAGAATATGCATATGATTAGTAGATTTGGATAGAAAACACTCTAAAGTTTCCAAAACGGTTAAAATAATGTCTGTGAGTATCACAGAACTCATATGGCAGGCAAAAACCTGAGAAAAATCCAACCAGGAAGTGGGAAATCTGAGGATTGTCGTTTTTTTTAAAGTGATTGCCTATCCAATATCCTGTGTCTATGGGGTCAGATTGCACTTCCAAAGGCTTCCACTAGAGGTCAACAGTCTTTAGAAAGTTGTTTCAGGCTTCTATTGTGAAAGGGGAGAGAATAAGACCACTCACAGTAAGTGGCTCAGCTGAAAGCCTGTAGTTGTTTATCGCGCACGGGGCCGTGACCACGAGCTCCGTTCCCTTTCCTTTCTAATGACAACGGTATTGTCCGGTTGTAATATTATTGAAGATTTATGATAAAAACATCCTAAAGATTGATTATATACATCGTTTGACATGTTTCTACGAACTGTAATGGAACTTTTTTGACTTTGTCTGGACTTTGTGCTCGCGCTTTGTGCATTTGGATTACTGGACTAAACGGGCGAACAAAAAGGAGGTATTTGGACAAAGATAACAAGAAGTTTATCTTTAATCGTATGTATAACACTTGTATCTTTCATCAATGTTTATGATGAGTATTTCTGTAATTTGATGTGGCTCTCTGCATTTTCACCGGATGTTATGTTTGAGACAATGCATTTCTGAACATAAAGCGCCAATTTCAAATGAGGTTTTTGGACATAAAGATTAACTTTATCGAACAAAACATATTTATTGTCTAACATGGAGTCCTGGGAGTGCATCCGGTGAAGATCAACAAAGGTTAGTGATTAATTTTAATGCTATTTCTGACTTTTGTGACACCTCTCCTTCTTTGGAAAATGGCTGTATGGTTTTCTGTGGCTAGGCGCTGAACTAACATAATCGCATGGTGTGCTTTCGCCGTAAAGCCTTTTTGAAATCAGACACTGTGGCTGGATTATCAAGAAGTTTATCTTTAAAATGGTTTATAATACCTGTATGTTTGAGGAATTTTAATATGAGATTTCTGTTGTTTGAATTTGGCGCCCTGCAATTTCACTGGCTGTTGGCGAGGTGGGACGCTAGCGTCCCAAACGATCCTAGAGAGGTTTTAACTACAGCTCAGCGTTCAACACCATAGTACCCACCAAGCTCATCACTGAGCTAAGGACCCTGGGACTAAACACCTCCCTCTACAACAGCGGACCATCAGGACTTCCTGATGGTCCGCCCCCAGGTGGTAAGGGTAGGCAACAACACATCTGCCACGCTGATCCTCAACATTGGGGCCCCTCAGGTGTGCGTGCTTAGTCCCCTCCTGTACTCCCTATTCACCCTCGACTGCATGGCCAAACACGACTCCAACACCATCATTAAGTTTACTGACGACACAACAGTGGTAGGCCTGATCACCGACAATGTTGAGACAGCCTATAGGGAGGAGATCAGAGGAAAATGAGGGCCAAACAGAACCCCATTAACATTGATGGGAGTGAAGTGGAGGGAGTCTACAGTTTCAAGTTCCTTGGTGTCCACATTACCAACAAACTATCATGGTCCAAACACACCAAGACAGTTGTGAAGAGGGCTTGACAACACCTTTTCCCCAACAGGAGACTGAAAAGATTAGGCATGGGTCCCCAGATCCTCTAAAAGTTCAATAGCTACACCATCGAGAGCATCCTGACCAGTTGCATCTCCGCCTGGTATGGCAACTGCTCGGCATCTGACCGTAAGGCGCTATAGAGGTTATTGCGTAAGGCCCAGTACATCACTGGGACCAAGCTTCCTGAAATCCAAGACCTACAGTTGAAGTCGGATGTTTACATACACTTAGGTTGGAGTCATTAAAACTCGTTTTTCAACCACTCCACACATTTCTTGTGAACAAACTATAGTTTTGGCAAGTCGGTTAGAACATATACTTTGTGCACGACACAAGTCATTTTTCCAACAATTGTTCACAGACAGATTATTTCACTTATCATTCACTGTATCACAATTCCAGTGGGTCAGAAGTTTACATACACTAAGTTGACTGTGTTAAACAGCTTGGAATATTCCAAAAGATGGAGTCATGGCTTTAGAAGCTTCTGATAGGCTAATTGACATAATTTGAGTCAATTGGAGGTGTACTTGTGGATGTATTTCAAGGCCTACCTTCAAACTCCGTGCCTCTTTGCTTGACATTATGGGAAAATCAATTGAAATCAGCCAGGACCTCAGAAAACATTTTTTAGACCTCCACAAGTCTGGTTCATACTTGGGAGCAATTTCCAAACGCCTGAAGGTACCACGTTCATCTGTACAAACAATAGTACTGTCACGTTCCTGACCTGTTTTCCGTTGTTTTTGTATGTGTTTAGTATGGCCAGGGCGTGAGCTGGTCGGGTAGTCTATGTTATGTGTTTCTATGTTGGGTTCAATGTGTTGCCTGATATGGTTCTCAATTAGGGGCAGGTGTTTGACGTTTCCTCTGATTGAGAACCATATTAAGGTAGGCTGTTCACACCGTTTGTTTGTGGGTGATTGTCTTCCGTGTCAGTGTTTGTTACCACACGGGACTGTTTCGTTTGTCTAGTCTGTTCCTGTTCGTGCGTTCTTCGTTTATATGTAAGTTCTCATGTTCAGGTCGGTCTACGTCGTTTTTTGTTTTGTAATTTCTCAAGTGTATTTCGTGTTCTTCTTGTCTAAATAAATTCATCATGTCTTCACAACACGCTGCGTTTTGGTCCGATCCCTACACAGCCGTTACAAGTACGCAAGTATAAACACCATGGGACCGTGCAGCCGTCATACCGCTCAGGAAGGAGACGCGTTCTGTCTCCTGGAGATGAACATACTTTGGTGGGAAAAGTGCAAATCAATCCCAGAACAACAGCAAAGGAAGTTGTGAAGATGCTGGAGGAAACAGGTACAAAATTATCTATATCCACAGTAAAACGAGTCCTATATTGACATAATGTGAAAGGCTGCTCAGCAAGGAAGAAGCCACTGTTCCAAAACCGCCATGAAAAAGCCAGACTACGTTTTGCAACTGCACATGCGGACAAAGATCGTACTTTTTGGAGAAATGTCCTCTGGTCTGATGAAGCAAAAATAGAACTGTTTGGCCATAATGACCATCGTTATGTTTGGAGGAAAAAAGGGAGAGGCTTGCAAGCCGAAGAACACCATCCTAACCGTGAAGCACGGGAGTGGCAGCATCATGTTGTGGGGGTGCTTTGCTGCAGGAGGGACTGGTGCACTTCACAAAATAGATGGCATCATGAGGATGGAAAATTATGTGGATATATTGAAGCAACATCTCAAGACATCAGTCAGGAAGTTTAATCTTGGATGCAAATGGGTCTTCCAAATCGACAATGACTCCAAGCATACTTCCAAAGTTGTGGAAAAATGGCTTAAGGACAACAAAGTCAAGGTATTGGAGTGGCCATCACAAAGCCCTGACCTCAATCCTATTGAAAATTTGCGGCCAGAACTGAAAAAGCGTGTGCGAGCAAGGAGGCCTACAAACCTGACTCAGTTACACCAGCACTGTCAGGAGGAATGGTCCTAAATTCACCCAACTTATTGTGGGAAGCTTGTGGAAGGCTACCCGAAACGTTTGACCCAAGTTAAACAATTGAAAGGCAATGCTACCAAATACTAATTGTGTGTATGTAAACTTCTGACCCACTGTGAATGAAGAAAGAAATAAAAGTTGAAACAAATCCTTCTCTCTACTATTATTCTGACATTTCACGTTCTTAAAATAAAGTGGTGATCCTAACTGACCTAAGACAGGGATTTTTTACTAGGATTAAATGTCAGGAATTGTGAAAACGGAGTTTAAATGTATTTGGCTAAGGTGTATGTAAACTTCTGACTGTATATACTAGGCGGTGTCAGAGGAAGGCCCAAAAAATTGTCAAAGACTCCAGTCACCCAAGTCATAGACTGTTCGCTCTGCTACCGCACGGCAAGAGGTACCGGAGCGCCAAGTCTAGGACCAAAAGGTTCCTTAACAGCTTCTACCCCCAAGCCATAAGACTGCTGAACAATTAATCAAATGGCCACACGGACTATTTACATTGTTTTTACACTGCTGCTACTCTGTTTATTATCTTTGCATAGTCACTATAAATTACTTCAACTAGCCTGTACCCCCGCACATTGACTGAGCTGAGCTTCTTCGAAAAGAAGGCACAGGGGCGGAGCTTTGGTCGCGTACCCGAGCGCTGAGAGAGCACGGCTCCTATCCCAGCCTCGGACCCGTCCACCTCCATTATGAATGCCAAAGAGGGATCCAGATGAGCCAGCACGGGAGCCGAAGTAAACAGAGCCCTCAGCTGACCAAAAGCCCTGTCCGCCTCAGCTGACCACTGCAAACGTACCGGTCCCCCCTTCAGCAGTGAGGTAATGGGAGCCGCTACCTGACCAAAGCCCCGGTAGTAGTTGGCAAACCCTAGAAACCGCTGCACCTCCTTTACCGTGGTGGGAGTCGGCCAATTACGCACGGCTGTAATGCGGTCACTCCATCTCCACTCCTGAACGGAAATGCAGTACCCTAGGAAGGAGACGGACTGTTGAAAGAACAGGCATTTCTCAGCCTTGACGTACAGGTCATGCTCCAACAGTCGACCAAGCACCCTGCGCACCAGGGACACATGCTCGGCGCGTGTAGCGGAGTATATCAGAATGTCGTCGATATACACCACTACACCCTGCCCGTGCAGGTCCCGGAAAATCTTGTCTACAAAGGCCTGGAAGACTGATGGAGCATTCATCAACCCGTACGGCATGACGAGGTACTCATAGTGCCCTGAGGTGGTACTAAATGCCGTCTTCCACTCGTCCCCCTCCCGGATACGCACCAGGTTGTACGTGCTCCTGAGATCCAATTTTGTGAAGAAGCGCGCCCCGTGCATTGACTCGAGTAACAGCGGGTAACTGTACCTCACAGTGATTTGGTTGATGCCTCGATAGTCAATACACGGGCGCAGACCTCCATCCTTCTTCTTCACCAAAAAGAAACTCGAGGAGGCAGGTGAAGTGGGGGGTGGAATGTACCCCTGCTCCAGGGATTCGGAGACATATGTTTCCATAGCCGCCATCTCCTCTTGTGATAGGGGATACACGTGACTCCTGGGAAGTGCTGCGTCTACCAGGAGATTTATCGCACAATCCCCCCGTTGATGGGGTGGTAATTGAGTCGCCTTCTACTTACAGAAGGCGAGAGCCAAATCGGCATATTCAGAGGGGATGCGCATGGTGGAGACCTAGTCAGGACTTTCCACCGTAGTAGCACCGACGGAAACCCCTAAACACCTCCCCGAGCACTCTCGTGACCACCCCGTGAGAGCCCTCTGTTGCCACGAAATAGTGCGGTCATGACAGGCCAACCAGGGTATACCCAGCACCACGGGAACGCAGGAGAATCAATAAGGAAAACAATTATTTTCTCCTTGTGATCCTCCCGCATCACCATGCCCAGTGGAGCGGTGGCCTTCCTAATTAGCCCCGATCCCAATGGTCGACTATCTAGGGTGTGAACTGGGAAGGGCATATCCACTGGAACAATAGAGATCCCTAAACTATGGGCAAATGATCTGTCAATAAAGTTCCCAGCTGCGCCTGAATCTGCGAGCGCCTTATGCCCGGAATGCGGGGAAAACTCTGGAAAATTAATATACACAAACGTGTGCAACAGAGGGCTCTGAGTGAGCCTGGTGCCGACTCACCTGGGGTGACACAAGAGTGTTACCCTGCCTGCTGCCTCGATTCCCAGAGGAACCTCTCCAGCACCGACCGGCAGTGTGCCCTCTGCGGCCACAGATGGTGCATGGACCGGCACCTCCTCCGGTCGCCCTATGTGCAGCACCTCCCAGCTCCATGGGCGTAGGAGCTGTGGTGCTGGGGGATGGAATCGACAGACCCCAATCTGGACGTCTGCGGGTAGCCAGCAAATTATCCAACCGGATGTACAGGTCCACCAGCTGGTCAAAGTTGAGAGTGGTGTCCCTGCAGGCCAACTCCCGACGGACGTCCTCGCTCAAACTAAAATGGTAGTGATCGATCAGGGCCCTGTCGTTCCATCCCGCACTGGCGGCCAGGGTCCGAAAGTCCAGAGAGAACTCCTGTGCGCTCCTCGTCCCCTGCCTAAGTTGGACGAGCCGTTCACCCGCCGCTCTACCCTCAGGCGGATGGTCAAAAACTGAAGTGTTTCAATTGGTCCAACACCGCTTCTCCTTCCTCCCATACGGCGTTGGCCCACTCCAGGGCTTTCCCTGAGAGACAGGAGACGAGGGCGGACACGCTCTCACGGCCCGAAGGAGCCGGGTGGACGGTTGCTAGGTAGAGCTCCAGCTGGAGTAGGAACCCCTGACATCCCGCAGCTGTCCCATCATACTCCTTCGGAAGATCGAGCTGAATCCCACTGGGACCGGCTGAAGGAGGGGTGAGTAGTGGTGTCCTTAGTGGTGATGGTGGAGGCACTGGAGGAACTCCTCTTCTCGGTTCAGATTCTGCAGGACGCAATCCATGGCGATGCCGAGATGTTGTAACATGGCCGCATGCTGCTGGACGCGCTCCTCGAACCCTAATCTGGGGTTGTCTGCTCCTGCTGACTCCATATGGTTTGGTGTGCATGATTCTGTCAGAAGATGAGTGTAGCTGGTGCATGAAGTCAGGCGCAGGAGAGCAAATTGAGTGAGCAACGTACTTTACTCAAAAAATAAAGGCACAAGGTAAACAAATACACTTGACCAAATACCAACGGTAAATATTACGCACAGGTGAACACAGCACCCGTCAAAAAACTAGCCATCATGAACCGAACTGAACAGAGAAATAATCACTCAAACGTCAACAAACATGGGGGAATCAACAAACATGGGGGAAACAGAGGGTTAAATACATGAACATGTAATTGGATAATGAAAACCAGGTGTGTAGAAAATAAAGACAAAACTAATGTAAAATGAAAGATGGATCAGCGATGGCTAGAAGACCGGTGACGTCGACCGCCGAACGCCGCCCGAACAAGGAGAGGGACCGACCTCGGCGGAAGTCGTGACAGTCGGCGGGTGAATTCAGATGGTGCCCTTGGAAAGATGATACCCAAAATTATTATTTTTGGATATAAAGACAACGCTGTATCAACAAAAAATGGATTGCAACTTGCAAAACATGCGGGAAGAAAATTACAGACGGAGGCACAACAATTTCCAACATTTGAAGCTGCACAAAGAACGGTAAGTCGTGGCTAATATAGCCGACAGCTATATATTTTATTACTTTACTAGTGTATCATGTAGGCTAGCGTAAAGTTAAATCAATGAGCCTCCACACAGTCAGTCAGTGCGGGAACGTGATCATTGCACCCAAGATTGAGCTACAACTGGCTAGGCAGTTGGTAGCCTAAATCCTGGCTGACGTTCCTAAAACAAGGTTGGGCGATTGTGTACAAGCCTACATCGGCCGATTGCGCCCCATAGCGATCCTCGATAGTCGATCACTATTGGGGGGGGGGGTCTTTCTCATTAAAATGTCCATGTATTTCCATGGAAATATAACGTTTATTTGGAAAGTAATAAATATATAGATATTTTTAAAAGCATTCATGATTTGCGTAAATGTAATATACTAACTATTACTCTTGTTAAAAATATGAAATGGTATTACATTTGGTGAAGAGCACGCGTAGCACATTCATCTCCTGCACATCTATCACTCCAGTGTTTTATTGGTATATTGTAATTACTTCGCCACCATGGCCTACTTATTGCCTTACCTCCCTTATCTTACCTCATTTGCACACACTGTATATATACTTTTTTTCTACTGTATTATTGACTGTATGTTTGTGTATTCCATGTGTAACTCTGTGTTGTTGTATGTGTCGAACTGCTTTGCTTTATCTTGGCCAGGTCGCAGTTGTAAATGAGAACTTGGGAGAATTAGGGTTTGGCTGAGGGAGGTTGTCATTGTCACGCCCTGACCATAGATTGCTTTGTATGTTTCTATGTTTTGTTTGGTCAGGGTGTGATGTGGGTGGGCATTCTATGTTGTATGTCTAGGTTGTCTATTTCTGTGTTTGGCCTGGTGTGGTTCCCAAGCAGCTGTCTATCGTTGTCTCTGATTGGGAGCTATACTTAGGTAGCCTATTTTCCATTGTGTGTTGTGGGTGGTTGTTTTCTGTTTAGTGTATGTTCACCTGGCAGAACTGTTCGTTTATCGTTTTTGTTGTTTTGTTTGTATTCATTAAAAGTAATTATGAGTACTTACCACGCTGCACCTTGGTCTTCTCCTTCTCCTCGATACGACGATCGTTACAGTCATTGTAAATAAGAATTTGTTCTTAACTGACTTGCCTAGTTAAATAAAAAATAAATAAGAGATGGTGGTAGTGGAAGCATCAGTGAAACAGGAATCCTCCCCCATCTCCTCCTGGGAGAGGAAGAAATTAAATTAAATTAATACTCAGCAAATGCAAAGGAACTCCAATGTATACGCTGGGAGTTGGAAAGCAAGTGCAGGTGGTGAGTTTAATAATAAATGGAACATTGAACAACATAACAAACACGAGTAGTGTATAGACATGAAACACAAACAATACTGACTGGGGAAAGAACGTAAGGGAGTGCCAGATATAGGGGAGGTAATGGAGTGCAGGTCTGTGTAATGATTGATGCCAGGTGTGTGTAATGATGGATCCCAGGACCGGTGGTTTGTATACCGGTGATGTCCAACACCGGAGGGGAGGAGCGGGAGTAGATGTGACAGTACACCCCACTGATGTGCAGGACGACACCGACCAGAGGGATGGCCCCGAGGATGAGGGGTGGGCTGGTCCGGGCAGCGAAGGTGGAAATCATGGATGATGTTGGGATCCAGAATGTCCTCCACCAGAACTCAACACTGCTCCTCTGGGCCATACCCCTCCCAGTCCACCAGATACTGGAGCCGACCCCCACGATGTCGGGAGTCCAGTAGAGATCTGATGGAGAAATGGTAGTCACCGGGAACCTGTCACCCGGTTGACCCTCCAGAGAACCTTGAACGGCCCCACAAACCGGGGGCTCAGATTCTTGCAGGCGGAGTGGGAGGTTCCTGGTAGAAAGCCAAACACAATCCCCAGGGTGGTACACGGGGGTCTCACTGTGGTGGCAATCTGCCTGCTCCTTTTGACTGTGGACGGCACGCTGGAGTCTCACGTGAGCGTTGCTCCACACTTCTGTGCGCCTGAACCATTCATCAACCGCTGGAGCTTTGGGCTGGCCTGGGGTCCATGGAGCCAGGGCCGGGCTGAAAACCCAGAACACACTGGAAGGGGGTCAACCCAGTGGAAGGAATCGAGCCCACTCTCCCTCGATTCCCATGGAAGGAATCGAACCCGCTCTCCCTGCCGGTCCTGACAGTGACTCCTCAGGAACCTCACCAGCTCCTGGTTCATCCTCTCCACCTGCCCGTTGGACTGAGGCCTATACCCGGACGTGAGGCTGACCGTGACCCCGAGCTTCTCCATAAAGGCTCTCCATACTTACATGATTTTGAAAATCTATCTACAACCACCAAAATGGTGGTGAAACCGTCAGAGGGGAGATCAGTAACAAAGTCAATGGATAGATGGGACCAGGGACGCTGAGGCACGAGAAGGGGAAGGAGTTTCCCTGCTGGAGCATTCCAGGGGGGATTTGGTTTGGGCACATACGGAACAGGAGTTGATGTAACGAGTGATGTCCTGCGCCAAGGTGGACCACCAGTACTTCTCAGAGATGGAATGGGTAGTGTGAGAACTACCTGGATGTCCAGCAACAACAGCTGTGTGTGCCCAGGTCAGCAGCCGGTCCCTTATCCCCGTGGGAATGTAGATGTACTCAGGAGGACAGTTAGTGGGTTCGGGCTCCCTCTCCAGAGCCTGGCAAATGTCCACATCTACATCCCAGACCACAGGAGCTACAACTCGGGAGAATGGGATTATAGGTGCATTCTGGACAGGAACTCTCCCGAATCATAGAGACGGGACAGGGCATAATCCTTGGTGTTTTTTTAACATGAAGTCGAACCTTGTAAAGAAAACGGCCCACCTTGCTTAGCGCGGATTCAGCCTCCTCGCTGTCCATATGTACTCCAGGTTCCGATATTCGGTTAAGATGACGAATGGTTCCTTGGCGTCCTCCAGCCACTCCTCTATTGCCAACTTCACCGCCAGGAGCTCTCGATCACCGAAGTTGTAAATTCCTCTCTGCAGGGTACAGTTTCTTAGAGTAATATGCACACGGATAAAATGTTGTGGATTACCCTGTTGTTGAGACAGAACTGCCCCCACGCCCACCTCTGAAGCGTCTACCTCCACCACAAAGGAGATTGTGGGATCTTGGTGTTTGAGCAATGGGTCGGAGGTGAAACGTCCGTTGAGTAGACGGAAGGCCCCGTCGGCTGCTGGGCTCCACACCAACCCATGGGTACCACCCTTGAGGAGAGACGTGAGAGGGGCTGCAACTGAGCTGATGTTCCTGATGAAACGGCGGAAAAGTTGGCAAACCCCAAAAACCATTGTAACCCCTTGTATGGTGGTTGGGACTGGCCATGACCTGACCGCATCTACCTTCTTGTCATCCATCCTCACTCCCTGCGGGCTGACTTGGTAGCCTAAGGAGACAGACAGCCTTCTGATAAAATTGGCACTTCTCAGCCTTGACGAACAGGTGGTTAGCCAGGAGGCGTTCCAGGACTGCTCAAATGTGAGTGATGTGATCCTCCAGGGTAGCCGAGTAGACCAGGATGTCATTGATATACACGACCACCTGGCATCCGAGCATGGCCCTGAACACCTCGTTAACGAATGCCTGGAACACTGACGGAGCATTGGCTAAACCAAATGACTCACCAAGTACTCGTAGTGACCAGACAACGTCCTAAACACAGTCTCCGGATCTTAATGGCCAACTATCGAGGGCTTGAACCAGGAAAGGAGAGGAGAGTGGGTGTTAGATGATGTTAACTTCTCTGATCTATGGATACCGGATGCGGGTTTAAATTCGACAACATACGGTGATCGCCACAAATAGTCATATTAAACATTCCTGAAAATACAAGTGTCTCACATGCTTCAAAAGCCTAGAATCTTGCTAATTCAACTGCGTTGTCAGATTTAAAAAAGGATTTACTGCGAAAGAATACGATGCGATTATCTGAGCACAGAGTCCCATAACAAAATACTTTTTCAAACAGCACAGGCGTAACAACATCACAGATTGCAATGAAATAAATCGTTTACCTTTGAAGATCTTGCGCTGTTTGCAATCCCAAGGCTCATTGTTACACAATAAATGGTCTTTTGTTCGGTTAAATCCATTTTTATAGCCTAACACGAAACATTTTGTGAACGCTTATCTCGTTGAAATTCGTGTCATTCAATTTTCGACGAAACATTCGACGTAAATACACAGACTAAACCTGACTTTATCCAGTCGTGTTTGGTTTCCTTGCAATCACCTGTTTGTTTGTAACACAACCAAACTTGATGGGGCATTTCGCGGGACGTATTGACCCAAAGAAACCGATTGGAAGACAACAAGTAACGACCTCATTATATGACCGCTGTTTTGTTGATTGACTGTATTTTAACCCAATGACCACTGATCGTCTTGAAATCTAGCTGGGTAGATAGCCAATGAGCAGAGGTAAACGGCAATATGTAATGTTTGTGTTTTGGAAGACCAACCCATGTAGTAAACTCCGGCGTAAAGACCGTCATCCGCCATTGAAGATTCATACTGGAAGGAGCCAAACTCATTACGCTCAGCACTGTTTCGGTAACAAGCATCTTCAGATGTTTATTATATCGAATATCATGGCGAATAAGTCAGGGAAAGCTACATCTAAGACTAGATATACGAATGTAGACAAAATTATAGAGGAAATTGATCGTGAAAGTGAAACATATGCTTTTGGAAGACGACTCAGTTAGCGACCATGACTCAAATGGAAGCATATTTTTTGAACGGAGAGGACATTGTTTTGGACTGGTAAGTTCTTCTCATGCTAATGCCGTTGTTTGAAATTAATAATATAAAATATTATTTGTGATTGTTTTTACATTTTATTTGCAATATATAAAAATGTAATGAAATGTGTAAAGTACACATTGGCTATACTTCCTCAACTCAGTCTACATATTATGGATTAGAGGGAGCATGGTCGAGATGCGTGTGTCTGCCGCCAACGTGTCCATCCCCCTCTGAAGCTGGTTCATCCAGCTGGACCCCTGCTGTCTCTGGCTCCACACCTCCCGGGCCATCTAGAGGTAAACTGTGCATATTTACTCTTGAGGGCTATATAAATTGATTTGATTTGATAGAGGACTGAGGGTCTTACAAATATTGAAAGTGTGTAAATAGTTACCCATGTTATTTTGTAAATGTATATATTTTTTTCTTCATATTTTTTTCCCCATTGTTTTTCCCCCATTTTTTTCCCTCAATTTTTTGGGGGGTGTGTTAGAATACCATTTTGGTATTTTGTATATAGTTATTTGTTTCAAAAGGTATACCTTCACCAATTTGGCCACTTGGGTACATTTGGGCTACTTGTGTGGGACACCTGGGTGACTTCATGATAAATGTCATGTAGCACACTCATTTTGGAAGTTATCATTCTGAAACTTTGCACAAGTACTGTTGCCCTCTTATGTTTTTCACTGAAATTGTCCCCATATTCATATCTGAATGTTTGTTTTATCTTGTTCATTTTAAAGATGATGATACAACAATTAAAAAGAAAAACGTATGGTTTTTTCATTGTATTATCTAAACCAGATCTATTGTGTTATATTCTCCTACATTCAATTCACATTTACACAAACTTCAGAGTGTTTTCTTTCAAATGGTACCAAGAATATGCATATCCTTGCTCCTGGGCCTGAGCTAGAGGCAGTTAGATTTGGGTATGTCTTCAGGCGGAAATGGAAAGAAGGGGGGGGTTGCTGTAAGAGGTTTTAAGAGAGGCAAGGGTCTGGTCAATAAAGTTCCCCGCGGCACCGGAATCCACTAACGCTGTAGACACAGTACACGAGGGGCAGTCAACTAGTGTGATGGACATGAAAAATAGCTTAGCAGAAAGTGATGACAATAGAATACTCACTCCTGCCCCAGGAGGTGGAAGATGACGTGGCCGTCCCTTTTCTCTTGTGGATCCCGGATTGGGAAGTGTCGGACACCGCTGGAGCTGGTGCCCTCCTTGACCGCAATACAGACAGAGCCCCAGCTGACTCCATCTGCGTCGCTCCGCCGTGGAGAGGCATGTGACCCCTACCTCCATGGGTTTAGGCTGATCCAGAGTGTTCACTGAGGGTGGGAGAGAAGCGAGGAGAGTACCAATGGTCCTGAAGTAGGTTATCCAGAAGGAGAGGTTGTCACCTCGACAGGCCAGTTCCGTCTGGACCTCCTCCTCTTCTGAATAGCGTGCGAAGCGCCGGCTCATTCCATCCACTGGATGCTGCTACTGTCCAGAAGGTGAGCTCGTACTCGGCAGACGTCTGGTCCCCCTGCCGTAGTTGAAGTAAGCGCTCACCCCCCTCTCTGCCCTCCGGGGGATGATCGAAGATGCACAAACAGAGCCATGATCCCCTCTTCTCCTCTCTCCCAGACAGCCGTGGCCCATTCCAACGCCTGCCCAGTCAGAAGAGAAATAAGCGTGGCAACCTTGGACCTCGGTGGTGGGGGCTCCCATTTGGTGTGTAAAGTAGAGAGAGCACTGAAATAGGAAGCCACGGCATTTAGATGGGGTACCGTCATACTTATCCGGAAGGGACAAACAGACATCGCTGACCTAAGCGGGTTGCTGAATGGGCTGTTGTGTTAGCTCGCTGGGTTGACTGGTTGTAGAGTATCCTCCGCTAGTTGACAATAATGCCTCCCGGGCATGTTCGAGACGTTGCACCTTGTGAAGAGCCTCATCCATAGCCGTCCCCAGTTGTGCCAGCTGGTCATACCTTGACTTAGAAGGTATCCCTGCTCGTCGACCGTCTGGGAGATATTGTGTTTTCCTGCTGAATCCATTGTTGGAGTCAGTATTCTGTAACATATACGATGGGAAAGAACCCAAGGGAGTACCAGATATAGGGGAGGTAATAAGTGAGGTAATGGAGTCCAGGTGTGTCTGATGACGTGCAGGTGCGCATAATGATTGATGCGTGGTGTGCTTAGTGATGGATCCCAGGACCGGTGGTTAGTATACCGGCGAATTCGAACGCCGGAGGGGAGGAGCGGGAGTAGACGTGACAAACACACCTTTAAATATGATTATAAACTGGGTGGTTTGAGCCCTGAATGTGCCATGGTATATCAGACCTTATACCATGGGTATGACAATTTAAAAAAAATTTGATTGGTAACCAGTTTATAATAGCAATAAGGCACCTTGGGGTTTTGTGGTATATTGCCAACAAACCACGGCTAATGGCTGTATCCTGGCACTCCAAGTTGTGTAGCGGCTAAGAACATCCCTTAGCCGTGGTATATTAGCCATATACCACACCTCCTTTGGCCTTTTTGCTAAAATAACCTCTGCTTAGTAATGACCCGTGTCTTCCATAGGCTGCTATACTGTACAACCATTGCCCACAGAGCAGTAAGGGATGCCTAGCCTGAGAGGGGTTTGTTTTCTGTTCAATGGATTAGAAAGGCAGTGTCTACGATAAAGAGTAAGAGAGAGAGGATATAAAGTAATGTGTAGAAATAAACCTCATATGCTCCCACTGGATCCATAAGACAGATCAAGATCCTACCAAGATCCTACCTGCCCCATCTTTTTATAAACTTGTATAGACTATCCATCAGAGTAATATCCCTGGGCCTGTAGGGTAAAGTTTAGACTGCAGCTGTGAGGCTGTTATACTCCCTGGGTGTATTTGTATGTGTTTTACCTCTTTCAGGAAATGCTCCACAGCACTCCATAGTCTCTCATGGTGATTGCAGCTCCACGGACAGAGGCACACAAGTACTATAGGACAAATTCATAGAAGCTCACCTCTGAAAACGTCTGTCAAGCACAGAACCATAAAGGGCACATAAAGGAGACTAGTAGAGACTAGAGTTGATTCTGCTTTATTCTCACTGAACAGAATCCTATATGCACACATACTTCAAACCTCCCCATGAATATTCCATTGGGAGCATGAGAGAATCTGTATGAATGTTTATTCGGATCCCCATTAGCTTTTGCCGAAGCAGCAGCTATTCCTTACTGTACACACAGGATTCTTCCCACAATCCTAGCACTAATCCTGAAGGTCAAAGTATTACATTTTGAATACCACAATGCTATGAATATCATAGCATTCCATTCTACAAACCCTATAGTGAGTATTACGATATTTGTTTTAAATACCCAAAAGTCTGTAAGAGATTTGGGAGAATTACTATTTTCCAAAATATAGCAAAACAACCAGAAATCCTCTTAAAATACTTAATGTTGTGTAAACAACATACTTTAATCCATATAATCTGATCAAAGATTATGTCTGCTGGGAGTCTGGCTCTGGAAACTTTTTTGTTAACTCTTTTGTTCCTTTATCTTTATAGTGTTCTCCCATATCCAGTGGAATGATTGCTGCAGGGAATCAGCCAGCATGTCCATACTCTACAGTGTCTGCTTGTCAACATCAAACTGTTAATACAGCAAAATGAATCTGTACCAGATCTCTTTTATAGATGTCATCCACATAGCCACATACATTATATTGAATTTTTGTTTAGTACTTTGAAAGGTTAGAATTTTTCAGTCATGGCCTGTGGTAAGGATTTTATCATCAATTATTCATCAGTATGATTATGGACATTATCCGGTGATCCTTATCATTGATGTTAGGCTGAAATGAAACCCAGAGTTGGATATGTTTAATTTTAAACTTTTTTTTTTAGGTTTCAGTCTTAAAATGCAGTATGGCAGACATACTGAGTCAGTGTAACTGGCAGCCATCTTTACAGAACATCAAGTGTAAGCCCCTGGGAGGGCTGTACAGGAACTCTCTCTTTATTTGAGTAGCACCAAGAAGAAAATAAGTTTCTCCCTATTTGAAATATCATACTACGATGGTTCAGGAAAATGTGATAAGCTTTCTTACATATTTCATCATAAAAACATGATAAACAAAGCCATATTTAGCTGTTCCCTTTGGTAATAAAACTGTTGAGTGTGCCAATTCTGAACTTGTACAAGTTTGAATGTTTTCAACATAGAGAAGTGGTATTTGCCTCCAACTTGACGCATTATGCATGCGTGTTCTGTTGATCATTAGAGACTGAGATGGTCAAACAATAATTATGTTCAATTGAACAGAGAGTGGGACATCTATCTAGATTTGGCCATACCTCTGGGGTTATTTTTCCTCCAGTGGGACTGATTGCCAAATGCTATGGTGGTGGAAGGACAAAGTGTTTTGATTTTTCTTACCTTTATTTAACTAGGCAAGTCAGTTAGGAACTAATTCTTATTTTAAAGGACTGCCTAGGAACAGTGGGCTAACTGCCTTGTTCAGGGGAAGAAGAAACCATTTCTACCTTGTCAGCTCGGGGATTTGATCTTGCAACCTTCCGTTTACTAGTCCAACACTCTAACCACTAGGCCGCCTGCCACCCATGATGTACAACCTCCAGAGTATTACTCTAGTTCGGGATTTCAGTGATATGCCTTATAATCTTTATTTTCTTCTTCACTGGTTGTTCAGACATACTGTAGTCGTTAAAGCTGTACATTGCATGTTTTCAGATGAAAGTATGGCTTTATGAACACTAACACAGTAACAAATACATAACAGCTACTCCAAAAGAGCTGAAGAAAGACATAACAAACAGTGGGGTTGTAAAATATAGAGACTAAAAATAATAATAACAAAGAAATAAACAACAACAACAACCATGAAATTGACAGAAGTTGGACAAATGCACTTTGGAGTAACGCTCAGACATTTGGGGTATCAGAATGCTGTTGAAGGAAGTCTGAGGATTGCCATTGTACTGTATGAATAGCAAAACCCTGCTACAATTAAGCAGCTTGAAAGAGCTGTACAAAGCAGATGATTACACCTGCTGCCCCTCGGCAGGGAGAACACAATGCTGCTTTTTTAAACACACCAGGTGTCATTTGCAAAGGGGAATGCGAATGTCTTCAGCCCCCTCCCCTGACTGGCATTTCAGACAGTAGGAGATTAGAGCCCTCCCCCATGGGGATCACTCATAGACAGCCCAACTAACAACCAGCATTAAACCCCTTGGAAAACAGATTGAGATCTTATCAAGCTTGCCAGACAGCTCTGCTTCCTCGCCCACCAAGCCTAAAAACCAGCTCTTTTTGATCAAGTGGCGCCTCTAATTGCCTTTTGTAACAAACATCATATACTCTCTCTCTCTCTCTCTCTCTCTCTATAGAGAGAGAGATAGTATATATATATATAGAGAGAGAGAGACAAAGAGAGAGATTATATGTTTGTATATATATATATATATATACAGTACCACATCTACTCATTCAAGGGTTTTTCTTTATTTTTACTATTTTCTAGAATAATAGTGAAGGTATCAAAACTAATATCACATTTTGAATCATGTAGTAAACAAAAAACTGTTAAACAAATCAAAATATCAAAATATATTTGAGATTTGAGATTATTCAAAGTAGCATGATGACAGCTCTTGGTATTCTCTCAACCAGCTTCATGAGTTTGTCACCTGGAATGCATTTCAATTAACAGGTGTGCCTTGTTAAAAGTTAATTTCTTTCCTTCTTAATGCATTTGAGCCAATCAGTTGTGTTGTGACATGATAGGGGGGATAGAGAAGATAGCCCTATTTGGTCAGAGGTGAAAGCACAAAGTATTATGATTTTCTTACCTTTATTTAACTAGGCAGGTCAGTTAAGAACAAATTCTTATTTTCAATGACTGCCTAGGAACAGTGGGTTAACTGCCTTGTTCAGGGGCAGAACAACAGATTTTTACCTTGTCAGCTCGGGGGTTCGATCTTGCAACCTTTTAATTACTAGTCCAACCCTCTAACCACTAGGCTACCTGCCGCCCTAGCACCATGGTGTAGCCGGAGGACAGCTAGTTTCCATCCTCCTCTGGCTACATTGACTTCAAAACAGAACCTAGGAGACTGGTAGGCCTCACCTCCTTCCATAGACATATATGGTAATTATGACGAATTCAGGAGGACGTCCTCCAACCAATCAAAGCTTTTGCAGTATGAACTGACATGTTGTCCAGCCAATCATAGATGTAGGATCAGAGAACGAACCTAGTGTGTTGTATTGGGATTGTGCCACAGAGCATTATGGGGGTTCTATGTGTTGAGAAGCTTTGTGACATTTGTTGGATAGAGATAAAGAGTGAAGAGTGATAGTTGAGCATTTTTGGGACATTATTCAATTCAAATTATTTTTTTCAAATTACAGGAGATGGAGGAGGTATATTACAAATAGTTTTCTTGGGTTTAGAACTTTATTTTTGTGTCCAGTTAGTGCAATTTATTTAAATATTCCCTTGCTAACTTCAGTAGCTAGCTAGCTAGCTACCAGCGGGAGTGTGCAGTTTTCTCCGCCAGAATGGTAGAATGGCCAACGCTCCCGAAAATGTTGTGGAATTTTTGTTGAAGAACCCCTTTCATTCTCTGGGGTACACTGAAAAGGTGTGAATTAAAAGCGAGGGTCGACCTCTGAACTCTGCCTGAGATCAGTTTCATGGAGAAGGATGAAAAAGTGAGGGCGTTCAATACCAACTGGTATCAAATGTATAGCTGGTTAACAGGGAGCCTATCGTCAAGCTGCCTGTAATTGCGCGTTACGATGCTTTACACACTGAACATCTTTTCTGGGATGTCGAAAACAATTCCGAATGATTTGATAGCTTCCATCGCATCATCCATTTAAAGTTAGATTAAAGAGAGAGGTTGATGCAGCACATTTTTTCACGTGCGCTCAAGTAGGCTTTGCACTTTCTTCTGGTATTTATTTAGCAAAGATGATAACACATAATCACTCCGGACAGACACAAGCAAAAACACATGACATTAATGTTGCTGCAGCCTAGGCTACACCTAAACATTAGAAATCTGACATGCTGTATGGGATGAAAACGAGACCATTTTTTCATCTGATCAACTGTAGGCTCCTATTAAGAGCAGCTGCATACAGCCTATGCACCCTGTCCATCTGGTCAGGGTAAACTAATTGGTAACGTGATGCATTTATAGTCCATTTGTGTGTCAGGAGAAAATGTGAATGTGATCAAATTTAGATTATATTCAAAATTGGGCTGGCTAGGCTGCCTATACGTTTTTAATCCAAAATTATTACCTGGAATGAATCAATCGATATAATAGTGATGGCAGATGTGAGTTCATTTTCTATAAGGCCTACAGTTGCATAGGCCTGCATGATTCAAACATGCATAAAGCAAGCTCAGCCCTGTGAGTTATGTCTATCAGTTGTTGTCTCTGTGTCTGGGTAGAGGAAATCCCCCTCCTAATCTAGTCTAAATATAATTGATATAAACACATATAAGGTATCTGCAGTTTGACAGGGTTTTCATCCCCCCTAGGGACAGGAGTTTGTTTCAGGAGTTTTTTAAAACTTGATTAGGAAAAACTGGTCCCATCATAGCCCTTATAAAACCTTTTCACAACTGACTAAACACTGTCATACCTTATAGGGTCCAGAGTTTTCCTAGTTAGGTTAACATATAAGGGAAAACTCCAGGCCCCAAGGGGTAAGATTTGCCCCACCGCTCTGGGACCTATGGTGCCACCAGTCTGCTTGCAGTCGTCAGTTATCGTCAGGTATGTGGAGGATCAGGGCTTTATATGTGTCAAGTGAGCGAGATGCTCAGTCTCAGTCAGTTTAACTTCATAGAGAAACTTGTTGTCCAAACCTAAGAAGGCGAAGCGGTAATGGAATGTATCTGCTATTTGTATTTACAGCTAAGTCCCCTCCTGTTCCCTGATTAAGAGGTGATGACTACTCCACTCCACTACCATCGTCAACTCTCTCCTGACATGAACTGAAGCCATGACGTCTCATGTGCCCGCTCATCCACTGGCACATTGAATTTTTCCCTTCCAAGCACTGTGAGTACCCATATCAATTTTCTCTCATTACTGTGTGTAGAGTCAATCACATACACAATCACATTATTACACATCAAATATTTTACTCCTTGCTTGGACTAACTCATTCTTAGCTCTTTTGTTTAACTGTGTAGTGTCTTGTGTTATTGTTTTTTGTCTTCCCAGTAAAATCCTGTCCTGCACTGGTCAAGCCTCTGAACACCTCAACTCATGCCACATACCCTCATTCAGTCACTGCTGTGAATCCTTTCCAACACTGTGTAAGTAGCCCTCTCATTCCCCTTCCCCATAGTATTGTATTATAAATGACTTTATTAAATGCTTTAGGTTAAAATAATTAGTCTTTGATGATTTTTGAAACACACCTTGTAGTCTCCGTGTGTTTCGTTCCAATACCGTGGGTCTCCCATCCTCCTCAATTTTTCAAGTCACCAGCCTCCACTGAGCTACACATCACCATGTGTATTGCTAACATGTCTTTCTTCTGTTCAGCTGTGCTCCCTTTGCTACCTCTCAGTTAAAAACTTTAACAGCACAGAGGATCTTCTGTTGTTTATACTCCCATCAAGTACCTTCCACATCATTAGCAGGTGACTACACCGAGCTGTACAGAACACCTCCCAGAGGAAAGAAAGTTAGGCTGACTCAGATAGGGCTGATAAGTCCCCGAGGGACTATTATCAAAGATACACACCACTGGCTAAGATGTTCATCTGCCTAGCAATTACATGAAACATTTCCCACATCCTAAACACTCAATCAATGAGAATCAGTTAACACAATGTAGAGTAGGTCCGACCAAACTGGGGACGAAGTTTGGTATGACCCGCCAGAAGGTTCCAGAATGTTCTTTTTTTGTAGTCATGTGAGTAACCTCCGATATGTGGTTGAAATAAACAGAGCAGTTTCTGTTTTCTTCTTTTACTTTGGCTTTAGATTTTGAACAGTTGGAGCTTTTAGATATTATGACCCCATTTCTGAAAGGTAAGATTCTCAATAACACACACTTATCTATTTCCTTGTACAATGCTCACCAGCCACGCAGGAGAAGAAGGAACTGTGATTGAAAGCAATGCAGAACTTCTTTTCTACAGACACAATTATTACCCGATGAGCTTCCCTTTCCTGAATACCTTCCCTTTCCAATACCTTTCCGATGCATTTCAGTCACTTACTGATTCAAAAACAAATTGTTACACCCTGCACATATTCAGGCTATTAGCCTTATGAACATAGAAACTTCGTTGCAGTTTCTATGCTACACTGTTAATAATTGTAATACATATGTAATTCTGGTAATCAAAATGTGTTGTTAGATGTCAAGTTATACAGCTGTAGGATCTTAATTTGAGACAGTTTGCTAGAGCAGGAAAATAATCCTGCAGCAACAGGAAATGTGAATTATGTGCATTATAATTCATACACATTTTTTGTAGAGGTTAGTACATTTTTTGTTAAGGAAAATCAAGTTTGAAATTTAACATTTAAAAAAAAAAAAAAATTGAAATCATTTTAAAACTCAAATACACTGCTGTGCAGGAAAATTATTAGCAACAAAAGAGTAATCAAATTAAGATCCTAAATGAGTATTGTTATGATTTGATTAATGTTTGAAGTGCAATTTTATGAAGAAAAAAAACAACAAAAGCTGTTACATTACCTGTAATATTTGTAAATAAATCATGTTCGGCCAACGACTCACCAAGCCCAAAAGTTACATTAACTTCATTAAAAGAAGCACGTAACATTACAGATAAACTATCACAGGTTTTTATTTCACAGTTTCATAATACAAGTATTGTAGCAATTATCTTAAACTGTAGTGTAATCACATCTCTTTGAGCACTTCAGATTTACATATGACTGTGCATTGCACTTTTAGCCACATATATTGATATCCAAACTCCCAGGCCAACATGTGCTACTCATTGTGCCTCAGATACCAGCCAGTGCTGTCTACTTGTTTACAGACTGCAGTGGAGCAGATGGAGAGGCCCCATCCATATTCATGATCCAGCACCTGTCACCTGACCCTGCCATGGGACTGACCCTAGGCTCTATGGGGAGTGAATGGGGATGGGCTGGGCCACTGCAGATCCCTGTGTGAGTGCTTTATCCCAGGCCTGCATGGGAAAGAAATGAATGAGCTCCATGCCTCCAGTGAGACTCATTCTTAGACGTATTCAGAGTGTGGTGGAACGCAGGCCTGTTCTAGATTAGAACATCTGTCTGCCTGGTCACCATTTCTAAAGCCATGTTGGTGGGTGATGGATGGAGGTACAAACAGAGAGGTGAAATACCCACAATGCTGGTCGTTCAAGCTGAAGCATGAAGTCCCAGCTAAGAGAACAAAGCTGATCAATTAGTGGTGAGGGGACATAGACCATTCATTTCCCACAGAGCTTGGGCCCAGTCTGACTCCAACAGGGCAAAGTCTAAACCAGGACTAACAGTGATATGAGTAGGATTAATATTGAGTGAAAGGGAACAGTGTAATGATACTGAATAATCGGTACTCTGTTGTCGTGTGCACTGGGAAACAAAAGCAGTGATGGCCACATAATGCAATTAACCTTTAGGCCGACAGTGAAAAATGTAAAGGAAATGCCAGCATTCCTTAATTCAAATGGCCAATCATTTATGTGCTGCCTATGATCTGTTCTGAACAGCATGATATTTTGTGGATAACAGATTTCTTTCCCGATGATGGGAATTTAATTTCCAATCTTGAAAGGCCCTTCTGTCGCCGAATTCCAATTGATTCCAGTAACCTTTGCATACACAAGGGCTGGAGGCAGAGTTAATGACATACCGGCTGAGCACATCTGAGTGATAGACATCACAATACACCTCCACAGCAGCATTTCCTAATTCATCCATAAACAGCAGCAAATTGTAAGGCCAGTGCAACTCAAAAGTTGGGTTGTTGGGTTGGATTGTGCCGTGGCGGAGATCTTTGTAGGCTATACTCGGCCTTGTCTCAGGATGGTAAATTGCTGGTTGAAGATATCCCTCTAGTGGTGTGGGGGTTGTGCTTTGGCAAAGTGGGGCTGTGCTTTGGCAAAAATTGGGTTGTTGGGTTGGGTTGTGCCGTGGCGGAGATCTTTGTGGGCTATACTCGGCCTTGTCTCAGGATGGTAAGTTGGTAGTTGAAGATATCCCTCTAGTGGTGTGGGGGATGTGCTTTGGCAATGGGGGTTCGGTTATATCCTGCCTGTTTGGCCCTGTCCGGGGGTATCATCGGGTGGGTCCACAGTGTCTCCCGACCCCTCCTGTCTCAGCCTCCAGTATTTATGCTGCAGTAGTTTATGTGTCGGGGGGCTAGGGTCAGTCTGTTATATCTGGGGTATTTCTCCTGTCTTATCCGGTGTCCTGTGTGAATTTAAGTGTCCTCTCTCTAATTCTCTCTTTCTTTCTTTCTTTCTTTCTTTCTTTCTTTCTTTCTTTCTTTCTTTCTTTCTTTCTTTCCCTAGGACCATGCCTCAGGACTACCTGGCCTGATGACTCCTTGCTGTCCCCAGTCCACCTGGCCGTGCTGCTGCTCCAGTTTCAACTGTTCTGCCTGCGGCTATGGAACCCTCACCTGTTCACCGGACGTGCTACCTGTCACAGACCTGCTGTTTTCAACTCTAGAGACAGCAGGAGCGGTAGAGATACTATGAATGATCGGCTATGAAAAGCCAACTGACATTTACTCCTGAGGTGCTGACCTGTTGCATCCTCGACAACCACTGTGCTTATTATTATTTGACCCTGCTGGTCATCTATGAACATTTGAACATCTTGGCCATGTTCTGTTATAATCTCCACCCGGCACAGCCAGAAGAGGACTGGCCACCCCTCATAGCCTGGTTCCTCTCTAGGTTTCTTCCTAGGTTTTGGCCTTTCTAGGGAGTTTTTTCTAGCCACCGTGCTTCTACACCTGCATTGCTTGCTGTTTGGGTTTTTAGGCTGGGTTTCTGTACAGCACTTTGAGATATCAGCTGATGTAAGAATGGCTTTATAAATCAATTTGATTTGAAATTTGATTTGAAAAGTTCAAAGGCAAATGTGGTGAGGTCAAACCCCTCAAGAAGGCAAGGTAAGACAGAGATAGAATCAGCAACATAGTATGGAGCTCATCACCTCATCTCTGCTTGTGCAGTTTCCCCTAAAACCAACTCTGATTAATAAAGATCTACGTGTATATACCAGACCCCAGAGGACATGTGCATACAGCAACTACATCACTGCATAAACCTTATTCATCTTCAGCAGTAAATCTCATCTCTGTATTCCCCACCCATAGGCCTCTACAGCAACACATTACTCATTGTGACTATGGGAGCTCCATGTGGGGAGTGTCATCTCAGATACGCCAGAGAATGCTTCTCCGAGATCCAGATTTATCTCTCTGCACTATTCGTCAGTGGCTGTACCTGAGTGGTGTCTGAAGTAGGAGAGCAGGGTGCCGTTGTGATACACAGCAGAACAGAGAGAGGAGTTTGCCTCAGAGCAGTGAGCAAAAGTTCTCCAATTATACAGGAAGTGCATGTTTCTCCTTGAGAACTCACTTTGCTGAGACAGCACAACTAAGTGAGAGCAAACACAGGGTAAGGAGCAGGAAGATGACACTGAGTGGACATGGAGGGTATTTTCCCTGAGTATGCAAGGGGACGTTTTTTTAAACAGAGCTTTTCTCACTACTTATAACCTTAGAAATTGTGTTGCACAATTCAGTGCTGAATTCTGACAAAACCATGTGAAAGCTCTGATCAGGCAGGAAATACATTATTACAGGAAAACTGTCATATTTCTCTTTGATGATGACTGTTGATGGTGAATCAAGAGGATCCCTGGACCCTTCATTCCCTCATTGTTTACTTTAATAAATGTATTATATTGTATACAACCAAAAGCCATATTAATTCAACTAATTAAGCTCCACACACAGTCCTGTGACAAATAGGATTTACAATGTCTGTGAGTGGTAGGAGGTCCATCCGACTGGGTTGAGTCAACGTTGTTTACACGTCATTTCAACAAAACATTTTCAATGTGATGAGGTAGAGTCAATGTGGAAAACTGATTGGATTTGAAAAAAATAATCAATGGGCTCTCGAGTGGCGCAGCGGTTTAAGGCACTGCATCTCAGTGCTATAAGCGTCACTACAGTCCCTGGTTTGATTCCAGGCTGTATCACAACCAACCGTGATTGGAAGTCCCAGAGGGTGGCGCACAATTGGCCCAGCGTCGTCCGGGTTAGGATTTGGCTGGAGTAGGCTGTCAGTGTAATTAAGAATTTGTTCTTAACTTCTTATGGCCTCAGGGGCAGTATTGAGTAGCTTGGATGAAAGGTGCACATAGGTGCCCAGAGTAAATGGCCTGCTCCTCAGTCATAGTTGCTAATATATGCATATTATTAGTAGTATTGGATAGAAAACACTCTGACGTTTCTAAAACTGTTTGAATTATGTCTGTGAGTATAACAGAACTCATATGGCAGGCAAAAACCTGAGAAGAAATCCAAACAGGAAGTGGAAACTCTGAGGCTGGTAGATTTTCAACCAAGCTCCCATTGAAATCACAGCGAGAAATGGATGAGTTTTCACTTCCTACGGCTTCAACTAGATGTCAACAGTTTGTAGAACTTTGTCTGATGACTCTACTGTGAAGGGGGGCCGGATGAGAGGAGAATTAGTTGACCATGCGCGTTCACATGAGAGAGAGCTCCGTTCCATCGCTCATCTGAAGTCAATGTAATTCTCCGGTTGGAACGTTATTCAAGATTTATGTTAAAAACATTCTAAAGATTGATTCAATACATCGTTTGACATGTTTCTACGGACTGTTACGGAACTTTTGGACATTTCGTCAGGTTTTAGTGAACGCGCTTCCCTGACGTTGGATTTGTATACCAAACACGCAACAAAAATAGCTATTTGGACATAAATGATGGACATTATCGAAAAAAGAAAAAAAAATCTTGTGGAAGTGGGAGTCCTGGGAGTGCATTCCGACGAAGATCAGCAAAGGTAGGTGAAGATTTATAATGCTTTTTATGAGTTTTGTTGACTGCACAATTTGGGCGGGTAACTGTATGGCTTGCTTTTGTGGCTGAACGCTGTTTTCAGATGATTGAATATTGTGTTTTGCCGTAAAGCTTTTTGAAATCTGACACAGCGGTTGCATTAAGAACAAGTGTATCTTTAATTCTATGTAAAACATGTATCTTTCATCAAAGTTTATGATGAGTATTTCTGTTATTTGACGTGGCTCTCTGCAATTTCTCCGGATATTTTGGAGGCATTTCTGAACATGGCTCCAATGTAAACGAAGGTTTTTGGATATAAATATGAACTTAATCGAACAAGACATATATGTATTGTGTAATATGAAGTCCTATGAGTGTCATCTGATGAAGATCATCAAAGGTTAGGGATTCATTTTATCTCTATTTGTGCTATTTGTGACTCCTCTCTTTGGCTGAAAAAATGGCTGAATTTTTCTTTGAGTTGGTGGTGACCTAACATAATCGTTTGTGGTGCTTTCGCTGAAAAGCCTATTTGAAATCGGACACTTTGGTGGGATTAACAACAAGATTACCTTTAAAATGATATAAGGCACATGTATGTTTGAGGTTTCTGTTGATTTCTGTTGTTTGAATTTGGCGCCCTGCACTTTCACTGGCTGTTGTCATATCGATCCCATTACCGGGATTGCAGCCATAATTAACTGACTTGCCTAGTTAAATAAAATTAGAAGTATCTACAATTTACCTAGCTCAGCTGTCACAGAAGTAGGCATCCATCCTTACGTTGATGACTTTTTCAAATCCAATTAGTTTTCCACATTGATTCAACGTCATTACATTGATTTTTTGTTGTTGAAATGGGGTGGTTTTCGTATTTTTTTCACCAAACTTTTAACCTAAATCCAATGACATGGTGAAAAGTTTGACTGATTTCACGTTGAATGCAGGTTAGTTGACAAATCAACCAAATGTAATTCAAAACTAGAACTGACATCTGTGCCCAGTGGGATGTATCATTTTCTAACGTTGCCTCTTACACCACAGTCAGTATTGAGTATCCCCTCACACTCCACCCCCGCTGTGTATAAGTATATACTGCCCAACATAGGCCTAATAGATGTTAAGTGATTACTCAGACCTTTTCAACATTCTCATGTTTCAAAACCAATTATATAAACTCCATCAGTGCCTAGCTGCCATTTTCAGAAATGCATGTGTGATCAAATTTAACAACATTATTGGAGGTGTTTGATATAGTACATCATTTGTGAGTAATTTCAGGTATTTTAGAGCACAGTAACAGAGAACATCACACAATTTGTGGTGTCGTCTTGGGATAGAACCAGGGAGGATTAATGGGCTTTGTAAGTGGACTGACTGACCAAGATACACTGAGTTAGTTACACCTTGTCAACCTGAGCAGACATATCCCTGAAGAGAAAACTAATTAGGAAACTCAAGAGAAACACTGCTCTAACTAGTTTCTATTACTGATAAATTGTCTTAATATTTGCCTGAATGATTCAACAGATATACAGGAGTGTAATGGATGGGGGGGCAAGTTTTTTCTCATTAAATTACCTTTCTGCATATGCGTGTGTGTGTGTCTTTGCATTCGGGCGTGCATGCGTGTATTTGTGTGCAGGCGTTTGTGTAAGTGTGCGTGCGTGCGTGTTTACGAGCGAGGGGATATACTGTCCCTTTGGATATATTCTGGAGGAGTTTCTGTAGAACATGGATGTGTGCTGAGAATTGCTGAGGACAAGTGAGGTATAGTTATTATCCAGGTTGACATGGGTTCCCCAGGACACTATCGTGTTCATCTTCTGGGAGACAAACATGCTCTAATACTCCCATCCTGATAATGAACCTGTCACTCCTCCATTTTCTGTTGATTGTTTTGAAGGTTTGTCCTTCTGAGAAAAATATTGTAGAAATAAAAGCTTTGTATGCAGCTGCAGATGTAGGATCTTAATTTGATCACCCTGTTGCCGGATAACTATCCTGCAATGCAGGAAATATACAACTTGTAGTGTTTTTGAGGTTTAAAAAGGCTTCTGAAGTTTGTCATTTCCACTTTGAAATTTCAGACTTGGTTTTCCCTTTTAAAAAATGATCACCCCCTACAAAAATGTCCATTAATTATAATCCACATAATAATTCACATTTCCTGTTGCTGCAGGATTATTTCCCTGCTGTAGCAAACTGGCTCAAATTAAGATCCTACATCTGTAATGTGCTCATTTGAGTAATGCTAAACTTTGTTCTATTTTGGTCCTTGCATTTGTAAGCGCAGAACAGTCAAAGAGCAAATAACAAATGACATCTACTCATTACAACAGATCCAAATAATGCTCTTCGGAAATTCTCATTCAAAGAATAATGTGTGATAAAACAGACCTTATCCCATTTCAAGTCACTTCTAGCCAAGCCACTTGATAGTCTATTTCCTAATAGACCAGGATTAGGACTTACTTCCGCTATAGTTAAAACCTCCTCTATAGCCAAGCTGATATTTTCTTTGGCACAATTCCATTTGGATGCCTACTTCTGTGACTGTAGCAGCTAAGTTAGGTAATGTGTAGATACTGAGTAAATGTCAAAACGATTTAGGCAGCTGTCTCTCCACATCCCTACAGGGAAATGTTTCGTTTTACACTTGACTGACGATACAACCACTGAAAACCTTGAGCATAAAAGTGACCTGAGATACACATTTATACTCTCTGTGATATTTCTTACACTTAAATTAACAGCTATCTACTTAAACTGATCAAATATTTTTTCCACCATAGCAGTTGTCCACATCTGAGCTCCTCAGATGGAAGATAATCCTTAATTAGGGCCAGTATTTACCTGCATACGACCTGGACTCTGAGCTGAACGTTTCCCTGGAGATATACTGTAAGCCTACCTTAGATCCCCTGGGACTCTTCCCATCTCCTCAGCTCCTCCAATAAGAGGCTTTCCTTCCAGCTACCCAACACACAAAACGCTGATCATGTACGTCTCTGACACTAATGCATAAATTCTCAATCCCCTTCAAACATACATTTTCTTCTGTGATCTATGCAAACTAGCAGTTCACTGCTTAGAACTGACTAGAGCGTGAGAGACGGCTAAAATTGTAATCAAAAAGGTACGCATTTCTTTACCTACCGTAAATGCAATACCCAGGTACTGTGTATATAGTAGGTACTCCTAAAATCCTAGATGAAAAAATGTACAGTATGAGAAGGATAGCCAGTGATTGTCTTACAGGACATAGTGTGCTTTAAATGCATTATGATTAAACAACATTTTTATATGGTACCAACAGTTCTCTATACACTGTTTTGACACATTCTTCTACAGGTGGACAGAAAATCAAGGATGCAGACTCACATTTGTTTTTCTTTGTGTTCCACCGCTATTTTTATCCCTGGCAGATACTGTAGCTGGACCCATGGTCCTCTGATGTGTCTTTGATCCCTGGAGAGATGGATCGCTGTCCAGGCCAATACACCACAGGGGCCAATCCGTGGCGGAGTGGGGTTGACATGGTTACGCTCTTGTCGCCGTCTCTGGGTGGATGTAATATGTAGTAATTGCGGTGCAGTGGCGTTGAGACAGAGTGCTCTCCGCTCAGGGCCCTTGATTAGG
This sequence comes from Salvelinus namaycush, assembly GCF_016432855.1. Classification (NCBI taxonomy): domain Eukaryota; kingdom Metazoa; phylum Chordata; class Actinopteri; order Salmoniformes; family Salmonidae; genus Salvelinus; species Salvelinus namaycush. Next base: position 22,077,305 of record NC_052308.1, on the reverse strand, counting down.
GAGTTACCAGAGGTGACAGGTTTATTGGGCTCCCTGGAATACTGTGGTCAGACAGAGCAAACTCTACAACATATTCATTGCTGTCCATATACAGTATGACAGACAGATGTAGGATCTTAATTTGATCAGCCTGTTACAAGATAACCTGTAATACAGGAAATATAAAATGTGTAGTGTGTTAAAGGTTTTAAAAGGCTTCTGAAGTTTGTAATTTCCACTAACATTTCAGACTTGATTTCCCTTAGGACAAATGTATCAACCCCTACACAAATGTCCATTAATTATAATTCACATAATAATTCACATTTCCCATTGCTGCAGGATTATTTTCCTGAAGCAGCAAACTGGCTCAAATTAAGATCCTACATATGTAGCTAGTACTATTCTGTCACACCCTGATCTGTTTCACCTGTCCTTGGGATTGTCTCCACCCCCCTCGAGGTGTCACCCATCTTATTACCCTCAGTGTATTTATACCTGTGTTATCTGTTTGTCTGTTGCCAGTTCGTCGTGTCTTGCCAAGTCAACCAGCGGTTTTCCAAGGTCCTTTTTGTCCTAGTCGTGCTTTTCTAGTCCTCCCGATTCTGACATTTTGCCTGCCCTGACACTGAGCCTGTCTGCCGCCCTGTACCGTTTGGACTCTGACCTGGTTATGAACTCTTGCCTGTCCTCGACCTGCCTCCTGCCTGCCCCTCGTTGTTCAATAAATATCAGAGAGTCAAACCATCTGCCTCCTGTGTCTGCATCTGGGTCTCACCTTGTGTGGTTATATATTCCCTTGCCAAGGCTGCTCCTTGCTCTCTGGTATGGACAGCAGGAGGGTTTAAGTGGAAGGCATGCTGAACAGTAATTTCACAGTGCTTTGGGTAATGGACAGAGCCTATTCCACCTATTTCTAATAAAAACTACTGCATGTACATTTTGACCTGAATGCAGGCTGTATATAATGAAGATACACAGTATTGAAGTTACATTCCTTAGAACCAAACATCATGAACCTCAATTGACATAAGAGAAGTCAAAGATTGAATAGAGAATACGTCTATAGATTGCAGCTGTAGCTGTTTAACACACAGTATGTTCAATGGAATATATTCCTGTTTTCTTCTCCAAAGAAATGAAGATGTACCTCGCGGACTGAGTAAGAGCGTATTTTAAGCTTGGGCATGTTTGCTCTATTTTTGCATTTGTTAGAATAATGTTAGAGAGATATAATTATGGTGTTTTGAAAATAATTATCTAGTCTCTCCAGATGGGCCTAAGCACACCAGATGAGTTATCAGTTTGATTGAATAAAAAAGGTAATTTTCAATTAACAACAAATGAGATTTGGGGATCAGGTGATTAGCGCTGCGCAGCAGTGCGGCACGCAGGTAGGAGCCCAGTGTTTCATTCCAGGTTGACTGTATCAGCAGCAACTGATTTCCTCCCACAAGGACATTCACTTTTATCAGCACTGAATGATTACCGCAATAACCACTCTCATTAACAGCCAGGGATTGATGTCTGCAGAGAAAGAGGGAGATAATTAAACAACAGGCAGCAACCAAAACAATATCCATCTATGTCAACCATGACTCTGAATAAAGATGGTAATGAAAACAAATACAGTAAGACAGAGCTCTGTGTTACTGCAATAGAATAGAAACTCACGGTAACACCTAGACATTGGTTATCTATTTTATAATGGAGAAAAGAACTCTGCACTCTTCTAAGCTAAAATTACATTTGAATTGAATGATCTCCCACTTTATATCACGCAGCAAGGGACCTGGAAATGGAAATATGTGAGCGGCAGTTTGCAATATGCTTTTTGGGGACTTATAGTCCAATAAAAAAGTACTGTAGAGACAAGCATTGACAGAGCCTTGGCTCTGATGGAGGGCCCCCATCACTCCTCCTTCTCTCCCTGTCACACTCCCCCATCATCTCCCAGCTTAATGTCACAACCAGAGCAGGGCTGTGTGTGAGAGATGGGGCCTGTGTCACTCCTCTCTCTGCGCCTCGCCTGCAGATTGATGCCACTAACTGGACCCTCGTTCCATCGGTGGCACGGTGCAGAGAGAGGGAGAGAGAGAGAGAGAGAGCGAGAAAGAGAAAGAGAGAACAAGAGTAAAGCAGAGGTCTCTGCAGGCATTAGTATGAATAATGCTTTTAAACAGCCCATTGATATTATGTTCAGGACAGTCAGGACAGTCAGGGTCACAGAGACAACTCCATCATGTAGATAATGAATACCAGGAAGGCATAATGGAGATTGGACACAGATCCTCTCACCTTCTAAAAGAGCCTTGAAAAAAAATTAGGTTTTATGGGTGGCGGTGAGTAATAAAAAAACCAACAGACTTTGTTGACATGATTAAGAGGCCTTGGTCCCAATGATAAACAATAACATTACTTGTATGGCTGTCATTTGGATCAAAGAGGGACAGTTCTGATGAGCGTCTGGGGACTGATGAGGAACGCTGCATATAATGTTATACATATGAAAGCTGTCCTATGACAGCTGCCTGAATGGTACTAAGCAGCCTCCAAAACATCCAGTGATTTTGCAGAGAGCCACATCAATTTACAGAAATACTCATAATAAACATTGATAAAAGATACAAGTGTTTCACATGGAACTTTAGATAAACTTCTCCTTAATGCAACCACTGTGTCAGATTTCAAAAAAACTTTACGGAAAAAGCACAATAATCTGCAATAATCTGAGTCGGTGCTCAGACACAAAAACAAGCCATACAGGTACCAGCCATGTTGTGGAGTCAACAGAAGTCAGAAAAAGCATTATAAATATTCACTTACCTTTGATGATCTTCATCAGAATGCACTCCCAGGAATCCCAGTACCACAATAAATGTTTGTTTTGTTCGATAAAGTTCATAATTTATATCCAAATACCTCCTTTTTGTTCGCACGTTTAGTTCAAAAATCCAAATTCATGACGCGCAGGCCAGACGAAAAGTCCAAAAATTCCATTACAATTCGTAGAAACATGTCAAACGATGTATATAATCAATCTTTAAGATGTTTTTAACATAAATCTTCAATAATGTTTCAACCGGAGAATTCCTTTGTCTTTAGAAACGAAAAGGAACGCAGCTACCTCTCACGGGGGCGCGCCTGAGTGAGCTCGTGGCACTCTGCCAGACCCATGACTCAATCAGCTCTCATTCCCCCCTCCTTCACAGTAGAAGCATCAAACAAGGTTCTAAAGACTGTTGACATCTAGTGGAAGCCTTAGGAAGTACAATATGACCCCATAGACACTGTATATTGGATAGGCAAACCTACAAACCTCAGATTTCCCACTCCCTGGTTGGATTTTTTCTCAGGTTTTTGCCTGCCATATGAGTTCTTTTCACAGACATCATTCAAACAGTTTTAGAAACTTCAGAGTGTTTTCTATCCAAATCTACTAATAATAAGCATATCTTAGCTTCTGGGCCTGAGTAGCAGGCAGTTTACTCTGGGCACCTTATTCATCCAAGCTACTCAATACTGCCCCCAGCCATAAGAAGTTTAAGCTTCCCTTTCCAACTCTTCATGACATTTCTATCATCACAGGTTTGGGTTTCTAAGTAGGAAATTCCTTCACGTAGGAAAAGCAGTAATGTACAGTATCAAGTATTCCTCACACCCAGCCGCTTCCCTACAGACACTGCTACACGGACACTACTATCTGTTATTTGTTTGCATCTTTGCCGTTTAGCCCAGGCATTTCTTTTGGGATGAAGGCAATGTGCCCTCGTTTCTTCATACGCTGTCAATCATATCACCGTTGTTTTCCTTTTTTTCAGAGGCTTTGAACGTTGTCAGTGGGACTCTACAGTGGAAGATGACATTTTAATTTCAAAAGGCCTGACAGGAAGGCATGGGCAATATGAGCAGAGGTCTTCCTGTCTGCAGAGTGCTTTCAGAATGAATAACCACAGACGACAGTTTTCCTGTGGGCAGCAACAGCATCCTCGAGAGTGAGAAGCAGACAGGATGTGTAGGCATTGGGACTGGAAGAGTGTTATGGTACTGGATATAAATATGAACTTTATCGAACAAAACATACATGTATTGTGTAACATGAAGTCCTATGAGTGTCATCTGATGAAGATCATCAAATGTTAGTGATTCATTTTATCTCTATTTGTGCTTTTTGTGACTCCTCTCTTTGGCTGGAAAAATGCTGTGTTTTTCTGTGACTAGGTACTGACCTAACATAATCAGATGGTGTGCTTTTGTCGTAAAGCCTTTTTGAAATCGGACACTGTGGTGGGATTAACAACAAATGTATCTTTAAAATGGTGTAAAATACTTGTATGTTTGAGGAATTGTAATTATGAGATTTCTGTTGTTTGAATTTGGCGCCCTGCACTTTCACTGGCTGTTGTCAAGTCGATCCCGTTTACCAGTTACCAGTTTTTCTCTTGTTTTGTCAGTCACTGACAGTCACCTAATTAGCTATGTCAGCTAACAATTTATTGATTGGTAAGTTAGTCTAGCCAGTTTGTAATTTGTAATAATCATGGCTGAGTACCGTCCGGGCATGCAGAGCATGTGCCCAGGCACCCTGACCTCCAGGAGGCCCACATTGATTTTGTTAGTCACTCTCACTCAGATATCATTAACATGGCATAAGTCATAGCAAAATGTGTAGAATTCCAGGACCTTTTTTTATAAAATTACTAAATGTTCTATGTGTCCCATGGCAAAATGTGTAGAACTGCAGAAAACGTGCTTTAAAACTGCAAAAACGTCCCTCTACCCCATGGCAAAATGAGTAGAATTGCATGACATTTTTATAAAATGTTCACATTTTCTCTCCGCCCCATGGCGATAGAACTGCAGGAAATAAACTTTAATTAAACTTTAAAACACATTTTTCTCTCCGGCTTCAAGAGGGGGGACCACAAATGTTTTTTGCCCACTTGGTGGGGGTGCACGCCCAACCAAATCTCGCGTAAGGCCCCGAAAAGGCTAGAACCGGCCCTGGTATCTGTAATTCTTACAATTCTGTTTAGCATTAATTTATCTAATAAAAAAAGCTTGTAAAATGTACTCGTGTAATGGTGTATTTAACAAAGGAAAGTCTGGAATATGGCGTACTGCATCCAACTCACATAGTGTTCCCTGATAAATTAATTACACTGCCCATAACAACAATTGTATGTGTTTTTGATGAAATGGTTCTTATCCAAGTGTGAAGTCATCCACATTAATCATACACTGTCAAATACATTTTACTTACACAAGCTATTTTTCTTAAGATACATAGCCGGGTCATAGCTGATTCATTCCTCCTTGGTCGGTAGATGTAACGGTAAATGTATATTGTCCTCAACACAATTCTTAAATAAAGCCATCTAATTTCACAGCAAGTTATAGCCGAATGCTCTGCACACCCTTCTGGATTATGGAATTTATACTATCTAGGCCCAGTCAATCCAAGATATGGAAATACCATGATGGTAAATACCTTTCCTCTCCACTGTTTTCTTTTCTTATAAGAGTTACAGGACTGTAACAAATATGTGGACTGTCCGGTGGCTCCCCAGGAGAGGGTTGGTAAATGCTGATATAAGGCATCAATGTGCACAGCCTACTGCATGTTTTGCTCAATTCAATACATATCACTTCACCGGGTGGAATTGCCTTCACTGAACAATCAACACCCACGGATGATAATGCACAATGGCCCATTTTTCTATCGGTCTCAAAAGAAAATGATAAAAACCCGCCATTTCTGAAAGAAAAATGTAATACCTTCCTCTTTGCTAAAGGATTCTGCACTGCTTGTGGGCGACCTTCAATTCTATTCACCTATATAATACATCCCAAAGGCCATATGTTGCCTTGTTAATGGAGCTTCACAGTTCAATGGAATGTGTGATTTGAGGAAAATATTGTAGCATAGAAGTGTACACCTAGCATTGTTTATTAGTATGTGAGATAGTATGCGAAAAGTTACTGTGCATTTAGTTATTGGAATTCATCCCATGTTACATCCAGTTTAACACCATTAAACAAAAAATACAGCCAAACACTATGTTTGTCCACAGAGCCAACCCACCTACTGTGAGTCAGCCTCCCTGTAGTATAAAAGGTAACTGCAAATACTACAGACATCATCTGCAGAGTGGTTACCCACAGGCCAGGGGGGGTCCAACAGTACGAGGGAATGTCTGAGGCACTGTCATGGCTGGGCTCGAGATATGCATTTTAAGAGTCTTACATTACAAGGTCTGAGAGAGTCTGACAGTTGAGCCTAGCCACCCAGCCAGTCTGAGTTCCCTGTAGGTCCCACGCACATGATCTTGAATAGGCCGAAAGAGAATCCAATGAACAAGCAGTGCATTCGGAAAGTATTTACATCCCTTGACTGTTTCCACATTTTGTTATGTTACAGCTATAAATGTATTAATTTAACATTTTTTATTGAATATATAAAACATACAATCTACTTGCAGTGAATCCGCTCAACATCGACATCACATTAGTCCTCTAACAGACTCCCATACAGAGTGACCCACAGAAGCAAGCAGGGTCAACGCCCTGCTCAAGGGCACGTCAACAGATTACCAACAAGGTCAAACATGGGGACCTGAACCATTGACCCATCAGCCACCGGCCCAAGCTCCCAACCGTCAGGCCACAAGCCCTCCAAGACCCCCCCCCCACACACACACAGTTCGCCTAGAGCTGCCCCTCAACCATCTGAGAACCATTTTTGCTCATCAATCTACACACAATACCCCATAATGACAAAGCAAAAACAGGTTTTTAGAAATTTTGCAAATTCATAAAAAATACAAACAAGAAATTTCACATTTACATAAGTATTCAGACCCTTCACTCAGTACTTTTGTTGAAGCAACTTTGGCACGATTACAGCTTCAAGTCTTTTTGGTATGGCTATAAGCTTGTAACACCTGTATTTGGGGAGTTTCTCCCATTCTTCTCTGCAGATCCTCTGAAGTGCTGTCAGGTTGGATGGGGAGCGTTGCTGCACAGCTATTTTCAGGTCTCTCTGGAGATGTTCAATTGGGTTCAAGTCTGGCCTCTGGCTGGGCCACTCAAGGACATTCAGAGACTTGTCCCGAAGCCACCCCTGCGTTGTCTTAGCTGTGTGCTTAGGGTCGGTGTCCTGTTGGAAGGTGAACCTTCACCCCAGTCTGAGGTCCTGAGCTCTGTGGAGCATGTTTTCATCAAGGATCCGTTCATCTTTTCCTCGATCCTGATGAGTCTCCCAGTCCCTGCCGCTGAAAAATGTCCCCACAACATGATGCTACCACCCCCATGCTTCACCATAGGAATGCTGCCAGGTTTCCTCCAGACGTGACAATTGCGTGGCCCTACTCCCCTGATTGCTCAGTTTGGCCAGAGTTCCAAACGTCTTCCATTTAAGAATGATGGTGGCCACTGTGTTCTTGGGTACCTAAATTGCTGTAGACATTTTTTGGTACCCTTCCCCAGATCTATGCCTCAACAGAATACTGTCTCGGAGCTCTACGGCCAATTCCTTTGACCTCATGGCTTGGTTTTTTTCTCTGACATGCACTGTCAACTGTGGGACCTTATATAGACAGGCGTGTGTCTTTCCAAATCATGTCCAATCAATTGAATTTACGACAGGTGGACTTCAATCAAGTTGTAGAAACATCTCAAGGATGATCAATGGAAACAGGATGCATCTGAGCTCAATTTCAAGTCTCATAGCAAAGGGTCTGACTACTTATGTAAATAAGTTATTAATAAATTAGCAAATATTTTCAAAAACCTGTTTTAGTTATATTATTATGGGGTGTTGTGTGTAGATTGCTGAGGATTTTCTCTCTCTCTCTCTCTCTCTCTCAACCTTGCTCCATTTCCTGAAAACATTCAACACAAAACCTCATCTTCAAGCACTATTTACATAACCTCTGACTCCTCTCGCAAAATGAAACATTCGCCTCAAAATCAAACACTGCTCTCAAATCATAAACAAAGTGATCAAAATGATATACACTCTCAAGCAGTCAGTAAACAATACACCGAAAAATAGAAAACACATTGTTCAAAACATACAATTCTCAGGGAGAAGTACATTTTTTATCTAAAAAAATATTCAGATTTTTCCGTCATTGTCTTTTGATGACCGAAAACATGTTCTATCATAGTAGCTCAACATTGATCAGAAATTACTACTCTGCTTTGCTCTTTGCAATTTTGTTTTTTGTTCTTCCTCCTCCTTGTACCCCTATTTTTACAGTACTGTACCCTGCATCTCACAAACTTGTCCTTTGTCTCTGTGATACTGTAATTATTGTTCTTTGTTGATATGAACCTGCAACCAGTCAAAATCTATTGAGCAGTAAGTACTGTTAATAAATGGAAAGCACAATGTTCAGGGCCATACAATTTGTCCATTGTACAGTATACAGCCTACAATGCACTGTACTACAGTATACAATACTAAAAGGGACAAAAATCAAAGGAGTAAACATGTGATCAATGTGCTTCTTCTTGTCTTTGGGCTGGGTCAGGCCAGAGCACTTCGTCGACATCACAAGCAATATTGTCCCTCCTGAGGCAACGGGGGAAGAAGCCTCTTGTGTGCCGTATCCAGCCCTGACATGATTCCTCACCTATATCACCACAGGCTAAATCCATGGCTTGCAGCAGATTTACTCTGGTGTAGGGTTGTCTATCATACACTTTCCATCTCCAAGAGGAGAAAAACTCCTCAATCGGATTCCGGAAAGGCGAGTATGGAGGGAGGTACAAGTTCATAAACTGCCCATTGATGTTAAACCATTCCCTTACCTGAGCAGCTCGGTGGAAACTGACATTGTCCCACACTATCACATAGGTGGGAATGGGATTCTCATTTAGCTCTTGACCCTGCTTCTCTTGAACCTACTGCTCAAATAAAATATCTCTTAGATTGGCAATAAATCTTAGAATGTGCTGGGTGTTATATGGCCCGAGTGTAACATGGTGATGTAGAACACCATGGTTGCTGATAGCAGCACAGATTGTGACATTACCACCTCGTTGACCAGGGACTTCAACAATGGCCCGCTGTCCAATCATGTTTCGGCCTCTCCTTCTCCTCTTTGTTAGATTGAAGCCTGCTTCATCGACAAAGATGAACTCATGGGGTCTGTCCAAGGATTCCAAGTCAAATATTGTCTGTGTAGAATTACAATATATTGTATGTAGGATTTTGTAAGTCGTACAGAGACAGTGCTATACTGTAGAGTACAATTAGGCTTCTGATTCACATACATTGTATGTACTGAAGAGTAATGTCATTCACATAGTATGTGTTAGTACTGTAGACAATCTGGATTACAGTAAATGTTTCTGAATGTACGCCTACTTGTACATACTGAGCTCGCAGTTCTTTCACCCTTGGTGAGTTGCGCTCAAAAGGTACTCTGTATACTTGTTTCATTCGCATCCTGTTACGATGGAGGACACGGTCAATTGTGGAAATGCTCACACTGTCGATTCCCTGGAAGTGTGTGTTGTCTTGTATCACTCGTTCCTGGATTTCTCTGAGTCGTATTGCATTATCTTGAAGGACCATGCCAACTATAACGCCTCTTGCTCCCGAGTGAATATAGCTGTCCTTCCACCTGCATGTGGCAGCCTTGCAATTCTACAAAAAGTAGTTGTGCAGTTACAAAACATATTCATGCAATACAATACATACAGTGATTAACTTTACAAATGTCTATTGAAACAGCTGCATATAGTGTAGTACAGTAAATTTGCAATTACAAAAATACAGTAGTATACTGTAGCTGTTCTCTTCTCTGAATGTCCTTACTATGGTGGACACAGAAAATCGGCTCAAATTGGGTTGCACTCTAAGTCCTGCTTCCCTCATTGTCAGTCCATGGACAAGAACATGGTCTATAACTGTTGCTCGAATTTCATCAGATATTTCCACTCTTTGTCTTCCTCTTCCTCTTCGTCCTCCTCGTCCTCTTTCTTGCCCTCCTCCTCCTCTTCCTCCTTGTCGCCCACCTCGCATATGCAGTCGTCCTCGTCCTCTCACATTGCTTCTTCTATCCATTCTCAGACTTTCTCCTTGAACAACCTGTTTGCTCTCTGAACTGGCTTATATTGGTTGTGTCGCATCATTTGAAACAGGTTAAATCAATTTTGAGTGGTTGTGTTCAATCAATGACATGTGTTCTCTATTTGTAATTGATTGTTGCCACTTGTGTTTACCAGTATGGATGACATGTGCATTAGAGTGCAGAATGTGTTTTGAGAATGAGAATGTGTTTAGAGTTTTGCTGAAAAGTCTAAGTGAGATCTGCAAATTGTGTTTTACCATGTGAAATGGTTTAAGGTATTGACAACAGACTGCATAATTAGCTAAATGAGTCCAGGCAACTGAGAACTTTATTCAGCCAATGGGTTTTAGTGTTTTAGCAATTGAGAAAAACTGTAAACACCATATGTTTGTGTCTGGAGTCCCCATGGTGATGGACAGGAGCTAAGACAGGATATGACATAGTGATGGTGATGAGCACCCGTAAGGCCATAGTTGATGGGCCTGCAACATTAAACACAGGTGGCTGTGGCAGTATGTGTGTGTGCACGACCATGCCTGCCTGCGACTGTGCCTGCCTACATGCGTGTGTGTGAGCAGGTTTCCCTGTTGTCGCCATGTGTGAAGATTAAGTACAGCCATAGGGGAAATTGCTAAAGATCTGTCAACAGCAGAGGCGTCATGCCCATAGGGGGCACAGGGGCATGTGCCACCTGAGATTTGTCCTGTTTCTCTGTAATACCCACCTAGCAATTTTATGAAGTTGGCATTAGCTAGACCAGATAGGTTCCCAACCTCATAACTAGTTACCAAGATGCCATTTCAGGCTATCAGTCAAGTTAGAGTAGCTAGCTTGTCTAACTATTTTAGCTGGCATGCCTGCTGGCAACGTTGGTAGACTTTAGAAAAAGCTAGCATTAACTAAAGATACTGAATAAGACTAACATTCCTTTCAATCTTTTACCCAGATTTTAGCAGAGATACAGAGAAGAATATTTAGTTTCTTAAAAAAGAAGAATCACAAGACAGGAGGATCCAGACAGCTCATAGGTACAGTATGCGTAGATATGCAGAAATATTTACTTATCATTTAGATAAAATTAAGCATAATGGTTATGGCTTTAGATTGCAGGAAAAGATTTCTCCAACTTATGGTCGGGGGGGGGGGGGGGCTCCGGACACCCCCTAGCCGTCCTCACATAATTTGTGACCCTTCAGACTTTTGGAGTGCATGACTCCCCAGGTCAACAGTCAAACTGAATCTCACCACCGTCAACAAAATCTTTAACAGTCCTGTCATACTGAAATAAAACCCACACCAGTGAAATATGCCTATTGCTCTGTAATCATTGCAATTCAACACTGCTGTTATCACATAAATGGTTTCCAAGTCTGGCAGCTTTACTATCGATGACTAAATCAGCCATAATACTGCTGTGAACTGCTTTAAGGAGCTTTCTACCATTTGGGAAGTGAGGACAGAATAATGTATTGTTTGGGCCTGCTTCCCAACAGCTCCCTGTATCTAACGTCAGCTAGGCATCATGACAGATGTGAGTCACGGCTCCAGGGTTTCTGTGCCTGGATGTGTGGATGTGTCTACAGCTTGGAGATATCACCCAGTTAATAATTCAGGGTGTGACGGGGGATGTGTAATTTGTTTGCACAAAATCTCATGGAAATATCACCCTGGGAAGTGCCTCGATAAGCTATTCTTTTACTGGAGAGAGTCCTAAGGAAGGGAGGAGGAATGCTAAATCAGCTGTGTTTCATTTGGATTGGGTAGAGATGTGTCTTTTGATGATCCCTTTTCATTACAGTAATTTTCTCTTTATATTGGCTGACTTGTGGATGTTTGGTGATTTGAATTTAGTCATAATATTGAATTAACTGGTATCTGATCCTAAAGCAATATCAGCAGATCTTCTTTAGTTATGACAAGGATTTTGAGCTGTAATCCCATTACTATGATAATATGGGATTGCAAATATGTGTGTGTGCATGTGTGTGTGTGCTAGAATATAGTGTGAACACATTTTGTCATCTCATACAGAATTCTATGGATACATGCTTTTTGTGAGGCAGCATTTGCTGAATGATGTAACGGTGAGGTAAAAGGTTTCCAAACATCCCATTGAGGATCCAGAGAGAAAGCATCTCTGTTTTTCCAGTCTCTCAGACATTCTTCATGCCAGTAGTCCTCACCAGACCAGATGCAGTAGAAAAACATCTGTAATTCAAAGGAGGCTGGTGGGGGGAGCTTCAGGAAGACAGGTTTATCGTAATGTCTGGAATGGAGTCAATGGAATGGTACCAAACACATGGAAACAATGTGTTTGACTCAATTCTACTGATAAAATTCCAGCCATTACAAGGAGCCCGTCCTCCTATACAAATGTAGGATCTTAATTTGATCACACTTTTGTTGCTGAGAAATTTCCTGCTAAGCAGGAAATGCAAACTTGTAGTGTATTTCAGTTTTAAAAAGGCATTTAAAGTTTGTAATTTCTACTTTGAAATGTCAGACTTGATTTGCCAATATGAAAAATGTATCAACCCCTACAAAAATGTCCATTAAGTATAATCCACATATTAATTCACATTTCCTGTTGCTGCAGGATTATTTTCCTCCTGTTGCAAACAGGCTCAAATTAAGATCCTACATATGTAACTCCTCCCACCAGCCTCCTCTTCTGCAATTGCTGGAGAGAAACTCTTGGGTGCCAGCTAGAGAAATATACAAAATTCTCCCTATCCTCTCAATAATTCAATACACAGAGGAACAGCAATTATATAAAGGGCAAGATGAATAATTAACGTAACCACATGCATTTTTGATTGGAAAGCATTATTGTAACTTTGTTGTGGTGACTGTGCTACAAGAGGAAGCAGCAGCGTCAAGCCAACTGCCTGTACATATTGCTATCATATTTCTTGGGTTGACCGCTGTGGGTCTGTGGATACACCCTGGGGGTAACGGAGTGGGATAGAGGGGAGAGGAGAAGGGAGAGGGGCGAAGGGATGGAGGGGAGAGGGGAGGAGGGGAGGAGGGGAGAGGGGAGGGGGGAGAGGGGAGAGGGGAGACACAACACCCATGCTGTAATTCAACAGCACTCCTTTTCCCCTGTGTTGGACCTTGATTGTGTCTGCAACGTGAAAACTTTGTCGCACTAATTCGTTTTTCTCCCTGCATTGATTTCCACTAGCTTGGGGGCAGGTCCATGGCATGGCTTTTACTACGATCTCACCCTCCGTGTGTGGAGACAATTGGTGTCTGCTGACAGAAGAAAAGGTAAGCAAAATTAAAAGCAAAACATCTTCCTGTAACTTTATACCAGGGTATAACCAAATAGAGTCGATTGACATAACAAAAAATCCCCATAAAAAATCAGTCAATTTCAGCAAGAGATATCTGTTTTTTTGCATTGGATGTGTCTCCACCAGTGTCACACTTCCGCATCTGCGGTGAAAGATAGCAGAACGAGAGCGGTGTTTGTCAGACCATGAGACATCTCGAACATTTGTTTTCTCACATAAATGTCTGTAGCTTCCGAACGGTTTGGCCTACAAAACAATCTATGTAAAGGGGAGACTCTTTACATCCATTTCGCTCTACGACCCCCACAAGTGTCACGGGACTCGTCTGAAGGTAAACGGTACTGGTTCAAAAAAACAAATGGAAGTATGAAGGTAGTTTAGTGCTTGCCCAAAAAAGGTTTAAATATGTGTAACAAATATACAGTATGTATATACAGTTGAAGTCTGAAGTTTACATGCACTTATGTTCGAGTCATTAAAACTAATTTTTCAACCACTCCACAAATTTCATGTTAAGAAACTTTAGTTTTGGCAAGTCGGTTAGGACATCTACTTCGTGCATGACACAAGTAATTTTTCCAACAATTGTTTATAGACAGATTATTTCACTGTATCACAATTACAGTGTAACAAAAATGTACATACACTAAGTTGACTATGCCTTTAAACAGCTTGGAAAATTCCAGAAAATTATGTCATGGCTTTAGAAGCTTCTGATAGGCTAATTGACATTATTTGAGCCAATTGGAGGTGTACCTGTGGATGTATTTCAAGGCCTACCTTCAAACTCAGTGCCTCTTTGCTTGACATCATGGAAAAATCAATTGAAATCAGCCAACACCTCAGAAAAAAAATTGTAGACCTCCACAAGTCTGGTTCATCCTTGGGAGTAATTCCAAATGCCTGAAGGTACCACGTTCATCTGTACAAACAATAGTATGCAAGTATAAACACCATGGGACCACGCAGCTGTCATACCGCTCAGGTAGGAAATGCGTTCTGTCTCCTAGAGATGAACGTACTTTGGTGTAAAAAGTGCAAATTAATCCCAGAACAACAGCAAAGGACCTTGTGAAGATGCTGGAGGAAACAGGACCAAAAGTATCAATATCCACAGTAAAACGAGTCCTATATCGACATAACCTCAAAGGCCGCTCAGCAAGGAAGAAGCCACTGCTCCAAAATCGCCATAAAAAAGCCAGACTACGGTTTGCAACTGCACATGGGGACAAAGATCGTACTTTTTGGAGAAATGTCCTCTGGTCTTATGAAACAAAAATAGAACTGTTTGGCCATAATGACCATCGTTATGTTTGGAGGAAAAAGGGGGATGCTTGCAAGCCGAAGAACACCATCCCAACTGTGAAGCACGGGGGTGGCAGAGTCATGTTTTGGGGGTGTTTTGCTGCAGTAGGGACTGGTGCGCTTCACAAAATAGATGGCATCATGAGGATGGAAAATTATGTGAATATATTGAAGCAACATCTCAAGACATCAGTCAGGAAGTTAAAGCTTGGTCGCAAATGGGTCTTCCAAATGGACCATGACCCCAAGCATACTTCCAAAGTTGTGGCAAAATGGCTTAAGGACAAGAAAGTCAAGGTATTGGAGTGGCCATCACAAAGCCCTGACCCCAATCCTATAGAAAATGTGTTGGCAGAACTGAAAATGCTTGTGTGAGCAAGGAGGCCTACAAACCTGACTCAGTTACACCAGCTCTGTCAGGAGGAATGGGCCAAAATTCACCCAAATCATTGTGGGAAGCTTGTTGAAGGCTACCCGAAACATTTGATCCAAGTTAAACAATGTAAAGGCAATGCTACCAAATACTAATTGAGTGTATGTAAACTTCTGACCCACTACGAATGTGAAGAAATAAATAAAAGCTGAAATAAATCCTTCTCTCTAGTATTATTCTGACATTTCACATTCTTAAAATAAAGTGGTGATCCTAACTGACCTAAGACAGGGATTTTTTACGAGGATTAAATGTCAGGAATTGTAAAAACTGAGTTTAAATGTATTTGGCTAAGGTAAACCTCCGACTTCAACAAGACTTCTTGTTAAAGTCGGAAGTATATATATATATATATATACAGTGGGGAGAACAACTATTTGATACACTGCTGATTTTGCAGGTTTTCCTACTTACAAAGCATATAGAGGTCTGTAATTTTTATCATAGGTACACTTCAACTGTGAGAGACGGAATTTAAAACAAAAATCCAGAAAATCACATTGTATGATTTTTAAGTAATTCATTTGCATTTTATTGCATGACATACGTATTTGATACATCAGAAAAGCATAACTTAATATTTGGTACAGAAACCTTTGTTTACAATTACAGAGATCATATGTTTCCTGTAGTTCTTGACCAGGTTTGCACACACTGCAGCAGGGATTTTGGCCCACTCCTCCATACAGACCTTCTCCAGATCCTTCAGGTTTCGGGGCTGTCGCTGGGCAATACGGACTTTCAGCTCCCTCCAAAGATTTTCTATTGGGTTCACGTCTGGGGACTGGCTAGGCCACTCCAGGACCTTGAGATGCTTCTTACGGAGCCACTCCTTAGTTGCCCTGGCTGTGTGTTTCGGGTCGTTGTCACGCTGGAAGACCCAGCCATGACCCATCTTCAATGCTTTTACTGAGGGAAGGAGGCTGTTGGCCAAGATCTCGCAATACATGGCCCCATCCATCCTCCCCTCAATACGGTGCAGTCGTCCTGTCCCGTTTGCAGAAAAGCATCCCCAAAGAATGATGTTTCCACCTCCATGCTTCACGGTTGGGATGGTGTTCTTGGGGTTGTACTCATCCTTCTTCTTCCTCCAAACACGGCGAGTGGAGTTTAGACCAAAAAGCTCTATTTTTGTCTCATCAGACCACATGACCTTCTCCCATTCCTCCTCTGGATCATCCAGATGGTCATTGGCAAACTTCAGATGGGCCTGGACATGCGCTGGCTTGAGCAGGGGGACCTTGCGTGTGCTGCAGGATTTTAATCCATGACGGCGTAGTGTGTTACTCATGGTTTTCTTTGAGACTGTGGTCCCAGCTCTCTTCAGGTCATTGACCAGGTCCTGCCGTGTAGTTCTGGGCTGATCCCTCACCTTCCTCATGATCATTGATGTCCCACGAGGTGAGATCTTGCATGGAGCCCCAGACCTAGGGTGATTGACCATCATCTTGAACTTCTTCCATTTTCTAATAATTGCGCCAACAGTTGTTACCTTCTCACCAAGCTGCTTGCCTATTGTCCTGTAGCCCATCCCAGCCTTGTGCAGGTCTACAATGTTATCCCTGATGTCCTTACACAGCTCTCTGGTCTTGGCCATTGTGCAGAGGTTGGAGTCTGTTTGATTGAGTGTGTGGACAGGTGTCTTTTATACAGGTAACGAGTTCAAACAGGTGCAGTTAATACAGGTAATGAGTGGAGAACAGGAGGGCTTCTTAAAGAAAAACTAACAGGTCTGTGAGAGCCGGAATTCTTACTGGTTGGTAGGTGATGAAATACTTATGTCATGCAATAAAATTCAAATTAATTACTTAAAAATCATACAATGTGATTTTCTTTATTTTTGTTGTAGATTCCGTCCCTCACAGTTGAAGTGTACCTATGATAAAAATTACAGACCTCTACATGCTTTGTAAGTAGGAAAACCTGCAAAATCGTCAGTGTATTAAATACTTGTTCTCCCCACTGTATATACACAGTACCAGTCAAAATTTGGGACAAATACTTATTCAAGGATTTTTCTTTATTTTTTCTATTTTCTACATTGTATATAACACATATGGAATCATGTGGTAACCAAAAAAGTGTTTAAAAAAATCGAAATTAATTTTATATTTGAGATTCTTCGAAGTTGCCACCATTTGCGTTGATGACAGCTTTGCACATTCTTGGCATTCTCTCAACCTGCTTCATAATGTAGTCATCTGGAATGCATTTCAATTAACAGGTGTGCTTTGTTAAAAGGTAATTTGTGGAATTTCTTTCCTT
This sequence comes from Salvelinus namaycush, assembly GCF_016432855.1. Taxonomy (NCBI): domain Eukaryota; kingdom Metazoa; phylum Chordata; class Actinopteri; order Salmoniformes; family Salmonidae; genus Salvelinus; species Salvelinus namaycush. The sequence continues at coordinate 22,059,942 of NC_052308.1, read as the reverse complement.
CTTAATGTGTTTGACCCAATCAGTTGTGTTGTGACAAGGTAGGATTGATATACAGAAGATAGCCCTATTTGGTAAAAGACCAAGTAAATATTATGTCAAGAACAGCTCAAAAAAGCAAAGAGAAACTTTCAGGTATGAAGGTAAGACCCAGATGCAGACAACGTCGAATTAACAATGGTTTAATAATCCAACAGGGGCAGGCAATAGACAGGTCAAAGCAGGCAGGGGTCAGTAAACCAGAGGTGGAGCAACGGTACCGGACGGCAGGCAGGCACAGCGTCAGGGGCAGGCAGTGTGGTCAGGCAGGCGGGCTCAGAGTCAGGACAGGCAAGGGTCAAAACCCGGAGGGCGAGAAAAAGAGAGACTGGGAAAAGCAGGAGCTGAGACACAAAAACGCTGGTTGACTTGACAAACAAGACGAACTGGCAACAGACCAACAGTGAACACAGGTATAAATACACAGGGGATAATGGGGAAGATGGGCAACACCTGGAGGGGGGTGGAGACAATCACAAAGACAGTTGAAACAGATCAAGATGTGACAGAAACAACAGTCCATCCAGAAAATGTCATGCGCAATCGCAAAAACCCTCAAGCACTATGATGAAACTGGCTCTCATGAGGACTGCCACAGGAAAGGAAGACCGTGAGTTACCTCTGCTGCAGAGGATAAATTCATTAGAGTTACCAGCCTAAGAATGCAGCCCAAATAAATGCTTTACACAGTTCAAGTAACAGACACATCTCAACATCAACTGTTCAGAGGAGACTGCGTGAATCAGGCCTTCATGGTCGAATTGCTGCAAAGAAACCACTACTAAAGACACCAATTAGAAGAAGAGACTTGCTTGGGCCAAGATTCACGGGCAATGGACATTAGACCGGTTGAAATCTGTCCTTTGGTCTGATGAGTCTAAATTTGAGATTTTTGGTTCCAACCGCCATGTCTTTGTGAGATGTAGAGTAGGTGAACGGATGATATCTGCATGTGTGGTTCCCACCGTGAAGCATGTAAGAGGAGGTGTGATGGTGTGGGGTGCTTATTTCTTATCATTTATTTTTGACTGTCCTTTTTGCCATTTATGAATGTGTTATTCAATGTGTTTTTATGGGCTTTAGCCTAAAATCAAAATTTTATCAAATCATAAAAATAAAATAAAAATTATACCTAAAGGGGTCTTAATATTCAAAATCAAATAGAAAAATGACCCATAGTTTGACCATCTTAAAACAATTCCGTATGTCAGGCTCCGTCCCCAATACATATTTTCCTCTATTAGGTGCTTTATGCAGTACAGTTACTGTGTGGTCTGCATCACTAGGGAGTTTTCCATGCTCCACTAATGCGATTTGAAGCAGAGAGTTTAAAGAATTTCTAATGAGAGAAACTTTTTCACGGCTGATCAGTGTAAGCTGCAGGCACATCAAAAGGGGCGTTAGATCTGAGCCAAACTGATAAGTATTCCATGTGGCAACTCAACTTTGACAAAGCTGAAAATGTGCCCTTTCAAGTAAGCTGTGCCCGCTGCACATCAACTTCACAGCTAAGCACATTCGCTGTTTACTTACCCCAAAAGACAGACATAAAGTAAAGCCTCCTGGAACAGCAACTCATCCCTTGAAACAACTACTGAGGCACTGTTGAGTTACTTACTGTATACGTACCATGTCACAACATGTGAAGGCTCTTGTCAGACTGTTTCCTTCAACTTCGTGTATTTCATCTGATAGTGATGTACAGATGTAGAATCCTGCAATGCAGGACATTTACAACTTCTAGTGTATTTGAGGTTTATAAAGGATTCTGAAGTTTGTAATTTCCACTTTGAAATTTCAGACTTGATTTTCTGTTTCTGAAAATGTATCAACCATTACAAAAATGTCCATTAATTATAATCCACAGGATTATTTACCTGCTGTAGCAAACTGACCTAAAGTAAGATCCTATATCTCTATGATGGAGGATGTGTGATGTGTCCATAGCACTGAGAGGAGAGTGTGCTGTCCCTTTGAGAAGCACATGGGCATTTACACACCAGTCATTCATCACCCTGACACTGGAAAACAAGCTCACCAAACATAATGAGGGGGGGGGGGGTTAAAAGCCACAGGGGGGGAGTGGGACTTACGTGATGGAACATTTACAATTCAACAATTATGCGTCACACACACTATGGAGTGAGTGCATTTCCATATTTAAGCAAAGCCATTTGAAATCATCCATGACTCATGTCATCATACTGAAACTTAATCATATTTCTCATTACAGTTTGTCTCAATCGAATATAAGCATTTTTTGGAACAATGTTGTTGATTTTCGAAACAGTGTTCACAAGACACAGAACTCTGTGGCTTTTTAGCAAAATTAGTAAATGCATTTTACAAAATTAAGCTGCTTTGTCAAGGCATCAAAACATTAATCAAAATCAAATGATTCCATCAAAATTGCAAACACATTCATATTGTTGTCTCTACCTTCTTGCCCTTTGTGCTGTTGTCTGTGGCCAAAAATGTTAGTACAGTACCATGTTTTGTGCTCCTACCATGTCGTGTTGCTACCATGTTGTTGTCATGTTGTGTTGCTACCATGCTGTGTTGTCATGTGTTGCTGCCTTGCTATGTTGTTGTCTTAGGTCTCTCTTTATGTAGTGTTGTGTTGTCCCTCTTGTCATGATGTGTGTTTTTATTTAAAAATAAAAAAATCCCAGCCCCCGTCCCCGCAGGAGGCCTTTTGCCTTTTGGTAGGCCGTCAAAAAGTTTAACACAAACATACATATCTTTTGAGTCCAAGCTAACAAAACAGAAAGTTGGTCTGCCTTTTAATAACATCACTAGATCAATAGATTTTATTTGCCGTCACTAAATCATGATGATCAATTTTGTAAATACTATCAACTACCAAAAGGTGCAGAATTAGGGTTAAATACTCTCCTTTTAAGCATATTTCACACAAAAAAATGTAACTCATTATTAGATCAAATATTCCTGATGATGATTTTTTTTTAAATAAGCACATTGTGTATAGGATTCCTTCAATGGTTTCATCACAATCCAATTCCATGCATCTCTGCCTATCTGCAATGTTGTGAAAAATCATAAATATTAGACAGTCCCCATGACTAGATCTTTCCCTATACTGGACCTGTTTTAGGCATACTACTGATAACTCCGTTTGCAATTGTGTGCTATCATATTTACTGAGTCGGAAACAGTGAACACATTTGCAACATTTTCTCTTCTGATGGAAACAACGTGTTAGTATTCTGTGAACAAAACACATGAAAGTTAATTTTGTATTCATTCATAACAATTGTATTTACACTTTTGTAAAAGTGGGTCTAAGATCAGACATTCTGGAAATGTATTTAAGCATTTGATGCGACTGAGAAAACCTGTAAAACACTATAAGATGAATGCAGTGCATTTATTAATTGGTGGCTGAAGATATCCCTCTAGTGGTGTGGGGGCTGTGCTTTGGCAAAGTGGGTGGGGTTATATCCTTCCTGTTTGGCCCTGTCCGGGGGTATCATCGGATGGGGCCACAGTGTCTCCTGACCCCTCCTGTCTCAGCCTCCAGTATTTATGCTGCAGTAGTTTGTGTCGGGGGGCTAGGGCCAGTTGGTTATATCTGGAGTACTTCTCCTGTCTTATCCAGTGTCCTGTGTGAATTTAAGTATGCTCTCTCTAATTCTCTCCTTCTCTCTTTCTTTCTCTCTCTCGGAGGACCTGAGCCCTAGGACCATACGTCAGGACTACTGGGCATGATGACTCTTTGCTGTCCCCAGTCCACCTGGCCTTGCTGCTGTTCCAGTTTCAACTGTTCTGCCTGCAGTTATGGAACCCCTACCTGTCCCAGACCTGCTGTTTTCAACTCTTAATGATCGGCTATGAAAAGCCAACTGACATTTATTCCTGATTATTATTTGACCATGCTTGTCATTTATGAACATTTTGAACATCTTGGCTCTCTCTAATTCTCTCCTTCTCTCTTTCTTTCTCTCTCTCGGAGGAACTGAGCCCTAGGACCATACGTCAGGACTACCGGGCATGATGACTCCTTGCTGTCCCCAGTCCACCTGGCCTTGCTGGTGTCCCAGTTTCAATTGTTCTGCCTGCGGTTATGGAACCCCTACCTGTCCCAGACCTGCTGTTTTTAACTCTTAATTATCGGCTATGAAAAGCCAACTGACATTTATTCCTGATTATTATTTGACCATGCTTGTCATTTATGAAAATTTTGAACATCTTGGCCATGTTCTGTTATAATCTCCACCCGGCACAGCCAGAAGAGGACTGGCCACCCCTCATAGCCTGGTTCCTCTCTAGGTTTCTTCCTAGGTTTTGGCCTTTCTAGGGAGTTTTTCCTAGCCACCGTGCTTCTACACCTGCATTGCTTGCTGTTTGGGGTTTTAGGCTGGGTTTCTGTACAGCACTTCGAGATATTAGCTGATGTACGAAGGGCTATATAAAATAAACTTGATTGATTGATTGATTAATCTGCCCTCATGCATCTTGGATAATGCAGTTGAACTGTACGCATTTGAAAATCTGTTCCCTGCTTTGCAGACAGACAGCATCAGATACCGACAACAGCAGTGTCCTCTGGGAGGTCATCTCAATTGGGAGCTCAGTCTAAAATCACACTTTTTAAATTTTCATTTTTTTTTTTAATTTTAAATTTTACACAATTTATACAACTTTACACATGTCATGTGGGTCATGCTGTGGGTGTAATTGGATAACTCTCCTGGAATGCTAAAAGGAGCAGATTGTGTGTATGTCTGCGCGCATGCGTGTGCGTTTGCGTGCACGCGTGAGAGAGAGAGAGAGAGAGAGAGAGAGAGAGAAAATACATACAGGTGTGGTTTAAAGTTGGCATATTTCTTTATTTTCCTTTTTGACAGGAGAATGTTGCTAGTTAATGGTCTTCAACAAGATCCCTAGTCATGCCACCTCTGTTTACCTGAAAAAGGGGATGTAAGTTATGGCTCTGTTAAAACTTCTTATGGCTGCAGGGGCAGTATTGAGTAACTTGGATGAAAGGTGCACAGAGGTGCCCAGAGTAAATGGCCTGCTCCTCAGTCATAGTTGCGAATATATGCATATTAATATTAGTATTGGATAGAAAACACTCTGAAGTTTCTAAAACTGTTTGAATTATGTCTGTGAGTATAACAGAACTAATATGGCAGGCAAAAACCTGAGAAGTTCCACTTCCTGTTTGGATTTTTTCTGAGGCTGGTAGATTTTCAACCAAGTTCCCATTGAAATTACAGCGAGATATGGATGAGTTTTCACTTCCTACGGCTTCCACTAGATGTCAACAGTCAATAGAACTTTGTCTGATGACTCTACTGTGAAGGGGGGCCGAAGGAGACAGGAATGAGTAACCACTGCCATGAGGTGACCATGCTTTGACCATACACGTTCACGTGAGAGGCAGCTCCGTTCCATCGCTCATCTGAAGTCAATGTAATTCTCCGGTTGGAACGTTATTCAAGATGTATGTTAACAACATTCTAAAGATTGATTCAATACATGGGTTGACATGTTTCTACTGACTGTTACAGAACTTTTGGACATTTCGTCACGTTTTAGTGAACGCGCTTTGTGACTTTGGAATTGTTACCAAAGTAGCTAATTGGACATAAATAACGGACATTATCGAACAAATTAAGCATTTATTTTGGACCTGGGATTCCTGGGAGTGCATTCTGATGAAGATCATCAAAGGTAAGGAAACATATATCATGTAATTTCTGGTTTTTGTTGACTCCAACATGGCGGCTAATTTGACTCTTGTTCTGAGCTCCGTCTCAGATTATTGCATGGGTTGCTTTTTCCGTAAAGTTTTTTTGAAATCTGACATAGTGGTTGCATTAAGGAGAGGTATATCTATAACTCCATGTGTATAACTTGTATTATCATCTACATTTATGATGAGAATTTCTGTTGAAACGATGTGGCTATGCACTATCACTGGATGTTTTTGGAACTAGTGAATGTAACGCGCCAATGTAAACTCCAATTTTTTAATATAAATATGAACTTTATCAAACAAAACATGCATGTATTGTGTAACATGAAGTCCTATGAGTGTCATCTGATGAAGATCATCAAAGGTTAGTGATTAATTTTAGCTATATTTCTGCTTTTTGTGACTGCTATCTTTCGCTGGAAAAATGGCTGTGCTTATTGTGGTTTGGTGTGACCTAACATAATCGTTTGTTGTGCTTTCGCTGAAAAGCATATTTGAAATCGGACACTTTGGTGGGATTAACAACAATATTACCTTTAAAATGGTATAAGAAACATTTATGTCTGAGGAATTTTAATTATGAGATTTCTGTTGCTTTGAATTTTGCGCCCTGCGCTTTCACTGGCTGTTGTCATATCATCCCGTTACCGGGATTGCAGCCATAAGAAGTTTTTAACTTAATAAAGATGACAAATCTTACAAAGACAGATGCAAGTGAGTGAAAATACACCATCAGCCTTTGTGACAATAGTACAGATGATTAGACTGTTCTGTTCTACTTTAATAGTGTGTGAGTCATCAGCTGCAAATGTTAATGATCTATAATATAAAAATGGGTTGAAAAGAGCAACTTGTTTGCTGTTGTTTTGCATTTCACTCTACATTGTACACGTTGTGAAACATAACTAAACAAAGTCAAGTTTTTGTTTTGACAATCGTTTAAGGGCAGCAGAGCACACAAACAACAACACTTGAGTCTGAATTCTTTACATTTATTTTTGTTGAGGTAAGACACATTCAGTTAACCTGTTTGGGCTGCAAGCCCGACACCGCCCACAATATGACAACATCCAGCTCAAAGTGCAGGGCGCGAAATTCAAAAGCTAGTTTTTAAAAATATTTAACTTTCACACATTAACAAGTCCAAGACACCAGATGAAAGATAAACTTCTTGTGAATCAAACCAACATGTCCGATTTTTAAAATGTTTTACAGGGAAGACAAAATATGTACATCTATTAGCTAACCACGTTAGCAAATGACACCACTTTTCTAACTCCATCAGTTTCTTACTCCATCAGGTGCTATCACAAATTCGACCAAATAAAGATATAAATAGCCACTAACCAAGAAACAAATTCATCAGATGACAGTCTGATAACATATTTATTGTATAGCATATTTTTTTTCGAAAAATGTGCATATTTCAGGTATAAATCATATTTTACATTTCAGCTACAAATCAGAAAGTGCACCGAAAGCAGCCATAATATTTACAGACACCAACAGACACCAACGTCAAATAGCTTATTACTCATCATAAAACATTTCCGAAAAATATATAGTTTGCAGCAATTGAAAGATAGGCAACTTGTGATTCCAAACAATATTTCCGATTTATTAAATGTTTTACAGCGAAAACAAAATGTATCGCTATATTAGCGTAGCCACAATAGAGAGACACATTTGGGCGCCCACGACCCGTTCACATGCACGACAGATATATGAAATAACATCATAAAATGAGTCTTACTTTGGCTGATCTTTCATCAGAATGTTGAAACAGGCGTCCTCTGTCCAGATGAGTCGTTGTTTCGTTTCAGAATGAGAAATATCCCTGTTCATTTACCATTTCCAGTAGCCGTGGTCCAACGTAAACACAGTCATACGACGGAACACGGCAAAACTCCCGAATAAAGTTTCAATAATCTGATTAAACTATATTGAAAAAACATACATTACGATGATATGGTCACATATATCCAAAAAAAATCGAGCCGGAGACGTTAGCCGTTCGTTAGGAAGGCAAAACAGAAGTCCATCCCACTTCCTTCAGAATACCGGAAGTGGGCGCTCAGGTCAAAGAAATAGGTTTTTTTCCACCACAGACCAAGAGGAGCAAAAAAAATTCTTCTCTGACATCCTCTTTACACCAATAGGAAGGCGTATAGACTGTCAGCAGACTCCTAGGTGTTAAGACCATGTATAGGCATCAGATTGAAAAGAGCATAGATTTCTGACATTTCACTTCCTGGTCAGGAAAAGTGCTGCAGAAGGACTTGTGTTTCACTCAGAGAAATAATTCCAACTGTTTTAGAAACTAGAAAGTGTTTTCTATCCAAAAAGAATAATAATATTCATATTGTACGAGCAAGATTTGAGTAGGAGGCCGTTTGAAATGGGCACGATTTCACTGGCTACTCAACACTTTGCCTTGCAGCCATAAGAAGTTAACTTTAGTTCAAAGCAAGCTGAGTCATCATCATTCTTTATCACAATATGAACTATTCTAATAACTGTCAGTTACAGTATGTAGCTGTAGATGTACAGTATCATTTTTGATGCATTTTTAATTGAGTATCCAGTTGGTGACAAAGAGCCTCCAGCTCATAACAGAGAGAGAGAGCCTCCAGGCAAAACAACAGTCTGGTCGAGACCATACAGACTACAATTTCAGACGCCCGAGAGAATGCTTCTGAATTGATATTACTGTATAATAGAGCACTTACATTTAAATTGAGTTATATCCCTCTGTTGAGCAATATAGGGGTGACTGCCAGCAATAAAACAACACATGTTCCTGTATGCGCCACAGTACTAGCAAATACTGTACTGGAGGTAATGTGTTGGAATAAAATGAGTGTCGTGTATCAAATGAGGCCTTCAAACTCAGCCAAGCCTGACGGAAAGGGTTGCGTGGAGGTAAAGTATATTCACGTGAAAATGACTCACATGGAGGAAAATAGACATTCTACGACACAAAATTATCATATGAAAGCAAGCCCATAATTTCATTGTACATTTTATACTGATGATGGTTCATTTGAACTTCTCTTGACACTGTCCTGACACATCCACGAGACCCAACACTGAGTTATTGTGAGTGAGGAACGCCGTCAGACACACACCAGGTGATCCATCCAGAAAATAATATGATGTTATTTGATAGAACAAATAAATCAGGTGATGTGGTGATGCCTTGAGCCGGAGCCCAACAACTCCCTGGCCTGGCCTGGTCGGGGTATGCAACAATTCATTTACTGCAGCGCAAGGAGACTAGTAATCAGATTAAGGGCTCGATTAAATCCGCAGCGCTACAGCGCAATATCAATTTAAAGGCAGTGACCCTGCGTTAGTGGACACTGCATTCAGGGTAAATGCTGAGTATTTCGGCTCAATCGGAAATCACCTTTACATTTCAATCGTGCTAAAATGCCGAACTTCGGTGATATGGATTGAATCGAACCCTAACTGAAAACTTCAGGAGAAAAACATAACATTTTTATCATAACACGTCAGCCATCCTCTTCAACGTCTGCCATTGTCCCTGATCTCCTGACCAGGCCCTGCTCTTGTCTTGAATAACTGAGAGGAAAACCAATTTACCTGTATTTAACAATTCAATCGCTTCTTGAATGTATCTGAGTCAACGTCACAGTCACAGTCACAGTCAACGTCACAATCAGAGTCAACGTCACAGTCACAGTCACAGGGGGGGAAACAATTGTTCATTGATCCTGGAATTCAATGGGTGGCTGGGACAACATTATATAATTATACACTTGAAATACACTGTGAATGGACTATCAGATCTGTGGCAATAAACAGCTGTAAGGTGAACAATGTATGAACTCTGTCCGGCTCTTTACCTGACACCCAAGTTAATATTTTGCTGTGCAAAGGCAACAACACCAAGACTTTATGACTAAATTAATTATCAGTTGTTTTTTTGGTTTCTTTACCAGTTTACTATAATCCAGCATGCATAATGTAACCCAGAAACAATTCATGAGGGTTTGGGTGTTGAAAATGTGTATATTCATCTGTCTCCACATGATGCCATGCACTTAAAGATACAGTTCGGGATTGTATTGTATTCTTAAAATATCATTAAAAACATGTTGTTGATGTTGTTGCAAGAAGTCACGTATCATACAAAATGTATGACGTAGTACACAATTGGATGATCTAATTGGATGATCTAATGGGGTGGCAGGTAGCCTAGTGGTTAGAGTGTTGGGCCAGTAACCAAAAGGTTGCTAGATCAAATCCCGGAGCTAAAAAGGAAAAAATATGTCATTCTACTCCTAAACATGGCAGTTAACCCACTGTTACTAGACCGTCATTGTAAATAAGAATTTGTTCTTTAACTGACTTGCCTGGTTAAAAAATACACAAGAAAATGGGGAACCATTTGACTACTGACTGAAATTATACAAAAGTTCTGGAGCATCACTTTAATTTATAGTGAAAGACGTCAAGTAAAATGCCACAGAGGACAAACTGTATTGATTTGTGGTCTGATGGCAGACAGCCTATGGAAGTGTCAATGATGTGCTGTAACAACAGCCTGAGGGCGGCCCTGGGTCTGGACGGGCTCCTCTGCCCTGCAGTGACACGGCTACCAGCAGGACATGGAGCAGAAAACACAACATACCTAAGGTTGTCTGTTTTCACTCCAGCAGACTAGTTATTTAGCTTGTATCCCCTTATGGCTCCCCAAAATCATCAAAGTGGTGTGATTGCCAAATGCCCCCCTTCAAAGAGCCCGTCTGGTCCAGCCTGAACAAGATGTCTGTTTGCCGTAAGTGATGTGACTCCCCACGGGATTGGACATGACAGGGCAGGAACAAGCTGTGACAACCCTGGGCTCATGAATATTCACGAGTAATAATAGGAAGTGCTGTGGCTGACGGCACGATAGGGCACATCCTGACCAGTAGGATTCTCCTGGAGGAGGTGGGCGGAGAGGAGGGGGGAGAAGTGGCAAGAAAGAAGTTTGACAGGGCTGAGTAAGGGCAAATCAACTGGTCTCAGAGTGGATTCTTTGGACAGTGAGTATACGTGTTTCAAGTTTCAAGTTTGAATGTCACATGCACAAATACAGCGAAATGCCTCTCTTGCAAACTCAAAACCCAACAATGCAATAATCAATAGCAGAAAATAATACACAGAAAATGACAAGAAATATGAAGAACACAATAAGTAAGTGTCACGTTCTGACCTTAGTTCTTTTGTTATTTCTTTGTTTTATGGTCAGGGCGTGAGTTGGGTGGGTTATCTATGTTTGTTTTTCTATGTTGGGTTTTTCGTTTGACCTGATATGGTTCTCAATCAGAGGCAGGTGTTAGTCATTGTCTCTGATTGGGAACCATATTTAGGGAGCTTGTTTTCTATTGTGTTTTGTGGGTGGTTGTCTTCCCTGTCTGTGTGTTCCACACGGTACTGTTTCGGTTTTCGTTCGTTCACTTTATTGTTTTGTATTTCAGTGTTCAGTTTGTTCCATTAAATATTCATCATGAACACTTACCACGCTGCGCTTTTGTCCTCCTCTCTTTCTCCCAACGAAGATCGTTACAGTAAGTAATAAGCGTACTATATACAGAGTCAGTTCCAATACCATTACAATGTGCAGGGATACTGGAGTGATGGAGGTAGATATGTATAAGGGTAAGGTGACTAGGCAACAGGATACAAGATAAACAGAGTAGCAGCAGCTTGTATGTAAGTGGGTGTGCGTGTGTGTAGAGTCAGAATAAATGTATGTATTTGTATTTATTATGGATCGCCATTAGCTGCTGCCAAGCAGCTGCTCTTCCTGGGGTCCGGCAAAATAAAGGCAGTTATACAATTTAAAAAAACGTTACAATACATTCATTACAGAATTCACAACACACTAAGTGTGTGCCCACAGGCCCATACTCCACTAACACATATCTACAATCAAAATCCATCTGTACATGTGTGTATAGTGCGTATGTTATTATGTGGGTGTATGCATGTGTCTGTGCCTATGTTTGTGTTACTTCACAGTCCCCGCTGTTCCATAAGGTGTATTTTTACCTGCTTTTAAATCTGATTTTTCTGCTTGCATCAGTTACCTGATACAGAATAGAGTTCCATGTAGTCATGGCTCTATGTAGTACTGTGCACCTCCCATACTCTGTTCTGGACTTGGGGACTGTGAAGAGACCTCTGGTGGCATGTCTTGTGGGGTATGCATGACGGCCGAGCAGTGTGCTAGTATTTTAAAATTACAGCTCGGTACCTTCAGCTTGTCAACACCTCTTACAAAAACAAGTAATGAGGAAGTCAATCTCTCTTCCACTTTGAGCCATGGGAGACTGACATGCATGTCATTAATGTTAGCTCCCCGTGTATTTTTAAGGGCCAGCCGTGCTCCCTGTTCTTAGCCAACTGCAATCTTCCCAAGTCCATCTTTGTGGCACCTGACCACACGACTGAACAGTAGTCCAGGTGTGACAAAACCAGGGCCTGTAGGACCTGCTTTGTTGATAGTGTTGTTAAGAAGGCAGAGCAATGCTTTATTATGGACAGGCTTCTCCCCATCTTAGCTACTGTTGTATCAATATGTTTTGGCCATGACAGTCACCTCAACTTGCTCAATTTCCACATGATTCATTACGAGATGTAGTTGAGTTTAGTAAATGATTTGTCCGAAATACAATGCTTTTAGTTTTGGAAATATTTAGGACTAACTTATTCCATGCTACCCTTTCCGAAACTAACTGCAGCTCTTTGTTAACTTGTTTGGGATAGGGGGCAGCATTTTCACTTTTGGATGAATAGCGTGCCCAGAGTGAACTGCCTCCTACTCAGTCCCAGATACTAATATATGCATACTATTATCAGTACTGGATAGAAAACACTCTGAAGTTTCTAAAACTGTTTGAATGATGTCTGTGAGTATAACAGAACTCATATGGCAGGCAAAAACCTGAGAAAAAATCAAAACAGGAAGTGGGAAATCTGAGGTTTGTAGTTTTTGAACTCACCCCTATCGAATACACAGTGAGTTATGGGTTATTTTTCACTTCCTAAGGCTTCCACTGGATGTCAACCGTTTTTAGAACGTTGTTTCAGGCTGCTCATGTAAAGGGGGACCGGATGGGAGTTGTTTGACTAAGGGGTCTGCCTACAGCCTGGTTCTCAGTCTCGCGCTTTCACTTGAGAGGTTGCTCTCGTTCCAGTGCTTTTCTACAGACAATGGAATTCTCCGGTTGGAACATTATTCAACTTTTATGATAAAAACATCCTAAAGATTGATTCTATACTTAGTTTGACAAGTTTCTTCGACGTGTAATATGACTTTTTGAACGTTTCGTCCGAATGGACCAGATCGCGCTTTTGGATTGTTTACCAAAAGCCCTAACAAAAGAAGCTATTGGACATAAATGGACATAAATGATGGACATTATCGAACAAAACAAGCATTTATTGTGGAACTGCGATTCCTGGGAGTGCATTCTGATGAAGCTCATCAAAGGTAAGTGAATATTTCTAATGCTATTTATGAATAATGTTGACTACCCAACATGGAGGATATTTCTCTGGCTGGTTTGGGCTCTGAGCGCCGTTCTCAGATTATGCTTTTTCCGTAAAGTTTTTTTGAAATCTGACACATCGGTTGCATTAAGGAGAAGTGTATCTAAAGTTTCATGTATAATAGCTGTATTTTCATCAACATTTATTATGAGTATTTCTGTGAATTCATGTGGCTCTCTGCAATATCACTGCATGTTTTGGAACTACTGAATCTAACACGCCATTGTAAAATAAGATTTTTGCATATAAATATGAACTTTACCGAACAAAACATACATGTATTATGTAACATGAAGTCCTATGAGTGTCATCTGATGAAGTTCATCAAAGGTTAGTGATTCATTTTATCTCTATTTGTGCTTTTTGTGACTCCTCTCTTTGGTGGGAAAAATGGCTGGGTTTTTCTGTGACTTGGTGGTGACCTAACATAATCGTTTGTGGAGCTTTCGCTGTAAAGCATTTTTGAAATCAGACACTGTGGCTGGATAAACGAGAATGTTATCTTTAAAATGGTGCCTAATACTTGTATGTTTGAGAAATTTGATTTATGAGATTTCTGTTGATTTGTATTTGGCGCCCTGCAATTTTATTGGCTGTTGGCGAGGGGTTCCTCTACAGTCCGAGACAGGTTAAGTGTTGCAGTCATTTCATTCGCTGTAGTAGCTGACATGCATACTGTTGAGTCATCCGCATACATAGACACACTGGCCTTGCTCAAAGCCAGTGGCATGTCGTTAGTAAAGATTGAAAAAAACAAGGGGCCTAAACAGCTACCCTGGGGAATTCCTGCTTCTACCTGGATTATGTTTGAGAGGCGTCCATTAACTTCTTATGGCTGCAGCCCGAGGCCGCCCACAATATGACAACAGCCACTTCAAGTGCAGGGCGCGAAATTCAAAATATATATTTTTTAAATATTTAACTTTCACACATTAACAAGTCCAATACAGCAAATGAAAGGTACACATCTTGTGAATCCAGCCAACATGTCCAATTTTTAAAATGTTTTACAGCGAAAACAGCACGTATATTTACAGCACAGGTAGCATGCACAAAGCCAACCTAACTGACCAAGAACCAACCAAACTAACCAAGAAACAACTTCATCAGATGACAGTCTTATAACATGTTATACAATAAATCTATGTTTTGTTCGAAAAATGTGCATATTTCAGGTATAAATCATAGTTTACATTGCAGCTACAATCAGAAATTGCACCGAAAGCAGCCATAATAATTACAGACACCAACGTCAAATACCTAAATACTCATCATAAAACATTTCTGAAAAATACATAGTGTACAGCAAATGAAAGACAAGCATCTTGTGATTCCAGCCAATATTTCCGATTTATTAAGTGTTTTACAGCGAAAACACAATATAGCGTTATATTAGCTTACCACAATAGCCAGAAACACATGCCATTTCCCAGTAGCAAAAGGTTAGCGATCGTAACAAACCAGCAAAAGATATATAATTTTTGACTAACCTTGATATTCTTCATCAGATGACAGTCCTATAACATCAGGTTATACATACACTTATGTTTTGTTCGAAAATGTGCATATTTAGAGCTGAAATCAGTGGTTATACATTCTGCTAACGTAGCTACTATTTCCCACAACGTTCGGATATTTTTCTGACACTTTTTCTGACACACATATTCTGACCAAATAGCTATTCATAAACATAACTAAAAAATACATGTTGTATAGGAAATGATAGATCCATTAGTTCTTAATGAAATCGCAGTGTTAGAATTCTAAAAAATAACTTCATTACGACATCCAGCTTCGGTATAGCTAGAGTACCCAAACGTTGGGCGCCGACGACTAGTTCACATGCACGACAGATATATCAAATAGCATCATAAAATGTTTCTTACTTTTGCTGATCTTTCATCAGAATGTTGGACAAGGGGTCCTTTGTCCAGAACAGTCGTTGTTTGGATTTAGAACGTCCATTTTCCCTCTTGAATTAGCAAGCGCACTAGCCAAGTGGCGCGAATCTCTCCATCGTCAACAAAGTCAGAGAACGGAACACGGCAAAACTCCCGAAAAAATTTCAATAATGTGATTAAACTATATTGAAAAAACATACTTTACGATGATATGGTCACATGTATCAAATAAAATCAAAGCCGGAGATAGTAGTCGCCTATAACGGCAGCTAAACAGAAGGCAAATCCAGGTACCACCTCGCGCTCTCCAGAAAACCGGAAATGGGGGACACGTCATACAAAGAGCTTGTATTCCACTTCAGACCAAGATAAACACTACATTTCTTCTCTCACCGCCTCTTGACATCCAGGGGAAGGTCTATGAAGTGCATGTATACTAATACGTATCATGCCCATTTATAGGCAGGAAGTAGAACAGAGCCTCGATTTCAGACTTTCCACTTCCTGGTCAGGAAGTTTGTGCCAAATGAGTTCTGTTTGACTCACAGATATAATTCAAACGGTTTTAGAAACTAGAGAGTGTTTTCTATCCAATAGTAATAATAATATGCATATTGTACGAGCAAGAATTGAGTACGAGGCCGTTTGAAATGGGCACCTTTTATCTGGCTACTCAATACTGCCCCTGCAGCCCAAACAGGTTAAAGAACACCCTCTGTGTAACTCTTTATCCACATTATAGCAGGGGGTGTAAAGCCATAAAACATACGTTTTTCCAGCAGCAGACCATGATCGATAATGTCAAAAGCTGCACTGAAGTCCAACACGACAGCCCCCACAATCATTTTGTCATCAATTTCTCTAAGCCAATCATTAGTGACTTGTGTAAGTGCTGTGCTTGTTGAGTGTCCTTCCCTATATGTGTGCTGAAAGTCTGTTGTTTACTGTGAAATAGCATTGTATCTGGTCAAACACTATTTTTTTCCAGAAGTTTACTAAGCGTTGGTAACAGGCTGATTGGTCGGCTATTTGAGCCAGTAAGGGGGCTTTACTATTCTTGGGTAGTAGAATGACTTTAGCTTCGCTCCAGGCCTGAGGGCACACACTTTCTTGTAGGCTTAAGTTTAAGATGTGGCAAATTGGAGTGGCAATATCGTCCGCTATTATCCTCAGTAATTTTCCATCCTGATTGTCAGACCCCGTTGGCTTGTAATTGTTGATAGACCAACAACAACAAAAATGTCACCTCTTCCACACTGACTTTACGGAATTCAAAAGTACAATTCTTGTCTTTCATAATTTAGTCAGATATACTTGGATGTGTATTCAGCGTTTGTTGCTGGCATGTCATCCCTAAGATTTTTAATCTTCCCAATATAAAAGTAAATAAAGTAGTTGGCAATATCAGTGGGTTTTGTGATAAGATAGCCATCTGATTCGATGAATGATGGAGCCGAGTTGGCTTTTTTCCTCAAAATGTAATTTAGGGTGCTCCAAAGCTTTTTTCTATCATTCTTTCTGTCATTTATCTTTGTTTCTTAGTATAGATTATTTTTTATTTAGCTTAGTCACATGATTTCTTAATTTTCAGTACGTTTGCAAATTGTTGGACTGCCAGACTTAGTTGCTATACCTTTTCCCTCATCCCTCTCAACCGTGCAATTTTTAAATTCCTCATAAATAACCGTTTTAACTTCTTATGGCTGCATCCCGCTACCGGGATCGATATGACAACAGCCAGTGAAAGTGCAGGGCGCCAAATTCAAACAACAGAAATATCATAATTAAAATTCCTCAAACATACATGTGTCTTATATCATTTTAAAGGTAATATTGTTGTTAATCCCACCAAAGTGTCCGATTTCAAATATGCTTTTCAGCGAAAGCACTACAAACGATTATGTTAGGTCACACCAAACCACAATAAGCACAGCCATTTTTTCCAGTGAAATATAGCAGTCACAAAAAGCAGGAATAGAGATAAAATGAATCACTAACCTTTGATCATCTTCATCAGATGACACGCATAGGACTTCATGTTACACAATACATGCATGTTTTGTTTGATAAAGTTCATATTTATATAAAAAAATCGGAGTTTATATTGGCGCGTTACATTCACTAGTTCCAAAAACATCAAGTGATTTTGCATAGCCACATCGTTTCAACAGAAATACTCATCATAAATGTAGATGATAATACAAGTTATACACATGGAATTATAGATATACCTCTCCTTAATGCAACCGCTGTGTCAGATTTCAAAAAAACTTTACGGAAAAAGCAACCCATGCAATAATCTGAGACGGCGCTCAGAAATATAATAAAATTAGCCGCCATTTTGGAGTCAACAGAAACCAGAAAATACATGACAAATGTTTCCTTACCTTTGATGAACTTCATCAGAATGCAGTCCTAGGAATCCCAGGTCCACAATAAATGCTTGATTTGTTCGATAATGTCCGTTATTTATGTCCAATTAGCTACTTTGGTTAGCGCATTTGGTAAACAATTCCAAAGTCACAAAGCACGTCCACTATAACGTGACGAAATGTCCAAAAGTTCCGTAACAGTCAGTAGAAACATGTCAAACGATGTACTGAATCAATCTTTAGAATGTTGTTAACATACATCTTGAATAACGTTCCAACCGGAGAATTACATTGACTTCACATGAGCGGTGGAACGGAGGTCCTCCTCATGTGAACGCGCATGGTGAAAGCATGGTCAGCTTGTGGCAGTGGTGACTAATTCCTGTCTCCTTCGGCCCCCCTTCACAGTAGAGTCATCAGACAAAGTTCTATTGACTGTTGACATCTAGTGGAAGCCATAGCAAGTGACAACTCATCCATATCTCGCTGTAATTTCAATGAGAGCTTGGTTGAAAATCTGCCACCCCCAGAAAAAATCCAAACAGGAAGTGGAACTTCTCAGGTTTTTGCCCGCCATATGAGTTCTGTTATACTCACAGACATAAGTCAAACAGTTTTAAAAACTTCAGAGTGTTTTCTATCCAATACGAATATTAATATGCAAATATTAGCAACTATGAGGAGCAGGCTGTTTACTCTGGGCACCTCTGTGCACCTTTCATCCAAGCTACTCAATACTGCACCTGCAGTATCCAAGCGTCTGGATACTTGGATACTGCTTTAAAGCACATTTCTGCAGCATTAATAAAGATGTGATCAATACATGTTGAAGATTTCATTCCTGTGCTGTTTGTAAATACCCTGGTAGGTTGACTTGAGTGGGCAGCTTGATGAGAGCCAGTCAATATTTAAATCACCCAGAACAAATACTTCTCTGTTGATATCGCATATATTATCAAGCATTTCACACATATTATCCAGATACTGACTGTTAGCACTTGGTGGTCTATAGCAGCTTCCCACAAGAATGGGCTTTAGGTGAGGCAAATGAACCTGTAGCCATATAACAGAATTAGAACATCTCTAATCTTTACAGGAATGTGGTTCTTTACACCACCCTCGTTGGCATTTCTGTCTTTTCGGTAAATGTTATAACCATGTATTGCTACCACTGTATCAGCAAAGGTATTATCTGAGTGAGTTTCAGAGATAGACAGAATATGAATATCATGGAACTTGTTTCTCAGGCTGCATATGTTAATATTGGCTATTTTTAGCACTTTTCTGGGTTGCTCGATTGTTTTTAATGCTTTACTGGGAAGCTTATCAGAAGTAGACGTGATAGTGCAGGGTGAACTGCACAAAGTGGTCTTCCTGCTAGGGCACACCACCTCAGTGCTAACAGTGTAACTCTGGTTCATAGGCTCATGATTACTGCATCCAATAGCTGTAGGATTAACAAAGAAATTCAGGGCAATTAGGGGGACATAAACGCCCTGAGGATAATGAACATTTAATGCAGCATAATGACGACTCATTGTCTCAATGGTAGGGATTAGCTGAGCTGGTCTTGGGACATTGTTAAGTCATAGTTTCAACGCAGCCTTGAAATGCGTCCAGGAGCCAAGATGATTTGGATGGAATCCGTCATTCCTGTAGAGTATCTTTTTTAGATACTCTAGTTAGTGACTCCAGAAGAGCTACAATAATCTTTAAGCCAGATGTGTAATGCCAGTAGCCTGCTGAATCTTTCACACCTGCGGCCCAGTGATGGTACTGGACATGAAATGATTGGCAATTTTTTGGAGTCTTTTAACACTAAAATCAGTTCTTTAAAATATATTTCAGATGTTCCGAGCTAGCCCTCCTGATGTCGTTTGACCCCACATGGACAACGACAGTGTCAGCTCTGTCAAAGAACAGTCGGAAGCAGCCTTGTTAAGTCATGTACTCGTGTTCCTGGGTAGCACAGGGTTTTTGCCTTGGGAACCGAGATTCTTCTCACCATCGAGATGTCTCTCAGGCAGCCTCACGGTCTGATCAGGGTGGGAGCTCTGAGGATCTGAACCCGAGGTAGAAGCCACCGGAGAGGGAGGCTTAACAGAGGACGAAGTTGCAGGTACCTAAAGATCCGATTTTGAATGGGAAGCCCCGAAGGAAAAAGGTGCTGGAACCTCTGGATCCAGGGCGGCAAAGCTGTTTCTGGTCTGTGTCAGTGTAACCGATGTGAAATGGCTAGCTAGTTAGCGGTGGTGCGTATAACAGTATAACTTTACATCCGTCCCCTCGACCCGACCCGGGAGCGAACCAGGGACCCTCTGCACACATCAACAACAGTCACCCACGAAGCATCGTTACCCGCGGGGTAGGGGAACGGATGTAAGGGGAACCACTACTTCAAGGTCTCAAAGCGAGTGACGTCACCGTTTGAAAGGCTATTAGCGCGCACCACCGCTAACTAGCTAGCCATTTCACATCGGTTACATCAGGTCTGGGCTCAACATCTCCAAGGATACCCCCGTTGTCAGAGGACGCTTTCTTTGACTTCCATGGCGGGTGATGTTTCTCCATGGCTGGTTGGTTGGGTCGAGAACAGCTCCGTTCTCCAGGGAAGGGGGAGACCCCTTCGGAGATGGAACCCTGCTGAGCACCGGCCAGTCGGCTGGGGAGAGCCAACACGGCGGTGACACTTCCACCAGACCAGAGTGGCGTCCGGCTACTGGGGTGGAAGAAAAATGAAAAGTAGGCGGGCGTGGATTCCCCAGTAGCTTGTGTAGATTTGCTATTTGTTTGCTAACAGTTACCACTTCGCCCCTGTAGTCCTCCGCAAGCAAGCAGTTGCTACATTGAAAGTCAGCGTGGTCCACATTGTCCCAGAACAAAGCAAAGTAAACACAGCTCATGTTCAATAGTGACTTCCATTTGAGACCACGGAGCCAGCTAGGCTAGCTGGCCTTTCGTGTCTCTCCCCTCTGCAGAATCTTGAGGGATCCCGGGACAGACAGCAGCGCTCACAGCAACTAAGCCCAACAGAGTGCATATTATGTGTGAGTGAGCAGATTATGGTGTGTGTGTGTGTGTGTGTGTGTGTGTGTGTGTGTGTGTGTGTGTGTGTGTGTGTGTGTGTGTGTGTGTGTGTGTGTGTGTGTGTGTGTGTGTGTGTGTGTGTGTGTGTGTGTGTGTGTGTGTGTGTGTGTGTGTGTGTGTGTGTGTGTGTGTTTGTAGTGCCCTGTGTGTGCATAGAGACGGTGCAAAAATAAAAATAAATGGTCAATAAGGATACAAGGTTAACTCAGTGTCATGGTTCCACCTGTCACCAGAGGGCGGCAGAGACCGTCCTAGAGACATTAACGACACTCAGGTGTGTCCTAATTACTCATGATGATTTCTCTGTTAAAAGCGGTGCATTTTCTGTTGTCCTTGGCAGAAGCTTGCTGTGATGGGGTGAGGTTGGACCCAGGTGCAGAGAAGAGGCCAGACGAGGAATCAGTGGTTAAGGATAAATATAATACTTTACTGAGAAACGGTAGCCGCAGGATCACAGTACACCTGAAAAACAACAAACACTAAGGCTCGAAAACTCACTCAACGAAATGAACACACACAGTAAAAAATGCAAGCTTCAGCAAAGGAAAACAGAAAACATACCTCTTTTAACAGAGAAATCATAATGAGTAAGTAGGACACACCTGAGTGTCGTTAATGTCTCTAAGACGGTCTCTGCTGTCCTCTGGTGACAGGTGGAACCATGACACTCAGTATGTGTAGCTATTTTGTTAGCTATTTATCAATCTTATTGCTTGGGGATAGAAGCTGTTCAAGAGCCTGTTGGTGCCAGACTTGATGCACCTGTACCACTTGCCGTGTGGAAGCAGAGAGTCTATGGTTTGGATGGTTGGAGTCTTTAACAATTTTCTGGGCCTTCCCTCCTTATATAGATGTCTTGGATGGCAGGGAGCTTAGCCCCAGTGATGTACTAGGCTGCCTGTACCACCCTCTGTAGCGCCATGCGATCGAGGGCGGTGGTATTGCCATACCAAGCCATGATGCAGCCAGTCAATATGCTCTCAACGGTACAGTTGTAGAACTTTTTGAGGATTTGAGGGCCCATGACAAACTTTTTCAAACCTCCAGAGGGGGAAAAGGCGCTGTCGCACCTTCTTCACGACAATGCACGTGTCTTTGAACCATTTTAAGTCTTTAGTGATTTGGACACAGAGGAACTTGAAGCTTGTCATTAATACCAGGAAGTATCTAGAGTCAGTCATCAGTTAGGGCCTCATCACCTTTATATATACTGTAAATGCTACAGATATAGGACCTTAATTTGATCACTCTCCTGCTGGAGAACTTTACTTGTAGTGTATTATTTTAGATTTAAAACGGCTTCTGAAGTTCTTACACTTAGAAATTTCAGACTTGATTTTCCCTTACGGAAAATGTATCTACACCTATAAAGCTTCAATGCCATACAACACTCCTTCCGTGGCCTCCAACTGCTCTTAAACGCTAGTAAAACTAAATGTATGCTTTTCAACCGATCGCCTATCTATCACAGTGCCATCCGTTTTGTCACCAAAGCCCCATATACCACCCACCACTGCGACCTGTATGCTCTCGTCGGCTGGCCCTCGCTAGATATTCGTCGCCAAACCCTCTGGCTCCAGGTCATCTATAAGCCTCTGCTAGGTAAAGCTCCGCCTTATCTCAGCTCACTGGTCACCATAACAACACCCACCCGTAGCACTCGCTCCAGCAGGTATATCTCACTGGTCATCCCCAAAGCCAACACCTCCTTTGGCCGCCTTTCCTTCCAGTTGTCTGCTGTCAATGGCTGGAATTAATTGCAAAAACCGCTGAAGTTGGAGACTTATATCTCCCTCACTAACTTTAAGCATCAGCTATCTGAGCAGCTCACCTATCGCTGCAGCTGTACACAGCCCATCTGTAAATAGCCCATCCCTCTACCTACCTCATCCCCATATTGTTTTTATTTACTTTTTTTGCTCTTTTGCACACCAGTATTTCTACTTGCACATCATCATCTGCACATCTATCACTCCAGTGTTAATTTGCTAAATTGTAACTACTTTGCTACTAGGGCCTATTTATTGCCTTACCTCCTTACTTCATTTGCACACACTGTATATAGATTTTTTCTATTGTTATTGACTGTACTTTGTTTATCCCATGTGTAACTCTGTGTTGTTGTTTTTTGTCGCACTGCTTTGCTTTATCTTGCCCAGGTCGCAGTTGTAAATGGGAACTTGTTCTCAACTGGCCTACCTGGTTAAATAAAGGTGAAATACATATTTTTTTATATAAAAAATGTCCATTAGTTATAATCCACATAATAAGTAACAGTTCCTGTTGCTGCAGGATTACTTTGCTGCTGTAGCAAACTGGTTCAAATTAAGATCCTACAACTGTATGAGATGTGCTATTGCTTCTGTCATGAATAGGCCCTGAAGACTGGATAGACTTATCAACAATGCTTCATGGTGAAAATATATTTATCCTTTCTCTCTGTACAGCATCCATTCCCTCACAAAAGCACAAAGTATGCCAATTTTACTTGTCTGAAATTCCAGACAGCACACTATGAAACACTTACTTACTCATTTTTAATACAGCTCCTCACATGATGTCACATTAGGCAGCACTGTGCGGTGGAGTAAATGAATGTATTCATGTTACAACATTTTTACTCATATCTGTAATGAACTCTGACAGAAATGTCATCAACTCAACTTCTCTGAGTGTCGGAGCAATATGAAGCAACATTACCAGCACATCCATAATTAAGAATGATAGTACTGCTCGATCCAATACACAAAACAAACATTTAGGAGAATGCAAATCTCCATATAAATATTTATGGATCTGTGTTATAGTAAACAGCAGGGCAGAGAAATGATGTGAATCAGCAAGTCTAATGTTGTTGGCCTTGCTCTGAATTTTCACACAATTGTTGACTTGAAACACAGGAAGTGGTTTGTTCAGCCCCACAGCAGGGGAGCGTTGCTCAATGAATAGAACACTTTTTCTCCTTATCTGATCAGCTTTCCTGTTACAAAAAAACTGTAATTGATGATGGGGACTTGTTCTCTGCAGCAAATCAGTTTAAGAGGAGATGATTGATGGTGAGAGCAGTTGCTGGGAATAGGCAGCACATCAGTCTCTGTCAGGGGATGGGGAGTTATAGAGCTGTCATTTCAATTCACTCCATCACTCCTCTTCTCATCTCTACTCTGCCCAGCTCTATACTGAACTCTTCTGATATCTTCTCCTCTTTTCTGCTTCTCACTACCCTGCACTCCCTCTCATCTCTCCTCCTCTGTCCCTCCTCTGCTCCTGATCGTGAGTGACAGCTGATGACATGGAGGAGTTGAGAACAGAGGCGGCCACTCAGAGAAAACACATAAACCGTGACATTCACTAAAGGTCAACCACTCACTCTGCCAATGAACAGCACTCACTGCACAATGAACAAAGACGGCATAGGTCAGAGTTTCACATGTTTATTTTTTTGCCTTAGAACTACACAGCTGACTCAAATAATCAACTAATCATCAAGCTTTGATCATTTGAATCAGCTGTGTAGTGCTAGGACAAAAACCAAAATGTGCACCCCTTGGGGTCCCGAGGACTGAGTTTGGGAAATGCTGGCATAGTCGTAGATATACACATCAAGTACTCACAGATACACTCACTGCACACACACACATGCTCACACACTCGCACACATGCATGCACACAAAAACACACACACATTCACGCACGCATGCACACACACCTACACAAGCTTGCACACACTCACACTGCATGTCTTATTGATTGACTTATTGATTGACTTCAGTGACACAGTGCAGCTTTGTCAGGTTCTTTGTAGTTCATCTGCATGGCAGAGGGATACTGCAGTGAACACTGTGCTTATCTAGAATCAACTCCCAGACTTACAGCATTAGAAAGAGCTTGCATCATTATCTTTATATGGAAATGTATGGCATGGAGGTTTGCTCCACATACAAATGGACATACACTACATAGCCAAACGTATGTGGACACACCTTCAAATTAGTGGATTCGGATATTTCAGCCACACCTGTTGCTGACAGGTGTATAAAAATTGAGCACACAGCCATGCAATCTCCATAGACAAACATTGGCAGTAGAATGGTCTTACTGAAGAGCTCAGTGACTTTCAACGTGGCATCGTCCTTGGATGCCACCTTTCCAACAAGTCAGTTCGTCAAATGTCTGCCCTGCTAGAGCTGCCCCGGTCAACTGTAACTGCTGTTAAGTGGAAACGTCTGGGAGCAACAGCGGCTCAACTGCAAAGTCGTAGGCCACACAAGCTCACAGAATGGGACTGCTGAGTGCTGAAGCGCGTAAAAATTGTCTGTCCTCAGTTGCAACACTCACTACCGAATTCCAAACTGCCTCTGGAAGCAACGACAGTACAATAACTGTTCCTCGGGAGCTTCATGAAATGGGTTTCCATGGCCAAGCAGCTGCACACAAGCCTAAGATCACCATGCGCAATGCCAAGCATCAGCTAGAGTGGTGTAAAGCTCGCCACCATTGGACTCCGGAGCAGTGGAAACACGTTCTCTGGAGTGATGAATCCCGCTTTACCATCTGGCAGTCCGACTATCTAATCTGGGTTTGGTGGATGCCAGGAGAACGCTGCCTGCCCAAATGCATAGTACCAACTGTAAAGTTTGGTGGAGGAGGAATAATGGTATGGTGTTTTTCATTGTTCGGGCTAGGCCCCTTAGTTCCAGTGAAGGGAAATCTTAATGTTACAGCATACAATGACATTCTAGAGACAATTCTGTACTTCCAAACTTGTGGCAACAGTTTGGGGAAGGCCCTTTCTTGTTTCAGCATGACAATACCCCCGTCCACAAAGCGGGGTCCACACAGAAATGGTTTGTTGAGATCAGTGTGGAAGAACTTGACTGGACTGCGCAGATCCCTGACCTCAACCCCATCGAACATATTTTGGATGAATTTGAACACTGACTGCGAGCCAGGCCTAATCGCCCAACATCAGTGCCCGATCTCACTAAGGTGAGCAGGTGTCCACATACTCTTGGTAATGTAGTGTGTCATGACGTTGGCCTGTGGGTGAGGTTTATGACCCCCCCATAAATACCTTTCTCCCTTCCTCTCTCTTGACTCTACAGAAGGACTCTTGAAAAGCCTTTGTTAAACATATAGAGTCTGGGAACATCAAAAGGGGGGAGGAAAGGAACCATATTTCGGTAATACACCAGTTGAAAATATGCATTGGTACTTAATGAATATGATGCTAGATCAGTTGGCGTCTGAGACATTCTTGCTAATGATAGGATAACATAAACTGTATATTGGAAAGTCTACACATTATAGTTATCAGATCCACATGGAATTGTTGTGCAATTTAAATGTTTAAATATGAAACTATTTGTGAAAAGATTAAATGTAATTTTAGCTTCCAAATGAGAGAATTGGGTTTTCATAAGGTTAAAGCTCTGCTTATGAATGCCCATGTGAAGAGGCATTGGTTATAAACTATGAAACACGCCCTTCTCTCCCCTCCTATGAAAAGCCCTTGACGAAAATGTAACTTTCTGTTCCAAGGACGTGAGGACTTGCGGTCCCCGCGTTGAAAAAACAAAGATCACCTAAAGAACTAAGCCAAGAACCTAACGAAATTAGCATCGAATCTCAATGTGAAGGTGACGACCTACACCCCGGAAGGATGAATTTTGACGATACCAGCCAGAATATAGCATGAGCTTTAAGTATGGCAACTTGGTATGAACTTTGAACTCTTATTCACTCCAGAAGTGATACCTCTTAGCCGTTGAGTTAGCAGCAGTCACTAAACGTGGGCTAGGAGAGGACGGACAGAGTATCCATTCTACCATGCTCCAGTTCACCACTAGACATTATTCAGAGGACCAGAGATCCATAAAGGACAAACCGGCCTTCCATCGACGACCAATCTACCGAAGCGCAGATCAGAGTAAATATTTATTGCATTCTCCTTTTCAAATGGGCAGTTATTTAGAATGCATAAGATTCTGTATTTACGATAGCATAGCTTCTCCCTTTGTTACTGATAAGAGAATTTTGTTCTCCAGGTTCATAACCCAATTTAAATATATTACTCAGTCTGCAAACCAGAATTTGTAAGATCCTGGTCGAATGAAACAGAAGGAGGCCCAGCTAAATAGTCAAAAAGGTTTATTCAAGGAACGTTCTAAAGTCAGGAATACAAAACAATTCATTTTATACTGACTTCTCACGCCCACACATCGACACAACCATACGCACACACACACACACACACATGCATACAAACAGACGCACACACATGTCCTGCTACCCAGCCGCCAGAGATTAGTGACCTTGTCCTTGAGACATACTCCATGTTCTTTTCCCAAATCTCTAGTCAGGTCGGCATCAAGCTCAGACAGTCTGTGTTTATAATACCGTAAAGACATATTGTCTTTACCCTAATTCTGACTAGAACTACACATTTATTGATTATGATGTTATACATTCTAATCACTTCCATACAATTATATGTTTCAGGGCGGAATATTCTAATCATTCAATTCTCACCTAACAGTTACTCAGTCTTCCCGCTCTTTCACTCAAACCCAATCCCCTCTCTTTGTGTAACCAGCCGTCGTATCTGTTCCGTCCACCAGGGACATTTTCTTTATGACATAATAGATCCATCAATGTATGATTCATTCTGTATATATGTAATTCTGTGTGATTAGTTTAGGAATTTAGTAAATAAATAATTAAACAAAATGTTGTATTGCTGATTCAACTTGTTAGCCAGGGTTCGTGAAGATAACCAAGAATTTACCACTTTCAGATGAGACTAAACAAGGTGACGATTAAATATTGACTGCTATTGATGTAAAAGATTACCAGGTCTTTAGCCTCTAACGCCTCACAAACCCGGATCCGGGATCCCCCCCATCAAAAAAGCTGACTAGCATAGCCTAGCCTAAAGCCACAGGGATATCATATAATAAAATGTTCATGAAATCACAAGTCCAAGACACCAAATGAAAGATACACATCTTGTGAATCCAGCCATCACGTTAGCAAAAGACACCACTTTTTTACTCCACCATTTTTTTACTCCATCAGTAGCTATCACAAATTCGACCAAATAAAGATATAAATAGCCACTAACCAAGAAACAACTTCATCAGATGACAGTCTGATAACATATTTATTGTATAGCATATGTTTTGTTAGAAAAATGTGCATATTTCTGGTATAAATCATAGTTTACCATTGCAGCCACCATCACAACTCTCACCAAAGCGACTAGAATAACTACAGAGACCATCGTGTATTACCTAATTACTCATCATAAAACATTTCTTAAAAATACACAGCGTACAGCAAATGAAAGACACAGATCTTGTGAATCCAGCCAATATTTCAGATTTTCTAAGTGTTTTACAGCGAAAACACAATATAGCGTTATATTAGCTTACCACAATAGCAAACATCACAACAGCATTGATTCAAGCCAAAAATAGCGATAACGTATAAACAACCAAAATATATTAATTTTTTCACTAACCTTCTCAGAATTCTTCAGATGACAGTCCTATAACATCATATTACACAATGCATATAGAGTTTGTTCGAAAATGTGCATATTTAGCGGCACAAATCGTGGTTATACAATGTGATTAGTGGCCAAAACTTCAAGCAATCTGTCCGGCGCCATCTTGGAGAGGCACCTATTCTAATCGAAAACTATTCATAAACTTGACTAAAAAATACAAGTTGGACAGCAAATGAAAGACAAATTAGTTCTTAATGCAATCGCTGTGTTACATTTTTTAAATTAACGTTACTTCAGCATACAGCGTGCGCTAAAGCGAGACCGCACCGAAATTCATGGCGGAATTATTATTTGACATTTGTCAACATAAATACGAATTAACAACATAAAGATTGCTTACTATTTGCCGAGCTTCCATCAGAATCTTGGGCAAGGTGTCCTTTCTCCAGAACAATCGTCTTTTGGTTGAAAGATGTCCTCTTCTCATGTGGAAATAGCAGCTAACGATAGCCACCCACTGGAGAGGTGTCCAACTCGTGAAAGCGCATCACAAAGAAATCCAGGAAAATCGCAATAAACTGATATAAACTGCTATAAGTCGGTTTAAATTAACTACCTTATGATGTCTTTAACAACTATAACGAATAAAAACATGACCGGAGATACAGAACTGCTAAAACGAAAGCTTTGCAGGAGGCCATTGTGATGTCCCTGATGCGCCAGGCGCCCCGTTGAAAAGAACGGTACGTCCGTTCCACGGTCTTATATAGGGCCCCAGATTGCGCAATCCACTCCATTCAAATTCTCCCCGCTTACTTACATCTAGAGGAAGGCGTATGCAGTGCATGTAGCCCGATGGCTTACATGGGGACTTATAAACTGACCTCAGAACAGGGACCTCGATTTCTGAAATCTCACTCCCTGACAGGAAATGTGCTGCAGAATGAGTTCTGTTTCACTCAGAGAAATAATTCAAACGGTTTTAGAAACTAGAGAGTGTTTTCTATCCAATAGTAATAATAATATGCATATTGTACGAGCAAGAATTGAGTACGAGGCAGTTTAATTTGGGAACGAATTTTTACAAAGTCGAAATGGCGCCCCCCTAGTGTCAAGAAGTTAAGAGTTTATTTGGAAGATAACAGCTCTATAAACATTATTTCGTGGTGCCCCGACTTTCTGGTTAATTATTTACCTGATTAGCTTAATCAGGTAATATTAATTACAGAGAACAGATTTTATAGAATTTCATGTCATATCACTTAATCCGGCATAGCAAAGACACGACAAGTGTATGTCAGAATTAAAGAACAGAGTGTATTAAAGTACAGTATCAAAGTGGTTGAGGCCGAAAACCACACAACATCAAAGATGATCTTAAAAGAAAGAAGGAAAAAAAGTGATCTTACAGGGGTCTGTCTGATGGATAGTAATGAGGACATGTAATGAGCAGTGCTACCTCTACCTAAGTATCTATCCAATCGGGAATGATCTATGTTGGACCAGACTACAGAGGCTAATGGAGTTATGCCTGCTCTGTCGAAGGGGATTATTAGCATTGGCAGTTCAGTGAGAGTCACAGTTATGTGACTACTCATGTTAACTTCAGAGCGGAGCTCTACAATATGATTCCTGTGGATGAATAATGTAAAGTTCAGTGGTGCTGTGTCAGTCTCTGCCTGTCAGCTAAGAGCCTCCTCAACATACACTGCGCTGTAGGTGGTGGGGGGCTGATTGCGTTGCTGAGTTACGCTCTGCATGTGTTGCACAGGTGCATGGTCCACATGCTGTGTGTGATGCTCGTCGCCCATATGTGTCACATAGTAAAAACTTGCCAAATAGGAGATGAGAGAGAGAGAGACCCAACCAAATCATGAGAAAACAAAAAGATAATTACTTGACACATTGGAAAGAATTAACAAAAAAACAGAGCCAAATAGAATGCTATTTGGCCCTAAACAGAGAGTACACAGTGGCAGAATACCTGACCACTGTGACTGACCCAAACTTAAGGAAAGCTTTGACTATGTACAGACTCAGTGAGCATAGCCTTGCTATTGAGAAAGGCCGACGTAGGCAGACCTGGCTCTCAAGAGAAGACAGGCTATGTGCACACTGCCCACAAAATGAGGTGGAAACTGAGCTGCACTTCCTAACATCCTGCCCAATATATGACCATATTAGAGACACATTATTGCCTCAGATTACACAGATCCACAAAGAATTCAAAAAAACAAACCCGATTTTGATAAACTCCCATATCTACTGGGTGAAATACCGCAGTGTGCCATCGCAGCAGCAAGATTTGTGACCTGTTGCCACAAGAAAAGATCAACCAGTGAAGAACAAACACTATTGTAAATACAACCCATATTTATGGTTATTTATTTTCCATTTTGTACTTTAACCATTTGTACATTGTTACAACACTGTATATATACATAATATGCCATTTGTAATGTCTTTATTCTTTTGGAACTTCTGTGAGTGTAATGTTTACTGTTCATTTTTATTGTTTATTTCACTTTATATTATCTACCTGAGAGAGAGAGAGAGAGAGAGAGAGAGAGAGAGAGAGAGAGAGAGAGAGAGAGAGAGAGAGAGAGAGAGAGAGAGAGAGAGAGAGAGAGAGAGAGAGAGAGAGAGAGAGAGAGAGAGAGAGAGAGAGAGAGAGAGAGAGAGAGAGAGAGAGAGAGAGAGAGAGAGAGAGAGAGAGAGAGAGAGAGAGAGAGAGAGAGAGAGGCGTTGGCGCCCCCCCTTGGTTTGTGCCGTGGCGGAGATCTTTGTGGGCTATACTCGGCCTTGTCTCAGGATGGTAAGTTGGTGGTTGAAGTTTCCCTTTAGTGGTGTGGGGGCTGTGCTTTGGCAAAGTGGGTGGGGTTATATCCTTCCTGTTTGGCCCTGTCCGGGGGTATCATCGGATGGGGCCACAGTGTCTCCTGACCCCTCCTGTCTCAGCCTCCAGTATTTATGCTGCAGTAGTTAATGTGTCGGGGGGCTAGGGTCAGTTTGTTATATCTGGAGGACTTCTCCTGTCTTATCCGGTGTCCTGTGTGAATTTAAGTATGCTCTCTCTAATTCTCTCCTTCTCTCTTTCTTTCTCTCTCTCGGAGGACCTGAGCCCTAGGACCATGCGTCAGGACTACCTGGCATGATGACTCCTTGCTGTCCCCAGTCCACCTGGCCTTGCTGCTGCTCCAGTTTCAACTGTTCTGCCTGCGGCTATGGAACCCTGACCTGTTCACCGGACGTGCTAAAAAAAGCCAACTGACATTTACTCCTGAGGTGCTGACTTGCTGCACCCTCGATAACTACTGTGATTATTATTATTTGACCATGCTGGTCATTTATGAACATTTGAACATCTTGGCCATGTTCTGTTATAATCTCCACCCGGCACAGCCAGAAGAGGACTGGCCACCCCTCATAGCCTGGTTCCTCTCTAGGTTTCTTCCTAGGTTTTGGCCTTTCTAGGGAGTTTTTCCTAGCCACCGTGCTTCTACACCTGCATTGCTTGCTGTTTGGGGTTTTAGGCTGGGTTTCTGTACAGCACTTTGAGATATCAGCTGATGTACGAAGGGCTATATAAATAAATTTGATTTGATTTGATTTGAGAGCGAGAGAGAGAGAGAGCGAGAGAGAGAGAGAGAGGGGGGGGTAGGGAGAGTACCATGGAGCTTTGTTTTGGAGCTTTATAACAGC
The DNA here is from genome assembly GCF_016432855.1 of Salvelinus namaycush. Taxonomy (NCBI): domain Eukaryota; kingdom Metazoa; phylum Chordata; class Actinopteri; order Salmoniformes; family Salmonidae; genus Salvelinus; species Salvelinus namaycush. The sequence continues at coordinate 22,028,046 of NC_052308.1, read as the reverse complement.
AATGCAGTTTCATGTAACTACAACTAGTTACATAGTTGTTTACTTTGTGTTTTTACCCTTTATGCAGGTGTTGTATTACTTGTTGTGCAGTTATCCAACTCGATATTACTGGAAGTACATTCATATTATTACAGTTGTTTTAGAGCAGGGTAGCTCAATTCCAGTTCATCGAAGGCCCAAAACACTTCTGTTTTTTGTTTCCACCTGGTAGTTAATTCCACTCACCTTGTGTCCCAGGTCTGAATTAGTCCCTAATTAGAAAGAGAGGATGAAAACCAGAAGTGTTTTAGCCCTCCAGGGCTGACATTGAACAGCACACATAAGAAGAAAGCATGCGAAAAGGAAAATGTAGAAAAGTATCAATTTACCCATCAATTCTAGTGGTAGAAAGATATATATTTTTCTTCTATGAAATCCAACCAGTTGACCATTGTCAACCCCATCAAAGCGACTGAGTGATTGGAAAATGAAAGAGCGAGCAGCTTTAAGCAAGATTTTTTTAATATCAATAGAACGTTTTTTTTTAAGCATCTGTTGATGTAATCATTCATTTATACGGTTGTTAAAAGAGCACTAAACTCTTTCAACATGACTTAAAGGTTGCTGGATCGACTCCCCGAGCTGACAAGGTAAAAATATGTCGTTCTGCCCCTGAGCAAGGCAGTTAACCCACTGTACCCCGGGCGCCGAAGACGTGGATGTCGATTATGGCAGCCCCCCACCTCTCTGATTCAGTGGGGTTGGGTTAAATGCAGAAGACACATTTCAGTTGAATCATTCAGTTGTGCAACTGACTAGGTATCCACTTTCCCTTCCCTTTCCCCTTTCTTGTCACGTAAGACTGGAACAGCAAGAGTACTGACCAGCTATCACCACTAGAGATCACCATTTCTTAATTTTTGTTCTCTTACGTTTTCACTTCCAGTGTGCCGTTTTGCCAATAAGCACAGAGCATGATTTCAGCTGTTCTGGACTAGGGTGAAGTCCAACCATTTTAGTCAAACCAAAACAAATACATGCTGATCCATGAGAAAACGCTGGTGTCTTTGTTTCTATCATGTCCCCATAAGGAGAAGGTATCTAAAGCCTCAGGATCAACTAGGACACTATGATATTGAGGTTCATAGCGCAGGTCTTAGCTTAACCCTAGAATGGTATCACAATTTCCCTACAGCTGTAACGATAACCGCAACCCAACCTTAGAATGATATTACAATTTCCCCACAGCTGTAAAGATAACCGCAAAACAACCCTTAAATTGGTATAACAATTTCTCTACAGCTGTAATGATTACCACAACCCTAGCCTTCACCCAAGTGACAGGTCAGCCAGTCACATTTAATGCACACTATGACAACATTCCAGGTTCTATGATTTCCAGTGGCTAAAATACTTTTTCATGAAGCATGTACCACCACTCTGGACCGCTGGGTGGTGAAACCTCTCCATCATTATAAAAAAATCTGTGATGATTGTTGGGGTGGCAGGTAGCATAGGTTGCTGGATTGAATACCAAGGCCGACAAGCTGAAAAATCTGTTGGTGTGCCCTTGAGCAAGGCACTTAACACTAATTTACTCCAGGGGCGCCGTACAAAAAAATACACGTTTTATTGTCACATACACCGGATGGGTGCAGTGAAATGTGATGTTTTACAAGGCTCAGGTATTTGAACCAGTGATTTTTCAGTTTCTGGCCCAACTCTCTAACCGCTAGGCTACTGCCCTGTAAAACAACACATCCTGTGTATGTGACAATTTGTCACAGCCGTCAAAGGAACAGGACCAAAGCGCAGCGTGGTAAGCGTACATATTCCTTTTATTAGGATGACGCAATCAAAACAATAAACAATACAAAAACAACCGTGAAGCTTAAGGGCTATGTGCCCCAAACAAAGTTAACCTCCCACAAAGACAGGTGGGGAAAAAGGCTACCTAAGTATGGTTCTCAATCAGAGACAACGATAGATAGCTGTCCCTGATTGAGAACCCTACCTGGCCAACACATAGAAATACAAATAATAGAACTAAAGAACATAGAATACCCACCCCAAATCACACCCTGACCAACCCAAATAGAGACATAAAAAGGATCTCTAAGGTCAGGGCGTGACACAATTAAACATACATTTTTTTCCCTCTAATTAATCTTTTCCCCAGGCTCAAATTGCTGGCACATAGAGAAAGCCGAGTGGTGATCGAGATTATCTTAAATCGGAAAATACTTTAATATTTCCCCATATGTTTACTCAAAGATTATTCTTTATAATTTCTCTTAAAAAGATCACTCGCCTTAGATTCATCAACCTTGGATGGAGAATACTCTTTTTAGTCACTAATCCTGACTAATATTGACAGCCATGACGTTCAAATTAGGGGTATAATTATGTGTATAGTACAACATGATCATTGCAGATAGTATAACTAGAACTTCAAATGTCAGATGACAAATGATTTTCCTAATTTAACAGCTCAGCCCATTTTCAATTGTTCTGTTTGATCACTATCATCAGTGGGAAATCATATCAATCGGAATACAGCGCACTGCTGTTATCTGAGAATGTTAAGGACAACAAACCACTTTTCAGAGTCCTTTTGTTTCACAAGAAGTCTATCTGAACTGTCATAAAGCCTGGTTCTCTATTGTGTTGCCTCTAGTCCTGTTCCGGCCTTGTCCTGTGTGTCTCCACTAACGCTATAACCCTGGTCAGGGAGGCTACTTTGCCTCCAGTCACAGAGGCCAAGGTAACAGAGAACCATATGGAAGGGTGGACTCATTTTCCTAAAGATTACAGCAATACAGGACAAAATGTGATACTGCTGTGATATAGTTTTTTTGAAAGGCATTCCGATTTCATTAACGCTCATCCAATGAATAAGCTCTTGAAAGCAAACTAGCCTTATCAACAGCCATATTTCCATAGTTATGTGTGTTTCTCTCCCCCCCCTCTCTCTCTCTCTCTCTCTCTCTCTCTCTCTCTCTCTCTCTCTCTCTCTCTCTCTCTCTCTCTCTCTGTCTGTCTCTCTCTCTCCCACCTCTCTCTCTCTATCTCTCTCTCTCTCTCTTTTTCTCTCTCTGCCTTTCTCTCTCTCTCTCTCCCTCTCTCTATCTCTCTCTCTCTCTCTCTCTCTCTGTCTCTCTCCCTGTCTGTCTCTCTCGCTCTCTCTGTCTGTCTCTCTCTGTCTATCTCTCTTGTCCCCCCTCTCTCTTTTTCTCTCTCTCCCTCTCTCCCTCAGTACTGCAGGTTCCTGTTAATAGATGTGATTGTCAATGTCTTCCCCTCTTCTTTTATTAGTGGCACTTTTGCAACACATAGAGTTTTCATATATGACGTGTGTGTTTGTGTGGGCGAGCAAGGAGGCGATATGTGTGTGTGTTTCTGTTTCTGTAAGAGTGAAATTGACATCCCTGACATTAATATCACACCCTTCTAATGAAAGATGTTGGGGGTTTTGTAATAGACAATTATATTGTTATGCAACAGTGTGCACAGATACCCATGGGGTAGGGTGGGGAGGTGAGGGGGTAGGGGTGAGGCGTGCAACATTTCAAAATGATTCCTATGAATAGTGTAGGTAGGGTATGTACCAGCAAACAAGCCCAAACATCCTCACACATAAAGCCAAACATCTGAAGCCTGAAGCTCGGTGAATTGTTCATGTTCATTCCAGTTCGGTCCAGATATTGTCTCATTAAATATTTGAACTTCATTACATTCCCAACCTGGCTGTGTAATACAGATAGTATACTTTTGTATGCTCTGTGAAAATCTCATGTTATAATCAAATTAAATACAATTATTTTGGCAAATTCACCGAATACAACAGGTGTAGGTAGACCTTACAGTGAAATGCTTACTTACAAGCCCTTAACCAACAATGCAGTTTTAAGAAAAAATAAGTGTTAAGTAAAAAATAGATGGCCTTCTATGCAGAGCCATATCTCAGACTGGCCAATAAAAATAAAAGATGGGCAAAAGAACACAGACACTGGACAGAGGAACTCTGCCTAGAAGGCCAGCATCACGGAGTCGCCTCTTCACTGTTAACGTTGAGACTGGTGTTTTGCGGGTACTATTCAATGAAGCTGCCAGTTGAGGACTTGTGAGACGTCTATTTCTCAAACTAGACACTCTAATGTACTTGTCCTCTTGCTCAGTTGTGCACCGGGGCCTCCTACTCCTCTTTCTATTCTGGTTAGAGACAGTTTGCGCTGTTCTTTGAAGGGAGTAGTACACAGCGTTGTACGAGATCTTCAGTTTCTTGGCAATTTCTCGCATGGAATTGCCTTCCATTTCTCAGAACAAGAATAGAGTGACGAGTTTCAGAAGAAAGTTCTTTGTTTCTGGCCATTTTGAGCCTGTAATCGAACCCACAAATGCTGATGCTCCAGATACTCAACTAGTCTAAAGAAGGCCAGTTTAATTGCTTCTTTAATCAGAACAACAGTTTTCTGCTGTGCTAACATAATAGCAAATGGGTTTTCTAATGATCAATTAGCCTTTTAAAATTATAAACTTGGATTAGCTAACACAACGTGCCATTGGAACACAAGAGTGATGGTTGCTGATAATGGGTGTCTTGTTCGACTATGTAGATATTCCATTAAGAAATCAGCCGTTTCCAGCTACAATAGTAATTTACAACATTAACAATGTTTACATTGTATTTCTGATCAATTAGATGTTATTTTAATGGACAATTTATTTTCTTTCAAAAACAAGGATATTTCTAAGTGACATCAAACTTTTGAACGGTAGTGTAGATGTAGGTAGAGTTAAAGTGACTATGCATAGATCATAGAGAGTAGCAGCAGCATACAAGAGGGTGGGGGGCAATGCAAAAAATGTGGGTAGCCATTTGTTTAGCTGTTCAGGAGTCTTATGGTTTGGGAGTAGAAGCCGTTAAGAAGTTTTTTGCACCTAGACTTGGCGCTCCGATACCGCTTGCCGTGCGGTAGCAGAGAGAACAGTCTATGACAAGGGTGGCTGAAATTTTTGACAATTGTTTGGGCCTTCCTCTGACACCGCCTGGTATAGAGGTCCTGGATGGCAGGAAGCTTGGCCCCAGTGATGTACTCGGCTGTACACATTACCCTCTGTAGTGCCTTGCGGTCGGTGGCCGAGCAGTTGCCATAGCAGGCAGTGATGCAACCAGTCCGGATGCCCTTGATGGTGCAGCTGCATAACTTTTTGAGGATCTGAGGACCCATGCCAAATCTTTTTTGTCTCCTGAGAGGGAATAGGCTTTGTCGTGCCCTCTTCACGACTGTCTAGGTGTGCTTGGATCGTGATAGTTTGTTGGTGATGTGGACACCAAGGAACTTGAAGCTCTCAACCTGCTCCACTACAGCCTCGTCGATGAGAATGGGGGTGTGCTCGTTCCACTTTTCCTGTAGTCCACAATCATCTCCTTTGTCTTGACCCCGTTGAGGGAGACATTGTTCTCCTGACACCACACGGCCAGGTCTCTGACCTCCTCCCAATAGGCTGTCTCATCGTTGTCAGTGATCAGGCCTGCTACCACTGTTGTGTCATCGGAAAACTTGATGATGGTGTTGGAGTCGTGCCTGGCCATGCAATCATGAGGGAACAGGAAGTACAGGAGGGTACTGAGCACGCACCCCTGAGGGGCCCCTGTGTTGAGGATCATCGTGGTGGATGTGTTGTTACCTACACTTACCACCTGGGGGGGTGGCTCGGCAGGAAGTCCAGGATCCAGTTGCAGAGGGAGGTGTTTAGTCCCAGGGTCCTTAGCTTAGTGATGAGCTTTGAGGGCACTATGGTGTTGAACGCTGAGCTGTAGTCAATGAACAGCATTCTCACATAGGTGTTCTTTTTGTCCAGGTGGGAAAGAGGAATGTGGAGTGCAATAGAGATTGCATCATCTGTGGATCTGTTGGGGTGGTATGCAAATTGGAGTGGGTCTAAGGTTTCTGGGATAATGGTGTTGATGTGAGCCATGACCAGCCTTTCAAAGCACTCATGGCTACAGACATGAGTGTATAGTGATCTCCCCCTCATTTCAGCCTCAATACTCATTCTGAGTGGTGAAAAAAGCCATCAAAAGGTCAAATCTGGGCATAGGTAAGAGTGATCACATACAGGATAAAAATAGTGATAAAACTATACTAAATATATTAATTTCACCAAATAATTGATCAAAACACACTGTTTTGCAATGAAGGTCTACAGTAGCCTCAACAGCAATCTATAGGTTAGCACCATGGTGTGGCCTGAGAACAGCTAGTTTCCATCTTACTCTGGGTACATTGACTTCAATACAAAAATCTAGGAGGCTCATGGTTCTCACCCACTTCCATAGACTTACACAGTAATTATGACAACTTCCGGAGTACGTCCTCCAACCTATCAGAGCTCTTGCAGCATGAACTGACATGTTGTCCACCCAATCAAAGGATCAGAGAATGAATCTAATACTTAAATCATAAGCTACAGCTACCTGCACTGCAGTACAGAAAATGTGGTGAGTAGTTGACTCAAAGAGAGAGAAAGACAATAGTTGAACAGATTTGAACAAATGTATTTATTTAAAAATGAAGGAGAAGCAAAAGAGAGAAAGCGAAAGAGAGAGAGAGAACTTGCTGTATTTCATTGTATTTTTTCTTTACTTTCACGCAGCTAGCTAGTTTGGCCTACTCAAACACCCGGCTCAAACGGAGAGGGATCCTATGTTAGCTAGCTGGCTATGGTTATCCAATACTGTAACTCTTCCAAGTCAAGGTAAGCTTTCGGTTGTATTAATTTATTGCCACTGAGGCCCATTGGTGTAACTGCTAAACTGTTTGTTGACTGTTACTACCCCATTAGTGCTAGTAGCGACGACAATGTAGGTAGGCTTTGTGTAGTGGTTAGCGGTTGGCAGATATGATATGAAGGTTTGGCTTGGAAAGGTTTTTTCGCCTGGTCACAGACAGCTGATATGTTGTGCACTGAAAAGCGAAGGAAAAAAGTGAGGAGGAGAGCACTTAGACGGGAAAATGAATTTTACAATGAGCAAAATGATCAAGCTGTTTGTATGTGGCTACTATGAAAGTGAACTGTGTTTGCGTGTTATCAGGGTTGTAATCATTCTGACGAACAAGCAAGTAGCAAACCTACACAAGCTACTGGGGAATCCACACCTGACTACGTTTTATTTTTCTTCCACCCCAGTAGCCAGACGCCGCTCTGGTCTGGTGGAAGTGTCACCGCCGTGTTGGCTCTCCCCAGCCGACTGGCCGGTGCTCAGCAGGGTTCCATCTCCGAAGGGTTCTCCCCCTTCCCTGGAGAACGGAGCTGTTCTCGACCCAACCAACCAGCCATGGAGAAACGTCACTCTCCGTGGAAGTCGAAGAATGCGTCCTCTGGCAACGAGGTCTCCTTGGAGATATGGAGGCCAGACCTGACACAGACCAGAAACAGCTTTGAAACAGATCCAAAGGTTCCAGCACCTTCTTCCTTGGGGACTTCCCATTCAAGATCGGATCCGGAGGTACCTACGTCTTTGTCCTCTGTTCTATCTCCTTCTCCGATGGCTTCTACCTTGAGTTCAGATCCTCGGAGCTCCCACCCTCATCAGACCGTGAGGCTGCCTGAGAGACCGGCCCCTTCAACATCATCAGCTGTCATCATAGGCAGGTCTCAGTTCCCAAGGCAAAAACCCTGTGCTACCCATGAGCATGAGTACAGGACAAGGCTGCTTCCGACTGTTCTTTGACAGATGCCAGGAGCTGACACTGTCGTTGTCCATGTTGGGTCAAATGACATCAGGAGGGCTAGCTCGGGAACATCTGAAAATGTATTTTAAAGAACTGATTTTAGAATTACAAGACAAAAAAAAAACGCCAATCATTTCAGGTCCAGTACCATCGTTGGGCCGCATGTGTGAACGATTCAGCAAGCTACTGGCATTACACATCTGGCTTAAAGATTATTGTAGCTCTGCTGGAGTCACTTTTATAGATAACTTTGACACCTTCTGGAAACAGAAGATACTCTACAGGAATGATGGACTCCATCCAAATCATCTTGGCTCCTGGACTCTGTCTACGCATTTCAAGGCTGCGTTAAGACAATGACTTATCAATGACCCAAGACCAGCTCAGTTAATCCCTACCATTCTGACAATGAGTCATCATAATGTTGCATCAAATTGACCTTATCCTAGGGTCGTTGGCAGACACAATGTAAGTAACTTAATTTATGCCCCCCTAATTGCCCTGGATATCTCTGTTGATCCGACAGCTATTGTATGCAGTAATCATGAGCCTATGAACCAGAGTTACACTGTTAACACTGAGGCGGTGTGTCCTAGTAGGAAGATCACTTTGTGCCGCTCACCCTGCACTATCAGCTCCAATATAAATAACATGAGCAAGTCTACCTCTGATAAGCTCCCAGTAAAGCATTTTTTTAAATCAAGCAACCCAGAAAAGTGCTAAAAATAGCCAATATTAACATATGCAGCCTGAGAAACAAGGTCCATGAAGTCAATAACTTGCTTGTAACAGATGACATTCATAGTCTGTCTATCTCTGAAACTCACTAAGATAATACCGTTGATGATACAGTGGTAGCAATGCACGGTTGTATTATTTACCGAAAAGACAGAAATGCCAACGGGGAAGGTGTTGCGGTCTATATAAAGAAACACATTCCTGTAAAGCTTAGAGATGATCTAATGTTAAATACTGTTGAAGTAATATAACAGGTTCATCTTCCTGAAGCCCATTATTGTGGAAAGCTGCTATAGACCACCAAGTGATAACAGTCAGTATCTGGATAATATGTGTGAAATGCTTGATAATGTATGTGAAATCAACAGAGAAGTAAATTTTCTGGGTGATTTAAACATTGACTGGCTCTCATCAAGCTGCCCACTAAAGAAAAAACTTCAAACTGTAACCTGTGCCTGCAACCTGGTTCAGGTTGTCAGTCAACCTACCAGTGTATTTACAAACAGTTCAGGAATGAAATCTTCAACATGTATTGATCACACCTTTACTAATAAAGCAGTATCCAAATCCATAGGATGTTGTCATCACAATATAATAGCCATTTCTTGGAAAACCAAAATTCCAAAGGCTGGGCCTAATATAGTGTATAAGAGGTCATACAATATGTTTTGTAGTGATTCATATGTTGATGATGTAAAGAATATTTGCTGGTCTGTGGTGCGTAATGATCTGTGTTGTGTAAGCAACCAGACGCAGCACTTGACACATTTATGAAATTGCTTATTCCAGTTACTAATATGCATGCACCCATTAAGAAAATGACTGTAAAAACTGTTAAATCCCCTTGGATTGATAAGGAATTGAAAAATTGTATGGTTGAGAGTGATGGTATGGCAAATGAGTCTGGCAGCCCAACTGATTGGTAAACGTACTGCAAATTAAGAAATAATGTGACATAATGTGACAATAATGTGACAAGATAAATACATTTTAAAAAACTGTATTATGAAACAAAGATAAATTATATAAAGAATGATAGTTCAAAGCTATGGAGCATTTTAAATAACATTTTTGGGAAAAAAGCTAATTCAGCTCATCATTCATTTAATCAGATGGCTCATTCATCACAAAACCAACTGATATTGCCAAATACTTTAATGACTTTTTCATTGGCAAGATTAGCAAACTTAGGGATGACATGCCAGCAACAAACGCTGACACTACACATCCAAATATATCTGACCGAATTATGAAAGACAAGAATTGTACTTTTGAATTCCGTTAAGTCAGTGTGGAAGAGGTGAAAAAAGTATTGTTGTCTGTCAACAATGACAAGCTAACGGGGTCTGACAAAATGGATGGAAAATTACTGAGGATAATAGTGGACGATATTGCCACTCCTATTTGCCGCATCTTCAGTTTAAGCTTACTAGAAAGTGTTTGCCCTCAGGCCTGGAGGGAAGCTAAAGTCATTCCACTACCCAAGAATAGTAAAACCCCCTTTACTGGCTCAAAAAGCCGACCAATCAGCCTGTTACCAACCCTTAGTAAACTTCTGGAAAAAATTGTGTTTGACCAGATACAATGCTATTTCACAGTAAACAAACTGACAACAGACTTTCAGCATGCATATAGGGAAGGACACTCAACAAGCACGGCACTTATACAAATGACTGATGCTTGGCTGAGATAAATTGATGATAAAAAAATTGTGGGGGATGTCTTGTTAGACTTCAGTGCAGCTTTTGACATTATTGATCATAGTCTGCTGCTGAGAAAATGTATGTGTTATGGATTTACACCCCTCTGCTAAAATAAAGATAAAGAGTTACTTGTCTAACAGAACACAGAGAGTGTTCTTTAATGGAAGCCTCTCAAACATAATCCAGGTAGAATCAGGAATTCCCCAGGGTAGCTGTTTAGGCCCCTTGCTTTTTTCAATCTTTACTGACGACATGCCACTGGCTTTGAGTAAGGCCAGTATGTCTATGTATGCAGATGACTCAACACTATACATGTCAGTTACTACAGCGACTGAAATGACTGCAACACTTAACAAAGAGCTGCAGTTAGTTTCGGAAAGGGTAGCATGGAATAAGTTAGTCCTAAATATTTCCAAAACTAAAAGCATTGTATTTGGGACAAATCATTCACTAAACCCTACATCTCGTAATGAATAATGCGGAAATTGAGCAAGTTGAGGGAACTAAACTGCTTGGAGTTACCCTGGATTGTAAACTGTCGAGAGCTTCTGGTCAGCGGGGTGGTGGCACTGGGATCCTCATCTCCCCCAAGTGGACATTCTCTCTTTCTCCCCTGACCCATCTGTCTATCGCCTCCTTTGAATTCCATGCTGTCACAGTTACCAGCCCTTTCAAGCTTAACATCCTTATCATTTATCGCCCCCCAGGTTCCCTTGGAGAGTTCATCAATGAGCTTGACGCCTTGATAAGCTCCTTTCCTGAGGATGGCTCACCTCTCACAGTTCTGGGTGACTTTAACCTCCCCACGTCTACCTTTGACTCATTCCTCTCTGCCTCCTTCTTTCCACTCCTCTCCTCTTTTGACCTCACCCTCTCACCTTCCCCCCCTACTCACAAGGCAGGCAATACGCTTGACCTCATCTTTACTAGATGCTGTTCTTCCACTAATCTCATTGCAACTCCCCTCCAAGTCTCTGACCACTACCTTGTATCCTTTTCCCTCTCGCTCTCATCTAACACTTCCCACACTGCCCCTACTCGGATGGTATCGCGCCGTCCCAACCTTCGCTCTCTCTCCCCCGCTACTCTCTCCTCTTCCATCCTATCATCTCTTCCCTCTGCTCAAACCTTCTCCAACCTATCTCCTGATTCTGCCTCCTCAACCCTCCTCTCCTCCCTTTCTGCATCCTTTGACTCTCTATGTCCCCTATCCTCCAGGCCGGCTCGGTCCTCCCCTCCTGCTCCGTGGCTCGACGACTCATTGCGAGCTCACAGAACAGGGCTCCGGGCAGCCGAGCGGAAATGGAGGAAAACTCGCCTCCCTGCGGACCTGGCATCCTTTCACTCCCTCCTCTCTACATTATCCTCTTCTGTCTCTGCTGCTAAAGCCACTTTCTACCACTCTAAATTCCAAGCATCTGCCTCTAACCCTAGGAAGCTCTTTGCCACCTTCTCCTCCCTCCTGAATCCTCCTCCCCCTCCCCCCCCTCCTCCCTCTCTGCAGATGACTTCGTCAACCATTTTGAAAAGAAGGTCGACGACATCCGATCCTCGTTTGCTAAGTCAAACGACACCGCTGGTTCTGCTCACACTGCCCTACCCTGTGCTTTGACCTCTTTCTCCCCTCTCTCTCCAGATGAAATCTCGCGTCTTGTGACGGCCGGCCGCCCAACAACCTGCCCGCTTGACCCTATCCCCTCCTCTCTTCTCCAGACCATTTCCGGAGACCTTCTCCCCTACCTCACCTCGCTCATCAACTCATCCTTGACCGCTGGCTACGTCCCTTCCGCCTTCAAGAGAGCGAGAGTTGCACCCCTTCTGAAAAAACCTACACTCGATCCCTCTGATGTCAACAACTACAGACCAGTATCCCTTCTTTCTTTTCTCTCCAAAACTCTTGAACGTGCCGTCCTTGGCCAGCTCTCCTGCTATCTCTCTCAGAATGACCTTCTTGATCCAAATCAGTCAGGTTTCAAGACTAGTCATTCAACTGAGACTGCTCTTCTCTGTGTCACGGAGGCGCTCCGCACTGCTAAAGCTAACTCTCTCTCCTCTGCTCTCATCCTTCTAGACCTATCGGCTGCCTTTGATACTGTGAACCATCAGATCCTCCTCTCCACCCTCTCCGAGTTGGGCATCTCCGGCGCGGCCCACGCTTGGATTGCGTCCTACCTGACAGGTCGCTCCTACCAGGTGGCGTGGCGAGAATCTGTCTCCGCACCACGTGCTCTCACCACTGGTGTCCCCCAGGGCTCTGTTCTAGGCCCTCTCCTATTCTCGCTATACACCAAGTCACTTGGCTCTGTCATATCCTCACATGGTCTCTCCTATCATTGCTATGCAGACGACACACAATTAATCTTCTCCTTTCCCCCTTCTGATAACCAGGTGGCGAATCGCATCTCTGCATGTCTGGCAGACATATCAGTGTGGATGACGGATCACCACCTCAAGCTGAACCTCGGCAAGACGGAGCTGCTCTTCCTCCCGGGGAAGGACTGCCCGTTCCATGATCTTGCCATCACGCTTGACAACTCCATTGTGTCCTCCTCCCAGAGCGCTAAGAACCTTGGCGTGATCCTGGACAACACCCTGTCGTTCTCAACCAACATCAAGGCGGTGACCCGTTCCTGTAGGTTCATGCTCTACAACATTCGCAGAGTACGACCCTGCCTCACACAGGAAGCGGCGCAGGTCCTAATCCAGGCACTTGTCATCTCCCGTCTGGATTACTGCAACTCGCTGTTGGCTGGGCTCCCTGCCTGTGCGATTAAACCCCTACAACTCATCCAGAACGCCGCAGCCCGTCTGGTGTTCAACCTTCCCAAGTTCTCTCACGTCACCCCGCTCCTCCGCTCTCTCCACTGGCTTCCAGTTGAAGCTCGCATCCGCTACAAGACCATGGTGCTTGCCTACGGAGCTGTGAGGGGAACGGCACCTCCGTACCTTCAGGCTCTGATCAGGCCCTACACCCAAACAAGGGCACTGCGTTCATCCACCTCTGGCCTGCTCGCCTCCCTACCTCTGAGGAAGTACAGCTCCCGCTCAGCCCAGTCAAAACTGTTCGCTGCTCTGGCACCCCAATGGTGGAACAAACTCCCCCACGACGCCAGGTCAGCGGAATCAATCACCACCTTCCGGAGACACCTGAAACCCCACCTCTTTAAGGAATACCTAGGATAGGATAAAGTAATCCTTCTAACCCCCCCCCCCCCCCTTAGAGTTAGATGCACTATTGTAAAGTGGTTGTTCCACTGGACATCATAAGGTGAATGCACCAACTTGTAAGTCGCTCTGGATAAGAGCGTCTGCTAAATGACTTAAATGTAAATGTAAATGTCATGGTCAAAACATATTGATACAACAGTAGCTAAGATGGTGAGTAGTCTGTCCATAATAAAGCGCTGCTCTGCCTTCTTAACAACACTATCAACAAAGCAGGTCCTACAGGCCCTGGTTTTGTCGCATCTAGCTACTGTTCAGTCGTGTGGTCAGGTGCCACAATAGAGGGACTTGGGAAAATTGCAGTTGGCTAAGAACAGGGCAGCACGGCTGGCCCTTAAAAGTACACGGAGAGCTAACATTAATGACATGCATGTCAATCTCTCATGGCTCAAAGTGGAAGAGAGATTGACTTCATCATTACTTGTTTTTGTAAGAGGTGTTGACAAGCTGAAGGTACCGAGCTGTCTGTTTAAAATACTAGCACACAGCTCGGACACCCATGCATAGCCCACAAGACATACCACCAGAGGTCTCTTCACAGTCCTCAAGTCCAGAACAGACCATGGGAGGCGCACAGTACTACATAGAGCCATGACTACATGGAACTCTATTCCACATCAGGTAACTGATGCAAGCAGTAGAATCAAATCACATTTTATTTTTTCACATGCGCCGAATACAAAAGGTGTAGACCTTACAGTGAAATGCTTACTACAAGCCCTTAACCAACAATGCAGTTTCAAGAAAATACCTTTAAAAAAGTAAGAGGTCAGAAAAACTAATAATTAAAGAGCTTCCTAGGGATAGCCCCCTTTTTTTCAATTTTAGCCTAAAATGACATACCCAAATTGAACTGCCTGTCGCTCAGGCCCTGAAGCAAGGATATGCATATTCTTGGTACTATTTGATATTGCCAATTACTTGAATGACTTTTTCATTGGCAAGATAAGCAAACTTAGGGATGACATGCCAGCAAAAAACGCTGACACTACACATCCAAATATATCTGACCGAATTATGAAAGACAAGAATTGTACTTTTGAATTCCGTTAAGTCAGTGTGGAAGAGGTGAAAAAAGTATGGCAAGTTTGTGGAAATGTAAATTGAATGTAGGAGAATATAACACAATAGAACTGGTAGAAGAAAATACAAAAAAAACAACGTTTTTTCTTTTTTTCTACCACTGTCTTTGAAAGGCAACAGAAAGGTCCCACATCTAGCCATCAAGCTGGTTGTAATTCCAATGGTGTCCACAAGATGGCAGCAGTGTATGTGCAAAGACAAATAACTTGAAGTATGAGCAAACTACATGACATTTAGTTTGAAGTCACCCAGGTACATTTGGGCAAATTGTAAAGGAGACATTTACATTCACATTCCATTTTTCTGCAAGAATATCGACAAATCTGTATACTTGGACTTTGATTGAGCTTTTCCAGTATTAGTAGCCATATTATAAGTTCAACATTTGCAAACAACCAGTTTTCATGACTTCATAATGCTCCATATTCTTATAATTTTTGTCCAAAAGGAAAAGCCTTGCTGTTGCACAAGGTTAGCAGCTACATTTTGCGACAGATATGGGGTTTCCTGTGAAGCCCAGCTCATTGGCTATCTAGCTAGCTTTGTTTGACCCAGATTGGTGCTTATTTGACAAAGTTACAGTCGATCAAGTGAAGTACGCCCGCGTCATCGGTGTGCCATGAAGGCGTCGCTCTCTGACCAACTTTGGTGTCCTATAGGATATACTACACCCTTAATGATATAGTGAAGTCTGGTTTATGTTCTAAGATCTCTGAGGAAGAAATATGAATGTGATTTGACTGGTTGAAACATTGTTTAGGGTTAGATTTTCACAGATTCCTTTCTTTGCAAACTGAACGAGTGGAAATACAAAATCGATCGTGCATGCTATATGGACCTTTTTAGGATATGAAAAGGGATTTTATCTAACAAAACGACACTTCATGTTATCTCTGGGACCCTTTGGATGATAAATCAGAGCAAGATTTCAGGATGTAAGTAAGTTACACATTTCACCTTCAGAGGTGAATTTATCAAACCTATCGCGGTGAAAAAAGTGTTTTGTTGTTAGGAGCTCTATTCAAACAATAGCATGGCATTTTTTCACAGTAATAGCTACTGTAAATTGGACAGTGCAGTTATATTAACAAGAATTTAAGCTTTCAGCCGATATAAGATACTTATATGTGCCGACATTTGTTGTTTCTCTAAAATCTGCGATCATGACACAAGGCGCTGCATAGGCGTCCCGTCATCCCGCAGCAGGAAATAACAATAGTGGGGCTATATACAGGGGTTTCCGGTACAGAGTCAATGTGTCAATGTGGGGGGCACCGTTGTCGAGGTAATTGAGGTAATTATGTACATGCAGGTAGGGTTATTAAAGTGGCTATGCATAGATAATAACAGAGAGTAGCAGCAGCGTAGGGGGGTGGGTGCAAATAGTCTGGGTAGCCATTTGATTAGCTGTTCCGGAGTCTTATGGCTTGGGGGTAGAAGCTGTTTTGAAGCCTCTTGGACGTAGACTTGGTGCTCCGGTATTGCTTGCCATGAGGTAGCAGAGAGAACAGTCTATGACTAGGGTGGCTAGAGTCTTTGACAATTTTTAGGGCCTTCCTCTGACACCGCCTGGTATAGAGGATTTAAAAAGCAGGTAAAAATACACCTATGGAACAGCAGGGACTGTGAAACAACACAAACATAGGCACAGACACATACATACAGACACATAACACACATTATACACACACGTAGACATGGATTTTGCGTTGTAGATATGTGGTAGTGGAGTATGGGCCTGAGGGCACACACTCAGTGTGTCACAACAGAACTGATTGGGTCAAACGCATTAAGAAGGAAAGAAATTCCACAAATGTACTTTTAAGAAGGAACATCTGTTATTGAAATGCATTCCAGGTGACTACCTCATCCTCATGAAGCTGGTTGAGAGAATGCCAAGAGTGTGCAAAGCTGTCATCAATGCAAAGGGTGGCTATTTGAACAATCTCAAATAGAAAATATATTTAGATTTGTTTACCACTTTTTAGGTTACTACATGATTCTATATGTGTTATTTCATAGTTTTGATGTCCTCACTATTATTCTACAATGTAGAAAATAGTAAAAATAAAGAAAACCCTTGAATAAGTAGGTGTTCTAAACCTTTTCACCGGTAGTTTAGGTTGTAAACTTTAATTCATAGGCTAGGATGTAGCAACCTCATGATGGGTGTAGTGAAAATGTGAGTATCATGAAGTACACTTAACCTATCAATGTTACATTCAGCTGGGTGAATGGATTGTGAATGACAGTCATCCAATATGCTGTAATAGAAATAATGCCATGATCATTAAAAAATATTGTCCTCCCTCATCTTAAATGTCACGACTGCCACTGTCCTACATAATACCGGGTGATGCGAAATCTTGGGAATGGGAGGTTGGGGGGCACTGCCTACCACCATTGTTCCTCTATTGACTTTCTGTGGCATCGCTCCGGTATAAGATTGCAGGCTTGAATGCAATCAGCCTAGAAAGGGAGGCTGGCTGGCAGATTGACTTTCCCAGAGAGCGGACCTGCAGGTTTGGCCACAGTCAATCATTTTCCCTCCCACAGGCTATCTGGACCAGGCAGACTCACTCTGATGACAGCAGTATTAGTCATGCTGATTCCCATTCAAATTAGTCTTTGACAGTGCATATTATTATGGAATATATTACGTTGGCTACTCAGCTTTGTAAAGTCAAAATTGATTCGTGTCCTTTTTCTTTGCTGCCGTTTTGTGATTGTATGCATGTATTACTTACTATATAGCTCCCCACAAGCATTTACAGCCTGTGGGGAGCTAACATTGAATAGTCAAATGCTGTTATTTGAGGACTGCCATAATGATGTAGTTAGTATCCTAGAAACCATCCCGAGTTTCTCAAGTGTGTCGTTTTTTGTAGAAAGCCTCTCAGTGTTTATCAAACAGATTTTCACCGGGTCAAATGATGTCTATCCTGAAGTGAACTTGCTATAATTAACAGATCTCACTTCAACCCACACTTCTATCTCCAGAGGAAAGCCAAAGGCTTAATTTGATTTTAAATGTTGTTTGCATAAAACATTAGGCTACCACCCACCTAGATATCTGCTCTGCCCTGCTATTAACTTGTGGTTGATTGATTCATTTTCTTTGCTTTTGGTGTGTCGTGTCATTGCTATAGCGAAGTTGTGCCATGGATCCTCCTTCGTGCACATCATTAGTTGTATGAGGGGCAACGAGGGCACATATATCTGACCCTGAAACAAGCATTTATGTTTTCCTATTCCTATTCCTTGAATAGGTTATGCAGTGGCCAGCTCACATATTTTGTAATTGTGGGCGGCATGTTGAACAGATAGTTATCAAATCCCTAAACTCCCTATCCAGCTATTTGTTATGGGGGCTGAAGTACTATGAACTCAATAGCCTGGCCTCTGTGTGGTGGAGGTGATTAGGAATCACGCTCTCATGATGAGGTTGCCTATTCTCCTGTCCTGGGTTCACAAGCCATGGGAGAGCTATACAGTATCTGCATGATTGGGGTGTTTAGTAGTAGACAAGAAAAAAGACCCTCAGTTTCAACCTCTTGAAAAACATTGACTGTCACTGTTTGTAAATCAATTAAAGATCTGAGACATTTGAGTGATGTGGATGAAAGGACATAACATCAGTGGTGGGAAAAGTACCCAATTGTTATACTTGTTTAAAAGTAAAGATACCTTAATAGAAAATGACTCAAGTAAAAGTGAAAGTCAGCCAGTAAAATACTGCTTGAGTAAAAGTCTAGAAGTATTTGGTTTTAAATATACTTAAGTATCAAAAGTAAATGTAATTGCTAAAATATACTTAATATCAAAAGTAAAAGTATAAATCATTTCAAATCCCTTATATTAAGCAAACCACACTGCACCATTTTTGTAAAAAAAAAAATTACAGAGAGCCAGGGGCACACTCCAACACTCGGAAATATTTACAAATTAAGCATTTGTGTTTAGTGAGGCCATCAGATCAGAGGCAGTAGGGATGACCAGGGATGTTCTCTTGATAAGTGTGTGAATTTGACTATTTTCCTATCCTGTTAAGCATTCAAAATGTAACAAGTACTTTTGATTGTCAGGGAAAATGTATGGAGTAAAAAGTACGTTATTTTCTTCAGGAATGTATTGAAATAAAAGCAAATGTTGTCAAAAATATCAATAGTAAAGTTAAGTACAGATACCCCAAAAAACGGCTTAAGTAGTACTTGAAAGTATTTTTACTTAAGTACTTTACATCACTGCAGAACATAATCTCCTCCTTGATGTATTTTGAATGTATTTATAGTAAAAGTAGGGTAAGAGGATTTCTAGAAGTGTTCTCTTCTTTTTTATCTTCCTCTAAAATAACTATGCTGTGCTTGTTCATATGAAGAGGTACCTCGTAAAATATTGCAAGACCTAATCTTTGATACATTTTTAAGTGTTTTTTCCCGCAAGCAATCTTTTTGAATGTACCAATCCATATTGGTTCCTTGAAATTGCAAGAAAATTGCTAGATACTGTGATAGAAAAATTACATACTTACCTGATTTGTTTGATATTAAAAGTAAACGATTATTTACTTAACAAACAGTAACATATTTCTGTCCTGCTAATGCTTTGTTTTATGGTCTCCATTCTAGTTCCCTGCAGCTAATCTGGACGTATGGTCATTAGAGATGGCTTGAGCTGACAAATTAGTTAAAGACTGCATTACATAGACAAGATGTGGTGGTGTCACGTTCCTGACCTGTTTTCCTTTTTTCTTGTATTTATTTAGTTGGTCAGGGCGTGAGTTGGGTGGGTTGGTCTATGTGTGTTTTCTAGGTTGGGGTTTTTGTGTTCGGCCTGGTATGATTCTCAATCAGAGGCAGCTGTAGATCGTTTGTCCCTGATTGAGAATCATACTAAGGCAGCCGGGGTTTCACGTGTGTTTTGTGGGTGGTTGTATCGCGTGTCTGCATTCGTGCCACACGGGACTGTTTGTCGGTTGTTTTATGTTATTTTTGTTTCGTGTTCAGTTTCGATTCATTAAATAATCATGGACACAAATCACTCCGCGTATTGGTCTGATCCTTCTCGCCTCTCCTCCTCGTCCGAGGAGGAGGATTACGACGACCGTTACAGAACCACCCACCAATCTAGGACCAAGCGGAGTGGAGAAGGGAGGCGACAGCAGTGGGAAAAAACCCAGGACTCCTGGACTTGGGTGGAGATCCTGGACGGCAAAGGACCCTGGGCTCAGCCAGGGGAATATCGCCGTCCCAAGGCGGAGCTGGAGGCAGCGAAGGCAGAGAGGCGCTGGTATGAGGAGGCAGCGCGGCGACGCGGTTGGGAGCCCGAGAGTCAGACCCAAAAATGTCTTGGGGGGGGGGCACACGAGGAGTGTGGCAAAGCCGGGTAGGATACCTGAGCCAACTCCCCGTGCTTACCGTGGAGTGAGAGGGCGTCGTACTGGTCAGACACCGTGTTATGCGGTAAAGCGCACGGTGTCCCCAGTACGCGTGCTTAGCCCAGTGCGGGCTATTCCACCTCGCCGCACTGGTAGGGCTAAGTTGGGCATCGAGCCGGATGTCATGAAGCCGGCCCAACGCATCTGGCCACCAGTGCGTCTCCTCGGGCCGGCATACATGGCACCAGCCTTACAGATGGTGTCCCCGGTTCGCCAGCATAGCCCAGTGCGGGCTATTCCACCTCGCCGCACTGGAAGGGCTACGGGGACCATTCAACCTGGTAAGGTTGGGCAGGCTCGGTGCTCAAGAGCGCGTGTCCTCCTTCACGGTCCGGTATACCCGGTGCCACCTCCGCGTACCAGTCCACCGGTGGCAGCCCCCCGCACCAGGCTGTCTCTCCGGGTTCTCTCTCCAGCTGCTCCCACCTGTCCAGCGCTGTCAGAGCCTTCCTCCTCTCCAGCGCAGCCAGTGTCTGAGCTGTCTGCCTGCCCAGCGCTGTATGAACTGTCTGCCTGCACAGCACCGTCAGAGCTGTTCGTCTGTCCCGAGCTGTCCGTCTGTTATGAGCCGTCCAGCCAGGACCTGCCAGAGCCGTCCAGCCAGGACCTGCCAGAGCCGTCCAGCCAGGACCTGCCAGAGCCGTCCAGCCAGGACCTGCCAGAGCCGTCCAGCCAGGACCTGCCAGAGCCGTCCAGCCAGGACCTGCCAGAGCCAGTCAGCCAGGACCTGCCAGAGCCGTCCAGCCAGGAGCCGCCAGAGCCGTCCAGCCAGGAGCCGCCAGAGCCGGCCAGCCAGGATCCGCCAGAGCCGGCCAGCCAGGATCCGCCAGAGCCGGCCAGCCAGGATCCGCCAGAGCCGGCCAGCCAGGATCCGCCAGAGCCGGCCAGCCAGGATCCGCCAGAGCCGGCCAGCCAGGATCCGCCAGAGCCAGCCAGCCAGGATCCGCCAGAGCCAGCCAGCCAGGATCCGCCCCTCAGTCCGGTGCTGCCCCTCAGTCCGGTGCTGCCCCTCAGTCCGGTGCTGCCCCTCAGTCCGGTGCTGCCTTTTAGTAGAGTGGGTTTGACATGGAGGGTGGCCATTGGGAGGAGACCACGGAAGCGGGGTTTGACTATGGTGGGTTGGGGACCACGACCAGCGCCAGAGCCGCCACCGTGGACAGACGCCCACCCAGACCCTCCCCTAGAGTTTATGCGGGTGCGCCCGGAGTTCGCACCTTAAGGGGGGGGTTATGTCACGTTCCTGACCTGTTTTCCTTTTTTCTTGTATTTATTTAGTTGGTCAGGGCGTGAGTTGGGTGGGTTGGTCTATGTGTGTTTTCTAGGTTGGGGTTTTTGTGTTCGGCCTGGTATGATTCTCAATCAGAGGCAGCTGTAGATCGTTTGTCCCTGATTGAGAATCATACTAAGGCAGCCGGGGTTTCACGTGTGTTTTGTGGGTGGTTGTATCGCGTGTCTGCATTCGTGCCACACGGGACTGTTTGTCGGTTGTTTTATGTTATTTTTGTTTCGTGTTCAGTTTCGATTCATTAAATAATCATGGACACAAATCACTCCGCGTATTGGTCTGATCCTTCTCGCCTCTCCTCCTCGTCCGAGGAGGAGGATTACGACGACCGTTACAGGTGGGTGTAACCGAGATAGAGATAGCCAGGATGAGTTTAGAACAATTTCTTATTGTCTCTAAATAATCCTTGCATCTGGGAGACTAAGCCAGGCTGGGGTTAAGACGACAACCCACGTGCAGATAACGACAGGATGAACCCAGACTGGATTATGATGCTCCTTGGTCTGCATGAGGGGGGTTGAACAAACCACGACTGAGCATTGTTAATGTCACCTATACAGTTGAAGTCGGAAGTTTACATACACCTTAGCCAAATACATTTAAACTCAGTTTTTCACAATTCCTGACATTTAATCCGAGTAAAAATTCCCTGTCTTACGTCAGTTAGGATCAACACTTTATTTTAAAAATGTGAAATGTCAGAATAATGGTAGAGAGAAGGATTTATTTCAGCTTTCGTTTCTTTCATCACATTCCCAGTGGGTCAGAAGTTTACATACACTCAATTAGTATTTGGTAGCATTGCCTTTAAATTGTTTAACTTGGGTCAAACGTTTTGGGGATACTTACTGGTGTAACTGAGTCAGATTTGTAGGCCTCCTTGCTCGCACACACTTTTTCAGTTCTGCCCACACTTTTTCTATAGGATTGAGGTCAGGGCTTTGTGATGGCCACTCCAATACCTTGACTTTGTTGTCCTTAAGCCATTTTGCCACTACTTTGGAAGTATGCTTGGGGTCATTGTTCATTTGGAAGACCCATTTGCGACCAAGCTTTAACTTCCTGACTGATGTCTTGAGATGTTGCTTCAATATATCCACATAATTTTCCATCCTCATGATGCCATCTATTTTGTGAAGTGCACCAGCCCTCCTGCAGCAAAGCACCCCCACAACATGATGCTGCCACCCCTGTTCTTCACCGTTGGGATAATGTTCTTCGGCTTGCAAGCCTCCCCTTTTTCCTCCAAACATAACGGTGGTCATTATGGCCAAACAGTTCTATTTTTGTTTCATCAGACCAGAGGACATTTCTCCAAAAAGTACGATCTTTGGCCCCATGTGCAGGTGCAAACCGTAGTCTGGCTTTTTTATGGTGGTTTTGGAGCAGTGGCTTCTTCCTTGCTGAGCTGCCTTTCAGGTTATGTCGATATAGGACTTGTTTTACTGTGGATATAGATATTTTTGTACCTGTTTCCTCCAGCATCTTCACAAGGTCCTTTACTGTTGTTCTGGGATTGATTTGCACTTTTCGCACCAAAGTACGTTCATCTCTAGGGGACAGAACACATCTCCTTCTTGAGCGGTATGACGGCTGCGTGATGCCATGGTGTTTATACTTGCATACTATTGTTTGTACAGTTGAACGTGGTACCTTTAGGCGTTTGGAAATTGCTCCCAAGGATGAACCAGACTTGTGGAGGTCTACAATCTTTTTTCTGAGGTCTTGGCTGATTTTCTTTTGATTTTCCCATGATGTCAAGCAGAGGCACTGAGTTTGAAGGTAGGCCTTGAAATAAATCCACAGGTACACCTCCAATTGACACAAATGATGTCAAATAGCCTATCAGAAGCTTCTAAAGTCTTGACATCATTTTCTGGAATTTTCCAAGCTGTTTAAAGCCAAAGTCAACTTAGTGTATGTAAACTTCTGACCCACTGGAATTGTGATATAGTGAAATAATCTGTCTGTAAACAATTGTTGGAAAAATGACTTGTGTCATGCACGAAGTAGATGTCCTAACCGACTTGCCAAAACTATAGTTTCTTAACAAGAAATTTGTGGAATGGTTGAAAAACTAGTTTTAATGACTCCAACATAAGTGTATGTAAACTTCCGACTTCAACTGTATATAGTACTCTGCATTTGTGTAAAGGTTAGGTTACTCTGTCCAACACTCAAGGGTGGGGGGTCGACCAGCCTCATTATTGCAATAATTAATCGATATTAAATAAAGATTTTTGTTTGAAGAAATGACCAAGTCTCTCTCAGTACTGAATTTCTACGACAATACCCATTTTTTTGTATTTACCAGAAGGCTTTCCTTCCAAAATGTGAGTTTTGAAACAGCCATCATCTTTGATTTTAAGTTCAGTATCACTTTAAATGATCACTTATGTATCACTTTAAAGGTGATTTCCCCCACAATAACAATCTTAATGCTCTTGGCTTCTGTGACTTCACCAGACTTTGATGGCACATAGCTGTACAGAATATAGGAATTGCTCAGCTCCTACGTTTTCCTTGAGAGAGCCATCTCTGTGGAAAAGTAATAGGGAAAGCAGTAGAAATAGTAACATCTTTAGCAGCCATAGGCTGAAAAAGAATGTAGTACTTTGACTCCCTGGATGTTCACATTTGATAAGGATTTGGTAACGTTTAGGCTTTGAAAGAGAGTGGATAATAGCTCCACTGTTCCCCGGGCGATTAAGGCAGCCCCCCGCGCACCTCTCTGATTCAGAGGGGTTGGGTTAAATGCAGAAAACACATTTCAGCTGAAGGCATTCAGGTATCCCCCTTTCCTTTCCCTTTCCATGTTAGGCTATTCTCTATTTTTCGTACACTTCAACTGGTACCTTATTTTTGAAGAGAAATGTGAACAATGATGAAAAAGGACATAGACTGAGACAACTCTGCTAACATGTAATTTTGCCACTCAGGTTCCCCGTGAACTTGTTGAAAAAGAGCTCTGAGTCTGGAAATATTTGTAAATTATGTGTGAAAAAGTAATCTTACCAGCCACACATATTCATAACTTAATTATTTTCAATGGTATTTCTGTAATGAGAGGGAGGAAAGGTATTAGTTTTATCTCCATATACATTCATTAACATGATGTAGGTAATGTAAAGTCCATTTATGTCCTGCTGTATGACTGGGTCTAGTTACAGAGCCTTCAAAAATTATTCACACCCCTTGACTTATTGCAAATGTTGTTGTGTTACAGCCTGCAATTCAAATGGATTACATTTAGATTTTGTTTCACTGGCCTACAATACACAACAAAACGCCATAATGTCTAAGTTGAATTATGTTCTTGGAAATTAATAAAAATTAAAATCTAAAATGTCTTTCGTCAATAAGTATTCAACCCATTTGTTATGGCAAGCCTACATAAGTTCAGGAGTAAAATATGGTTGACAAGTCATATAATACTTGTTGGACATGGACTCACTCTGTGTACAATATTAGTTTTTAACATGATTTTTGAATGACTACCTCATCTCTGTACCCCACACATACAATTATCTGTAAGGTCCCTCTATCAAGCAGTGAATCTCAAACACAGATTCAACTACAAAGACCAGGGAGGTTTTCCAATGCCTTGAAAAGAAAGGCACCTATTGGTAGATGGGTAAAAAACAGACATTGAATATCCCTTTGAGCATGAGGAAGTTATTAACTACACTTTGGATGGTGTATTAATACACCCAGTCACTACAAAGATACAGGTGCCCTTCCTAACTCAGTTGCCGGAGAGCAAGGAAACCGCCCAGGGATTTCACCATGAGGCCAATGGTGACTTTAAAACAGTAACAGAGTTTAATGGCTATGATAGGAGAAAACTGAGGATGGATTAACAACATTGTAATTACTCCACAATATTAACCTAAATGACAGTGAAAAGAAGGAAGCTTGTACATAATACAAATATTCCAAAACAGTAAAAAAAGTAAAACTGCGAAAACAAACGTGGCAAAGAAATTGACTTTATGTCCTGAATCCAAATTGTTATGTTTGTGGAAAATCACTGAGTACCTCTCTTTATATTTTCAAGCATGGTGGTGGCTGCATCATGTTATGGGCATGCTTGTCATCGGCAATGACTAGGACGTTTTTTAGGATAAAAATAAACAAAATAGAGCTAAACACAGGCAAAATCCTAGAGGAAAATCTGGTTCAGTCTGCTTTCCAACAGACACTGGGAGACAAATGTACCTTTCAGCAGAACAAGGACCTAAAATACAAGGCCAAATACACAGTTGCTTACCAAAGCTGTTTTGACTTAAATTGGCTTGAAAATCTATGGCAAGACTTGATCATGTCTGTTCAGCAATGATAAACAACTGACTTGACGAAGCTTGAAGAATTTAAAAAAGAATAATATACAATCCCAGTGTGCAAAGCTCTTAGAGACTTACCCAGAAAGACACACAGCTGTAATCTCTGCCAAAGGTGACTATAAAATGTATTGGCTCAGGGGGTTGAATACTTAATTAATCAAGATACAGTATACTAGTGTTTTAATTTTCATATATATTTTTACAAATGTTCAAATTTTACTTCCACTTCGACATTACAGAGTATTTTGTGTAAATAGTTGACAAAAATGACAATTCAATCCATTTTAATACCATCTTGTTATACCATTTTTTGGGGGAAAAAGTCAAGGGGTGTGAATACTTTCTGAAGGCACTGTAAGTGTTTGTGGAAAGCCTTTAGTGCAGCCCATGGCAGGTGTCTGTGACTCACATGGGTAAACCAAGATGGAAAGGAAAGCACTGATGAGTGCTGCTGGAGCGACAAGGCAGCCTGATGGTGCTTCTGATGATGACTCCTGGCACTTTCTGTTTCTGTTGTAATTCCCTGAATGTATCAGTTCGCATCATGGAGAGTTGTTGTTTAGAGTGTTGTTGTTGTGTAAACAGTTTTCACCCAGACAAAACGGATATGTTCGAACAGCTCTCAAAGACATAATTGACCTTTACCAGACGCAATGTGACCATATCCTGCTTCCCTTCTATTAATGGTTAGCAGAGGTAAGCCTAATGTACCTGTAATGGTATAAACACAGACTACTTCCTCCATCTTCACTTACCTCACTTTCAAATATGTAGTCTACTTTAGAACTCCCCTGCAATTATCAAAAAGGTCATAGAGGATTCTGCTCTATTGTAGATACTGGACAGTTGAAATACTGGAAGGCTCACTTCTGGGGTTGTTCTAGTAAAAGACATGGGGCTGATCATAGATATACAGTGCATTCGGAAAGTATTCAGACCCCTTGACATGTTACACATTCTGTTACCTTACAGCCTTATTCTAAAATGTATTAATTATTTATTTTTCTCACCAATCTACACACAATACCCCATAATGACAAAGCAAAAACATTTTGGGGGGAAATTTTTGTATAATAAAATAAAATGAAAAATGTACATAAGTATTCAGACCCTTTACTCAGTACTTTGTTCAATCAACTTTGGCAGTGATTACAGGCTTGAGTCTTTTTGGGTATGACGCTACAAGCTTGGCACACCTGTATTTGTGGAGTTTCTCCCATTCTTCTCTGCAGATCCTCTCAAGCTCTGTCAGGTTGGATGGGGAGTGTCGCTGCACAGCTATTTTCAGGTCTCTCCAGAGATGTTCGATCGGGTTCAAGTCCGGGCTTTGGCTGGACCACTCAAGGACATTCAGACACTTGTCCTGAAGCCACTGCTGCGTTGTCTTGGCTGTGTGCTTAGGATCGTCCTGAGCTCTCTGGAGCAGGTTTTCATCAAGGATCTCTCTGTACTTCGCTCCGTTCATCTTTCCCTTGATCCGGACGAGTCTCCCAGTCCCTGCTGCTGAAGAATATCCCCACAGCATGATGCTGCCACCACCATGCTTCACCGTAGGAATGGTGCCAGGTTTCCTCTAAATGTGACGCTTGGCATTCAGGCCAAAGAGTTTAATATTGGTTTCATTAGACCAGGGAATCTTGATTTTCATGGTCTGAGAGTCTTTAGGTGCCTTTTGGCAAACTCCAGGCATGCTGTAATGTGCCTTTTACTGAAGAGGGGCTTCCGTCTGGCCACTCTACCATAATGGCCTGATTGGTGGAGTGCTGCAGAGATGGTTGTCCTTCTGGAACGTTCTCCCATCTCCACAGAGAATCTCTGGCGCTCTGTCAGAGTGACCACTGGGTTCTTGGTCAACTCCCTGAGCAAGGCCCTTCTCCCCCGATTGCTCAGTTTGGCCCGGGTGGCCAGCTCCAGGAAGATTCTTGTGGTTCCAAACTTCTTCCATTTAAGAATGATGGATGCCCCTGTGTTCTTGGGGACACAGTGCCTCGACACAATCCTGTTTTGGAATTTTACAGACAATTCCTTCGACCTCATGGCTTTTTTTTTGCTTTGACATGCACTGTCAACTGTGGGACCTTATATAGACAGGTGTGTGCCTTTCCAAATCATGTCCAATCAATTGAATTTACCACAGGTGGAGTTCAATCAAGTTGTAAAAACATCTCAAGGATGATCAATGGAAACAGGATGCACCTGAGCTCAATTCCGAGTCTCGTAGCAAAGAGTCTGAATACTTATATAAATAAGATATTTCTGTTTTTTATTTGTTTATTAATTTGCAAGAAAATTCTAAAAACCTGTTTTCGCTTTGTTATTATGGGTTATTGTGTCACGCCCTGACCATAGTAAGCTGTTTATTCTCTGTGTTGGTTGGGGCGTGATAGTGACTTGGGTGGGTCATCTAGGTGTTTTTGTATTTCTATGGTGGCCTGATATGGGTCCCAATCAGAGGCAGCTGTTTATCGTTGTCTCTGATTGGGGGTCATATTTAGGTAGCCATTTCCTCATTTGTGTTTGTGGAATCTTGTCTATAGTTAGTTGCCTGTTTGCACACCAGTAGCGTCACGTTTTGTTTGTGCTTTATTGTTTGTTTGTTTTGGTGAGTTTCAGTTTATTAAAATATGTGGAACTCTATTCACGCTGCGCCTTGGTCTACTCCTTACGACGAGCGTGACAGAAGATCCCACCAACAACGGACCAAGCAGCGTGCCCGGGAGATAATGGCATCCTGGTCGATAGAGGAGATTAGGGAGAGAACATATTGGACTTGGAACGACATTATAGCAGGAGAGAAGAGACTGCCATAGAGGCAGGTGGAAGCAGCGAAGGAGGGACAGCAACAAAGTCGGGGAGGTAGGCCACAGAAACCCCAAGAAAATTTGGGGGGGGAGGGCACATGGAGCAGTCGGCGGAGCCGAGGAGTAAACCATAGCCAGTCTGGGAGAAGAAGGAGAATTCGGAAGAGAGAGAAATGGGGGAGTTGTTGAGTTGGTGGAGGATGCACGGATTTGGAATAAAGGAACGTGTTGTCAGTTTGGTGCCACCTGAGTCAGCTCCCTGTACTCATCCTGAAAGGTGTGTTAAAGTTCCGGAACAATTGCTGCCGGCTATACACACCAGGTCTCCACTGTACCTTCACAACACAGTGCGTCCTGTGCCAACTCCTCGCACTCTCCCTCAAGTGCGCTTTCCCAGTCAGGTCCGTCCTGTTCCTGCTCCCCGCACTCGCCCCGAGATGCGTGTCATCAGGCCGGTGCCACCTGTACCGGTCCCACGCATCAGGCCTCCAGTGTGCCTCCACAGTCCAGTATGTCCTGTGCCTCCTCCCCGCACTCGCCCTGAGGTACGTGTCACCAGCCCGGTACCACCAGTGCCGGTCCCACGCATCAGGCCTCTAGTGCGCCTCCATAGTCCAGTACGTCCTGTGCCTCCTCCTCGCACTCGCCCTGAGGTGCGTGTCACCAGCCCGGTACCACCAGTGCCGGCACCACGCATCAGGCCTCCAGTGCGCTTCCACAGTCCAGAGCTTCCGGCGACAGTTCCCAGACCAGAGCTTCCGGGGACAGTTCCCAGTCCAGAGCTTCCGGCGACAGTTCCCAGTCCAGAGCTTCCAGCGACGGTCTACAGTCCGGAACCTCCTGAGACGGTCTATGGTCCGGAACCTCCTGAGACGGTCTACGGTCCGGAACCTCCTGAGACGGTCTGCGGTCCGGAACCTCCTGAGACGGTCTGCGGTCCGGAACCTCCTGAGACGGTCGGCGGTCCGGAGCCTCCTGAGACGGTCGGCGGTCCGGAGCCTCCAGCGACGGTCGGCGGTCCGGAGCCTCCAGCGACGGTCGGCGGTCCAGAGCCTTCAGCAGGTGTTCTCAGTCCAGAGCCTCACGCGACGATCTACGATCCGGTTCCTCCGGCGATGGTCCGGAGCCTCCGGCGACGATCCACGGTCCGGTGCCTCCGGCGTCGACCGACGGTCCGGAGCTTCCGGCGATGCGCCCCGCACCGGAGCCGCCCCCGACGTCCTGTGTCATCCATCATAGATGCCCACCCGGACCCTTCCCTATTGAGTCAGGTTTTGTGGTCGGCGTCCTCACCTTTGGGGGGGAGGTACTGTCACGCTCTGACCATAGTAAGCTGTTTATTCTCTGTGTTGGTTGGGGCGTGATAATGACTTGGGTGGGTCATCTAGGTGTTTTTGTATTTCTATGGTGGCCTGATATGGTTCCTAATCAGAGGCAGCTGTTTATCGTTGTCTCTGATTGGAGATCATATTTAGGTACCCATTTCCTCATTTGTGTTTGTGGGATCTTGTCTACAGTTAGTTGCCTGTGTGCACACCAGTAGCTTCACGTTTCGTTTGTGCTTTATTGTTTGTTTGTTTGTTTTGGTGAGTTTCAGTTTATTAAAATATGTGGAACTCTATTCACGCTGCGCCTTGGTCTACTCCTTACGACGAGCGTGACATATTGTGTGTAGATCGATGAGGAAAATGTTTTATTTATTTTATAATACGGCTGTAATGTAACAAAATGTGGAAAAAGTCAAAGGGGTTTGAATCAATTCCAAATGCAGTGTACAAACATTACATTATGCATCTGTAATAGAGTGTATAATTAGTTACTGCTTTTTATATGGGAACTGCTCTAAATCTCCAGAAGCGCTGTAGCTTCACCTCAGGATTCAAGCCAGGTTAAACCTAATAGCCCCAAGAAACGTTCCAGAGAATGACTGCCATGGCTATCGCTGTTAATCCTGACATTAAAGTCTCCAGCATGTCCTCTGTGAGAACAGACATTTTGACCTGTCTCAGAATAGTCTGTTATGGTCTGGCCTTAGTGGCCTGTCCTCTCTCCCATTCATACTGAAGCCACCTTCTGACAGGCCTAAGGGGCTGATAAGATGCGTTGGATGTATTCACACATTATCAGATCCGATATTGCCCCCTGCCAGCTTACTTGCAGCGGCTCTACCCCTTAGCCTCACAATGGGTTATTGGAGTTTGGACTTAATGGCACTTTCTTGGCCTAGCTGTCTTACATATGTCAGTGTTTTCCATCAGGATTTGGCAGTCTATCATCTAGATCTATATGTTTACGCTAAATCATAATTCTGGATGTGTAATTTCATTATCGTCGACCACAGGGGCTGGGAGAAGTGGGGGAGAGGTTCAAAGTAAGACAACACAGAACAATAGGAACAGCTCTCAATGATACAATTGACCTTAACCAGACGCAATGTGACCATATCCTGCTTCCCTTCAATTAACGTTTACCAGAGGTAAGCCTAATGTACCTGTAATGGTATAAATAGAGACTACTTCCTCCATCTTCACTTCCTTCACTTTCAACCATGTAGTGTACTTCAGGACTCCCCTGCAATTACTTTAACTTCTTATGGCTGTAGCCCGGCGTCGGTACACTTATGACAACAGCCAGCTCAAAGTGCAGGGCGCGAAATTAAATATTTAACTTTCACACATTAACAAGTCCAATACATAAAGATACACATCTTGTGAATCCAGCCAACATGTCCGATTTTTAAAATGTTTTACAGGGAAGACACAATATGTTACCACGTTAGCAAAAGACACCACTTTTTTTACTCCATCAGTTTTTACTCCATCAGTAGCTATCACAAATTCGACCAAATAAAGATATAAATAGCCACTAACCAAGAAACAACTTCATCAGATGACAGTCTGATAACATATTTATTGTATAGCATATGTTTTGTTCGAAAAATTTGCATATTTCAGGTATAAATCATAGTTTACATTTCAGCTACAATCAGAAATTGCACCGAAAGCAGCCATAATATTTACAGACACCAACGTCAAATACCTAATTACTCATCATAAAACATTTCTGAAAAATACATAGTGTACAGCAAATGAAAGACAGGCATCTTGTGATTCCAGACAATATTTCCGATTTATTAAGTGTTTTACAGCGAAAACAAAATGTAGCGTTATATTAGCGTAGCCACAATAGCCAGAAACACTTGGGCGCCGACGACCAGTTCACATGCACGACAGATATATGAAATAGCATCATAAAATGTTTCTTACTTTTGGTGATCTTCCGTCAGAATGTTGGACAAGGTGTCCTTTGTCCAGAACAGTCGTTGTTTGGATTTAGAACGGCCTCTTTCCCTCTCGATTTAGCAAGCACACTAGCCAAGTGGCACGAATCTCTCCATGTCAACAAACGGAAGAGAACGGAACACGGCAAAACTCCCGAAAAATTTTCAATAATCTGATGAAACTATATTGAAAAAACATACTTTACGATGATATGGTGACATGTATCAAATAAAATCAAAGCCGGAGATAGTACTCGCCTATTACGGCAGCTAAAGAGAAGGCAATCCCACTGTCCACGTCGCGCTCTTCAGAGTACCGAAAATGGGGGACACGTCATTCCAAGATGATGTGTTCCATCTCAGACCAAGATAATCACCTCATTTCTTCTCTCACAGCCTCTTGACATCCAGGGGAAGGTGTATGACGTGCATGTATACTAATAGATCTCATGACCATTTATAGGCAGGAAGTAGAAGAGAGCCTCGGTTTCAGACTTTCCACTTCCTGGTCAGGAAGTGTGCTGCAGAATGACTTCTGTTTCACTCAGAGAAATAATTCAATACAATTGAGTCCAAGCTCCAATAACCTATTAGAGTAGGGTAGAGCTGCTTTAATAAGAAATCGCAAATTTTTTCCCCTCCAATTTACCTTAAGTTAGGATCTTTTTGTTTGGTGTTTTTTAGTATAGAAGATTGCTGATAATAGTTCTGTCCCCTTTTCAGTTTTATCGACAGAAAGAAAAGAAAGCAGATGGTTAGGTCTCAGACCATTTCATCAAATTCCACCAAGTCCTTTGCCACTGACCACTAAACAACGTCCGTTCGATCTTTCTTTAGTGTTGACTCAAATTCAAGTAAAACATTTAAGCTGAATTTACTTAGACATAGTTTTGACTTTTTTATTTTTCCTTTTGCTTTTGCCCTGTTTGGGCTGCAAGGGGCAGTATTGAGTAGCCAGTTAAATCGTGCCCATTTCAAACGGCCTCGTACTCAATTCTTGCTCGTACAATATGCATATTATTATTACTATTGGATAGAAAACACTCTCTAGTTTCTAAAACCGTTTGAATTATTTCTCTGAGTGAAACAGAAGTCATTCTGCAGCACACTTCCTGACCAGGAAGTGGAATGTCAGAAATCGATGCTCTGTTCAACTTCATGCCTATACATGGGCGTGATACGTAAGAGTCTACATACACTTCATACACCTTCCCCTGGTTGTCAAGAGGCGGTGGGAGAAATAATTTCGTGTTTATCTTGGTCTGAGGTGGAATTAAAGCTCTTTGTTTGACGTGACCGTCCATTTCCTGTTTCTGGAGCGCGCGAAAGAGGACATGGAATTGCCTTCTGTTTTGCTCTCGTTATGGACGACTAACATCTCCGTCTTAGATTTTATTTGATACATGTGACCATATCATCGTAACGTATGTTTTTTCAATATAGTTTAATCAGATTATTGAAATTTTTTCGGGAGTTTTGCCGTGTTCCGTTCTCTGACTTTGTTGACGTTGGAGTGATCCGTGCCACTTGGCAAGTGCCCATGCTAAATGAAGAGGGATATTTGCCGTTCCAGATCAAAACAACGACTGTTCTGGACAAAGGACACCTTGTCCAACATTCTGACGGAAGATCACCAAAAGTAAGAAACATTTTATGATGCTATTTCTAATATCTGTCGTGCATGTGAACTGGTCGTGGGCGCCCAAGTGTTTCTGGCTATTGTGGCTACGGTAATATAACGCTACACTTTGTTTTCGCTGTAAAACATTTAATAAATCGGAAATATTGTCTGGAATCACAAGATGCATGTCTTTCAATTGCTGTACACTATGTATTTTTCAGAAATGTTTTATGATGAGTAATTAGGTATTTGACGTTGGTGTCTGTAAATATTATGGCTGCTTTCGGTGCAATTTCTGATTGTAGCTGAAATGTAAACTATGATTTATACCTGAAATATGCAAATTTTTCGAACAAAACATATGCTATACAATAAATATGTTATCAGACTGTCATCTGATGAAGTTGTTTCTTGGTTAGTGGCTATTTATATCTTTATTTGGTCGAATTTGTGATAGCTACTGATGGAGTAAAAACTGATGGAGTAAAAAAAGTGGTGTCTTTTGCTAACGTGGTTAGCTAATAGATTTACATATTGTGTCTTCCCTGTAAAACATTTTAAAAATCGGACATGTTGGCTTGATTCACAAGATGTGTACCTTTCATCTGGTGTCTTGGACTTGTTAATGTGTGAAAGTT
This sequence comes from Salvelinus namaycush, assembly GCF_016432855.1. NCBI lineage: Eukaryota > Metazoa > Chordata > Actinopteri > Salmoniformes > Salmonidae > Salvelinus > Salvelinus namaycush. Next base: position 21,994,174 of record NC_052308.1, on the reverse strand, counting down.
TAATATTTTAAAAATATATATTTTGAATTTCGCGCCCTGCACTTGAGCTGGATGTTGTCATAAGTGTACCGGTGTCGGGCTGCAGCCATAAGAAGCTAGAGCGACTTACAAATCAGATCACAAAACCAGCAACAAACTGGGTAGATGGATGGTGCCACAAGTTTCAACCAAACCAGTTCCACCTCAGGTGAAGCATTTTATTTTTGCATGTCTTGACAAGACCTTCGATAAATGGTTTTCTGTCCAGCCAAGAAACCCATTACTTTCAGTGAGCACAAGTGTGGTAAAAGCTAAATGGGCTATGTAGGTGTTTGTACATTTTAACTAAATTAATGAAGAAGCATCCCAGTTAGCACATAACGTTTTGGGCATATGTTTCTTAGAGCTTGGTGAGAGCGTGGTTATCCTATGGTTATTTTGCATACAAACTTCTCACAACTTTCTGGGAATGTTCGGCCTCCTGAGTGGCGCAGAGGTCTAAGGCACTGCAGCGCTTGAGGCGTCACTACAGATCCGGGTTCGATCCCGGGTTGTGTGGCAGGTGGCCACGATTTTATGTGAGCAGAGCTCTCCTCAAGCTCAAGAGAAATACATCATTAGTTAATTTCTCAGCTTTACAATTCAGCCTAAGGAATGAATTCTCACAATACTGCAATGGGTTACCACAGTAATACGATTATAGGAGAGGTACTGCATTCTTCCTCAAAGTCTTTCAGACATTTAATGTGTGGTAATTATTGGGTGCCATTTGAACAAAGTTGGCTTTAGTCTTTTGAGCAGACCCCTTTGTATTGAAGCAGCAGAAGTAAGAAAAAAGTACACATCTCATATTGTTTCCTTCGGAAAGCATCTGTCAGATCTTTTTTCTCTTTGAATGTCCTTGATTTTCTTTTTGACAAGTGTCTCTACACTAGAATGAGGATTTTCATTAACAACATCGATTGTGGAAATATTTCCGTGCAGACTCACTCATCAAAAACATATGTTGAAAAACAACCTTTGTGTCAAATGTTTGGTACATCCGTATTTGAAGGGCAGTCTGAACAGAGTCCATATATGTTTCAGTCGTTGAGTCTTGAAAGAGCCAGGACAAACTCATCATGTATTACACTGCAGTATGTCTACCTGATTGATAGGTTCATGTCTTTAAAACTTCTTATGGCTGCAATCCCGTTAACGGGATCGATATGACAACAGCCAGTGAAAGTGCAGGGCGCCAAATTCAAACAACAGAAATCTCATAATTAAAATTCCTCAAACATACATGTATCTTATACCATTTTAAAGGTATTCTTGTTGTTAATCCCACCAAAGTGTCCAATTTCAAATAGGTTATTCAGCGAAAGCACCACAAATGATTATGTTAGGTCACCACCAACTCACAGAAAAATTCAGCCATTTTTTCAGCCAAAGAGAGGAGTCACAAAAAGCACAAATAGAGATAAAATGAATCCCTAACCTTTGATGATCTTCATCAGATGACACTCATAGGACTTCATGTTACACAATACATATATGTCTTGTTCGATTAAGTTCATATTTATATCCAAAAACCTCAGTTTACATTGGAGCCATGTTCAGAAATGCCTCCAAAATATCCGGAGAAATTGCAGAGAGCCACGTCAAATAACATAAATACTCATCATAAACTTTGATGAAAGATACATGTTTTACATAGAATTAAAGATACACTTGTTCTTAATGCAACCGCTGTGTCAGATTTCAAAAAGCTTTACGGCAAAACACAATATTCAATAATCTGAAAACAGCGTTCAGCCACAAAAGCAAGCCATACAGTTACCCGCCAAATTGTGCAGTCAACAAAAATCATAAAAAGCATTATAAATCTTCACTTACTTTTGCTGATCTTCGTCCGAATGCACTCCCAGGACTCCCACAAGAAATGTTTGGTTCGGTAATGTCCATCATTTATGTCCAAATAGCTATTTTCATTAGCGTGTTTGGTAAACAAATCCAACGTCAGGAAGCGCGTTCACTAAAAGCTGACGAAATGTCCAAAAGTTCCGTAACAGTCCGTAGAAACATGTCAAACGATGTATTGAATCAATCTTTAGAATGTTTTTAACATAAATCTTGAATGACGTTCCAACCGGAGAATCACATTGACTTCAGATGAGCGATGGAACAGAGCTTCCTCTCATGTGAACGCGCATGGTGAAAGCATGGTCAGGTCATGGCAGACCTGACTAATTCCCCTCTCATTCAGCCCCCCTTTACAGTAGGGGCATCAGACAAGGTTCTACAGACTGTTGACATCTAGTGGAAGCCGTAGGAAGTGCAAACAGATCCATATCCTACAGTGTTTTCAATAGGCGATGAGTTGAAAATCGACCAACCTCAGATTTCTCACTTCCTGTTTTGATTTTTTCTCAGGGTTTTGCCTGCCATATGAGTTCTGTTATACTCACAGACATAATTCAAACAGTTTTAGAAACGTCAGAGTGTTTTCTATCCAATACTAATAATAATATGCATATATTAGCAACTATGACTGAGGAGCAGGCCGTTTACTCTGGGCACCTCTGTGCACCTTTCATCCAAGCTACTCAATACTGCCCCTGCAGCCATAAGAAGTTCAAAAAACATCCAAAAAACATTCCATCTATACCATACAAGATCAAAGCCTTACAGGAGAGTTGAAAGCAATGGATCATTAAGACAACAACGCAATTGTCTTTGAAAAGTAGCCTTGATGACAGAATGCCTCAAAGTGTGGATCCCCTTTTTTCATCCCAATCATCAATAATGCCCAACCTTTACCTCTGAAGCTACGGAGATTTAGCTATAGGTAGATCACTGATGGCTGGAGTTCACAAATCAAATCAAAGTTTATTGCAGCGAAATGCTTGTGTTACTAGCTCCAGTAGTGCAGTAGAATGTCTCGCAAATACAATACAAATAGACAACAACAAAAACATATTCCAGAGTAGACACTCCAGAGTAGATATATTAGAGTGAGCATGTGTCACAATCCAGAATAGAAATAGGTGGTGTGTATGTAATTTGGAAGGAAAATGGTATGTACAGTAGTAAGTACAGTACCAGTCAAAAATTTGGACACTCCTACTCATTCAAGGGTTTTTCTTTATTTGTATTATTTTCTACATTGTAGAATAATAGTGAAGACATCAGAACTATGAAATAACACATATGAAGTCATATAGTAACCTACATTTGTTTTTTAACAAATCTAAATATATTTGAGATTTGAGATTCTTCAAAGTAGCCACCCTTTGCGTTGATGACGTCTTTGCACACTCTTTGCATTCTCTCAACCAGTTTCATGAGGAATGCTTTTCCAACAGTCCTGAAGGAGTTTCCACATATGCTGAGCACTTGTTGGTTGCTTTTCCTTCACTCTGCGGTCCAACTCATCCCAAACCATCTCAATTGGGTTGAGGTCGGGTGATTGTGTAGGCCAGGTCATCTGATGCAGCACTCCATCACTCTCCTTCGTGGTCAAATAGCCCTTACACAGATTGGAGGTGTGTTTTGAGTCATTGTCCCACTATGATAGTCCCACTAAGCGCAAACCAGATTGGATGGCGTATCGCTGCAGAATGCTGTGGTAGCCATAATGGTTAAGTGTGTCTTGAATTCTAAATAAATCACAGACAGTGTCACTAGCAAAGCACCCCCAAACCATCACACCTCCTGTGTTATTTCATAGTTTTCATGTCTTCACTATTATTCTACAATGTAGAACATTGTAGAAACCCTGTAATGAGTAGGTGTGTCCAAACTTTTGACCGGCACGATATTTGTGACCAACAGATGAATATCTGTATTCCCAGTCATGTGAAACTCATACATTAGGGTCTGATGAATTAATTTAAATTGACTGATTTCCTTATATGAACTATAAGTCAGTAAAAACTTTGACATTTTTGCATGTTGTATTTACATTTTTGTTCAGTATATATGATCTGCATATGATAATAGAAAATACAAATTTTGTTAACCTTTCCATTCATTTGAATTCTTAATTTTAATATATTTTTTTCTGAACACATTTACTTAATGAAAATATATAAATGGCAAGGAACATGACTGACGTGGACTTGTGCTTTGTGATAATAATCGCTCATTAAAGAGGGATTCAGCAGTCGACACATGAATAATAAAAATATGCTACATGAACATGAATTCTCATTTAGCATGCATAATCTCCAGTCCAATTCAAATGCCATCCCCCGGCTCTCCCTCTCCTTTCATTTGTGGACTCCATGTTTCCAAGCTCCTCATGCTTTTCATGCATTGGTTATTCATTTTCTTGCTGGTTTTCCTTATGGCAGAGTCTACTCTTCATATTATTGTAGGGTAGGCGTACCTATTAAGCCCACGTATCCATGATTAAGCCCATATGCATCTTTGGTTAACTTCTTCGGGATCGCCACAGATTTAGGACCTGAATGTTACCCGGGCTAGTAGAAATCGTGATCTGCTGGCCAGTGCCCAAAATCCTTATGTTCCAACCCTGCATGTCAGTCCCCTTACCACTGTTGGTCCACCTCAGTGACCTCAAGGCTGAGGGTTTTAACTTATCTCAAATACATTTAAACTCAGTTTTTCACAATTCCTGACATTTAATCCCAATAAAAATTCCCTGTTTTAGGTCAGTTAGGATCACCACTTTATTTTTTAAATGTGAAATCTTAAAATAATAGTAGAGAGAATGATTTATTTCAACTTTTATTTCTTTCATCACATTCCCAGTGGGTCAGAAGTTTACATACACTCAATTATTATTTGGTAGCATTGCCTTTAAATTGTTTAACTTGGGTCAAACGTTTCGGGCAGCCTTCCACAAGCTTCCCACAATAAGTTGGGTGAATTTCGGCCCACTCCTCTTGACAGAGCTGGTGTAACTGAATCAGGTTTGTAGGCCTCCTTGTTCGCACACGCTTTTCAGTTCTGCCAACACATTTTCTATAGGATTGAGGTCAGGGCTTTGTGATGGCCACTCCAATACCTTGACTTTGTTGTCCTTAAGCCATTTTGCCATAACTTTGGAAGTATGCTTGGGGTCATGGTCCATTTGGAAGACCCATTTGCGGCCAAGCTTTAACTTCCTGACTGATGTCTTCAGATATTGCTTCAATATGCCCACATCATTTCTCTACCTCATGATGCCATCTATTTTGTGAAGTGCACCAGTCCCTCCTGCAGCAAAACATCCCCACAACATAATGCTGCCACCCCCATGCTTCACGGTTGGGGTGGGGTTCTTCGGCTTGCAAGCCTCCCCCTTTTTCCTCCAAACATAACGATGGTCATTATGGCCAAACAGTTCAATTTTTGTTTCATCAGACCAGAGGACATTTCTCCAAAAAGTACGATCTTTGTCCCCATGTGCAGTTGCAAACCGTAGTCTGGCATTTTTATGGCGGTTTTGGAACAGTGGCTTCTCCCTTGCTGAGCGGCCTTTCAGGTTAGGTCGATATAGGACTTGTTTTACTGTGGATATAGATACTTTTGTACCTGTTTCCTCCAGCATCTTCACAAGGTCCTTTGCTGTTGTTCTGGGATTGATTTGCACTTTTCGCACCAAAGTACGTTCATCTCTGGGAGACAGAACACGTCTCCTTCCTGAGCGGTATGACGGCTGCGTGGTCCCATGGTGTTTATACTTGCGTAATATTGTTTGTACAGATAAACGTGGTACCTTCAGGCATTTGGAAATTGCTCCCAAGGATGAACCAGACTTGTGGAGGTCTCCAATTTTTTTCTGAGGTCTTGGCTGATTTCTTTTGATTTTTCCATGATGTCAAGCAAAGAGGCTTTGAGTTTGAAGGTAGGCCTTGAACTACATCCACAGGTACACCTCCAATTGACTCAAATTATGTAAATTAGCCTATCTGACCCACTGGAATTGTGATACAGTGAAATATAGATTAAATAATCTGTCTGTAAACAATTGTTGGAAAAATTACTTGTGTCTTGCACAACGTAGATGTCCTAACCGACTTGCCAAAACTATAGTTTGTTAACAAGAAATTTGTGGAGTGGTTGAATACAAGTTTTAATGACTCCAACCTAAGTGTATGTAAACTTCCGACTTCAACTGTAGTTGATCATTCCAGATAATTCTTCCATCCCATCAGAAATGTCCCATCCACATAGTAGGATTTTAGATGTGCAGATATACCAAAGCCAAGTCTATTTTACCATTACTACAGTCAAGTCTGTGGGTTATGTTATTTAGATATAGATGTTACCATTTTAGTAACCAACCTATTTTGCTCGTAAAATGTACTTTTTTTATCTTTCAGACGGGCGGACCGGAAACTCAATGACAACACTCGAGTCTGCAGCTGCCATTTTCCGTTGGGAAATTGAAATGGCCCTATGTTTACCAGAGAAGGTAGCTCATCCACCATGGCAGAAGAGGACGATCCAGACAGATCCAGTGTCACGACTTCCGCCGAAGTCGGCCCTTCTCCTTGTTCGGGTGGTGTTCGGCGGTCGACGTCACCAGCTTTCTAGTCACCATCGATCCATTTTTCAGTTTCGTTTTGTTTTGTCTGTATTATACACACCTGGTTCCAATTCCCCTATCATGTTCCCTATTTAACCCTCTGGCTTTCATTTCTGTTTTGTCCGTGATTGTTTGTGCGTTAGTGGTTGTGGTTTATACGTTGTGTTTGTGATTAGTTCCATTTGTGGAATTTTGCCATTAATTTTGAGTAAACACTGTGGTTTCGCTCAACACCTGTGTCCTGCGCTTGACTCCGATAATTCTCCGCACACAACCCTGACAGAATCACGGACCGTCTTCAAATGGAGTCAGCAGGCGCAGCCAGCCCTTCTCTACCAGTAGAGGAGCAGGTTCAACAGCACGCGACCATGTTGCATAGTTTAGGGACAGCCATGGATCGCGTGCTGCAAACTATGGACAGATGGGAGAGAGGAGGTCTCCCAGTAAATCAGACCCCAGCACCAACACCCGCACCTCTACCTACACCACCGTCCATCCCTCCACCGGTCGGACCCAGTGGGATTCGGCTCTCGCTCCCAGGAGCGTATGATGGAACAGCAGCCGGGTGCCAGGGGTTCCTCCTACAGCTGGAGCTCTACCTGGCATCTGTTCATCCGTCCCCTTCGGGACACGAGAGGGTGGGCGCCCTCATCTCCTGTCTGACTGGTAAAGCCCTGGAGTGGGCCAACGCCATCTGGGGAAGAGAGGGTTCTACCCTGGATAATTATGATGACTTCTCTCGCCGCTTCCGGGCAGTTTTTGATCATCCACCTGAAGGGAGAGCGGCGGGAGAGCGATTGTTCCATCTAAGACAGGGGATGAGGAGCGCTCAAGAATTCGCCCTGGACTTCCGTACTCTGGCCGCTGGTGCGGGATGGAATGAGCGGGCCCTGATCGATCATTACAGGTGTAGTCTACGAGAGGACGTTCGTAGGGAGCTAGCCTGCAGGGACACCACTCTCAACCTGGACCAGCTGGTGGAGTTATCTATCCGGCTGGATAACCTGTTGGCCTCCCGCGGGCGTCTAGATCGGGGTCCGCCCATTCCATTACCCAGCTCCTTGGATCCAACCCCTATGGAGTTGGGAGGGGCTGCTAGGAGGGAGACCGGAGGGGGACCCACTCCATGTACCAACTGTGGATGCAGAGGGCACACTGCTGTCCGGTGCTGGGGTGTCTCTCCTGGAAGTCGAGGTAGCAGGCGGAGCACTGGTGGGTCGTCTCAGGTGAGTAGGCACATAACTCACCCAGAGCCTTCTGTTGCACACATGTGGTTACCTATAGAATTTCCTGAGTTTTCCCCACATCCCCAGCATAAGGCGCTAGTAGATTCAGGCGCAGCTGGGAACTTTATTGACCGCTCTTTGGCTCATAGCTTAGGGATCCCTATTATTCCTGTTGATGTTCCCTTCCCTGTACATGCCTTAGATAGTCGTCCTTTGGGGTCGGGGCTGGTTGGGGAGGTCACAGCGCCCATCGCTATGAGAACGCAGGGATCACGAGGAGAGAATTAGTCTCTTCTTGATCGACTCTCCTGCGTTTCCTGTTGTGTTGGGTCTTCCCTGGTTGGCCTCTCATGATCCGATTATTTCGTGGCAACAGAGGGCTCTCAAGGGATGGTCCTGTCAGTGTTCAGGGAGGTGTGTAGGTGTTTCCTTAGGTGCCACTACGGTGGAAAGTCCAAACCAGGTTTCCACCATGCACATTCCTCCGAATATGCCGATTTGGCACTCGCCTTCTGTAAGAAGAAGGCGACTCAATTACCACCCCATCGACCGGGGGATTGTGCGATAGATCTCTTGGTAGACGCTACACTTCCCAGGAGTCACGTATATCCTCTGTCACAGGAGGAGACGGTGGCTATGGAGACATATGTCACCGAATCTCTGGGACAGGGATACATTCGGCCTTCCATCTCACCTGTCTCCTCGAGTTTCTTTTTTGTGAAGAAGAAGGAGGGAGGTTTGCGCTCGTGTATTGATTATCGCGGATTAAATAAGATCACGGTAAAATACAGTTACCCGCTACCACTTATAGCTAGTATGACCGAGTCATTACACGGGGCGCGCTTCTTCACAAAATTGGACCTCAGGAGCGCGTACAACCTGGTGCGTATCAAGGGGGCAGATGAGTGGAAGACAGCATTTAACACCACTTCTGGGCATTATGAGTACCTCGTCATGCCGTATGGGTTAATGAATGCTCCATCAGTCTTCCAATCCTTTGTGGATGAGATCTTCAGGGACCTGCACGGGCAGGGTGTAGTGGTGTATATAGATGACATTCTAATATACTCCGCTACACGCGCCGAGCATGTAGCCCTAGTGCGCAGGGTGCTTGGTCGACTGTTGGAGCATGACCTGTACGTCAAGGCTGAGAAATGTCTGTTCTTCCAACAGTCCATCTCCTTCCTAGGGTACCGCTTTTCAGCGTCAGGGGTAGAGATGGAGAATGACCGCATTTCAGCCATGCGTAATTGGCCGACTCCAACCACGGTAAAGGAAGTGCAGCGGTTTTTAGGGTTTGCCAACTACTACCGGAGATTTATCCGGGGTTTTGGTCAGGTAGCGGCTCCCATTACCTCACTGCTGAAGGGAGGACCGGTGCGACTGCAGTGGACAGCTGGGGCGGACAGGGCGTTTGGTCACCTGAAGGCTCTGTTTACCTCAGCTCCCGTGCTGGCTCATCCTGATCCTTCCTTAGCATTCATAGTTGAGGTGGACGCGTCCGAGGCAGGGATAGGGGCTGTGCTGTCTCAGCGCTCGGGTACGCCACTAAAACTCCGCCCCTGTGCATTCTTTTCGAAGAAGCTCAGCCCGGCGGAGCGAAACTATGATGTGGGGGACCGGGAGTTGCTGGCTGTTGTCATGGCCCTGAAAGCGTGGAGACATTGGCTTGAGGGGGCTAGACACCCTTTTCTCATTTGGACTGACCACCGCAATCTGGAGTACATCCGGGCGGCGAGGAGAATGAACCCTCGCCAGGCAAGGTGGGCCATGTTTTTTACCCGTTTTGATTTCACCCTTTCCTACAAACCAGGTTCCCAGAACGTTAAGGCAGACGCACTGTCCCGGCTGTATGATACTGAGGAGCGGTCCACAGATCCCTCTCCCATAATTCCAGCCTCTCGCCTGGTGGCACCGGTGGTATGGGAGGTGGACGCAGACATCGAACGGGCGTCACGTTCAGAGCCCATTCCACCTGACTGTCCAGCTGGGCGTATGTACGTTCCGTTTGATGTCCGCGATCGTTTGATCTGTTGGGCTCATACGTCACCCTCCTCTGGTCATCCTGGTATCGGTCGGACGGTGCGCTGCCTTGCTGGGAAGTACTGGTGGCCCACTTTAGCTAAGGACGTGCGGGTTTATGTTTCCTCCTGTTCAGTATGTGCACAGTCCAAGTCTCTCCAGGTACTCATCGACTCAGGGGCCAATGTGAGTCTTACCGACGTTACCCTGGCGTCCGAGCTGGGCGTCTGAGCTGGGCATCCCCACTCAACCCCTCTCCATTCCCATGGATGTTAGAGCGCTGGACGGGCGCTCTATAGACCGGGTCACCCACCATACCACCCCCATCAACCTACGAGTGTCAGGGAACCACAGCGAGACGATCCAATTCCTGCTAGTTGAGTCTTCTCAGGTTGCTGTGGTATTGAGATTCTCTTGGCTCCAGCGACACAATCTCTCTATTGACTGGGCTACTGGTGCCACCGTGGGCTGGAGCCGGTCCTGCCACACTCATTGCCTGTAGTCAGCTCTGCCTGCAAGGGACATCTTCCTGGGGGCTTGGAAATTGCCCCGGACCTCTCCGCCAGCCCCCGGAGTACCAGGACCTCTGAGAGGGGTTCAGTAAGGCCTGGGCCACTTCGCTTCCACTGCACCGACCGGTATCCAAGGAAGTCAAGCCAGATGCGCTGGCACGCTGCTGTAGTCCCGCAGCTACACCCTCGGAAGCAGAGACCTTTCCCCCCCGCTCAAAGATCATTAACCTCTCTGCTGTTCGTCCTCCTCCTAACTTTCCTGTGTTTAGAATGAAAATATTGTCTTACAGCCCTTTCTCTCCTGTCTCCTGTTTCCCGCCTGCCGTCCTGTACCTTTGCCCCTGTTGCAATAAACATTGTTACTTCGACACAGTCTGCATCTGGGTCTTACCTTGAAACTTGATAGATACGGCATTGAAAAATACCCATCACTGACCAAATGTCTCTTTGTTTTCAGGAGTCCATCGCTCAGGCCATCTGGTACATGGACATACTGTGCCAGTGTGAGCCAAGCACAAGCGTGCAGTTGTGGAGACTACCACATCGAGCCTGTGGACAGACAGGTCAGTAACTCATCAAATATGATAACATTGTGTAAAACATTGAAATTCCAGATGCATCAACATTTTGACTTTATGTCCCCTTTTCCCAATGTTTGGGATATGAGGCGTGACATGCGGAACATCATGCTCATCCCAGGAGAAGCAGTGCATGATCCACGCCACCCTCACCAAGGAGATCTGCTGGAATATCTCTCTTTCTCTCTCCCTCTCTCTCGTGATTTTTGTAGGGTGTGTCCTATCAAACTCTACTTACTTCTTATTTGGAGTTCAATGTAAACAGTTATAGACACTTAACTTTTCTGTGCTACGGATCCCTTTAGCGGGATCATTTTCCTAAACAACCGCTGAATTGCAGGGCGCAAAATATTACTAAAAATATTTATAATCATGCAATCACAAGTGAAATATACCAAAACACAGCGTAGCTTGTTGTTAATCCACCTATCGTGTCAGATTTTGAAAATATGCTTTGCAGCGAAAGCAATCCAAGCTTTTGTGAGTGTATCAATCAATGCTAGAACAGCTAGCCCCAAATTAGCATGGTCACGAAAGTCAGAAAAGCAATAAAATGAATCGCTTACCTTTGATAATCTTCGGATGTTTGCACTCACGAGACTTCCAGTTACACAATAAATGTTATTTTTGTTCGATAAATATTACTTTTAAAACAAAAAAACGCCATTTGGGTTGCGCGTTATGTTCAGAAAACCAAAGCCTCGTTCCGGTCCTGAAAGGCAGAAGAAAATTCCCAAACGTATCAGATTCAAAAATATTACAAAAAATATTTATAATCATGCAATCACAAGTGAAATATACCAAAACACAACTTAGCTTGTTGTTAATCCACCTATCGTGTCAGATTTTGAAAATATGCTTTGCAGCGAAAGCAATCCAAGCTTTTGTGAGTGTATCAATCAATGCTAGAACAGCTAGCCCCAAATTAGCATGGTCACGAAAGTCAGAAAAGCAACAAACTTAATCACTTACCTTTGATAATCTTCGGATGTTTGCACTCACGAGACTCCCAGTTACACAATAAATGTTATTTTTGTTCGATAAATATTACTTTTATAACAAAAAAACGCCATTTGGGTTGCGCGTTATGTTCAGAAAACCAAAGCCTCGTTCCGTTCGACGAAAATTCCAAAAAGTATCCGTAATGTTCGTAGAAACATGTCAAATGTTTTTTATAATCAATCCTCAGGTTGTTTTTAACAAACATAATCGATAATATTTCAACCGTACCGTAACCTATTCAATAAAAGAGAGAAAGAAAATGGAGAGCTACCCCTCGCGCGCAGGAACTAATCAAAGGACACCTGACTCGTTTTGAAGAATCTCGCTCATTTTTCAAAATAAAAGCCCGAAACTATGTCTGAAGCCTGGTCACAGCCCGAGGAAGCCATTGGAAAAGGAATCTGGTTGATACCCCTTTAAATGGAAGAAAGACGGGCAAGGAAACACAGATTTAAAAAAAAAGAAAATCACTTCCGGGTTAGATTTCCTCAGGTTTTCGCCTGCAGAATCAGTTTTGTTATACTCACAGACAATATTTTGACAGTTTTGGAAACTTTGGAATGTTTTCTATCCTAATCTGTAAATTATATGCATATTCTACGATCTGGACCTGAGAAATAGTCCGTTTACCTTGGGAACGTTATATTAAAATAGGGAGGGCGCTATTTCGACTTTGTAAAAATTTGTTCCCAAATTAAACTGCCTTGTACTCAATTCTTGCTCGTACAATATGCATATTATTATTACTATTGGATAGAAAACACTCTCTAGTTTCTAAAACCGTTTGAATTATATCTGTGAGTAAAACAGAACTCATTTTGCAGCAAACTTCCTGTCAGGAACTGAAAAATCTCAAATCGGGGGCTCTGTTCCAGGGTCAGTTTATAAATCTGCATGTAATCTATGGGTCGACATGCACTGCATACGCCTTCCCCTAGATGACAGTAGCAGTGAGAATTGGAATGGGGTCTCTGGGTAGTTCTGAGGCCGTATAAAAGCTCTTGGAACCGGGTGTGCAGTCTTTTCAACGTTCGCCATGACGCATGACAGACCTCAGGATTGCATTCTGAAAAGCTCTCGTTATAGGCCTTAGATATATCCGGCTCTGATTTTATTCCATATAGGTGTTAAAAACATCATAATGTAGTTATTTTAAACCGAGTTATATCAGTTTATATCAGTATATTGCGATTTTCGGTATTTCATTTGTGCTGCGTTATAGTGAGTTGGACACGTCTTCGTCACATGGCTAATGTTTGCTGCTAATTCCAAAGTTGAAGACGACAATCTACAACCGAGCAACGATTCTTCTGGACAAAGGACAACTTGCACAAGATTCTGATGGAAGCTCATCAAATAGTAAGAACTATTTATGATGTTAATTCGTTGTTCTGTTGAAAAATGTAAAACTACTATTCCGCCATTAATTTCGGTGCGGTCTCGCTTTAACGCACGCTGTATGTCGTAGTAACGTTAATTTTAAAAATCTAACACAGCGGTTGCATTAAGAACTAATGTATCTTTCATTTGCTGTCCAACCTGTATTTTTTAGTCAAGTTTATGATTAGTTATTGATTAGATTAGGTGCCTCTCCCAAGATTTCTCCCGACATTTTGTTTGCAGCTTGGCTACTATTCTCATTGTATAACCACGATTTGTGCCGCTAAATATGCACATTTTCGAACAAACAATATATGTATTGTGTAATATGATGTTATAGGACTGTCATCTGATGAAGTTTTGAGAAGGTTAGTGAAAAATTGAATATCTTTTGCTGGTTTATTCGCTATCGCTAACGTGCATGAATCAATGCTGCTGTGTGGTTGGCTATTGTAGTAAGCTAATATAATGCTAAATTGTGTTTTCGCTGTAAAACACTTAAAACATCTGAAATATTGGTTGGATTCACAAGATCTTTGTCTTTCATTTGCTGTACGCTGTGTATTTTTAATAAATGTTTTATGATGAGTATTTAGGTAATTCACGTTGGTCTCTGTAGTTATTCTAGCTGCTTTGGTGAGATTTTGTGATGGTGGCTGCAATGTAAAACTATGATTTATACCTGAAATATGCACATTTTTCGAACAAAACATATGCTATACAATAAATATGTTATCAGACTGTCATCTGATGAAGTTGTTTCTTGGTTAGTGACTATTTATATCTTTATTTGGTCGAATTTGTGATAGCTACCTATGCAGTAAAAAAATGGTGGAGAAAAAAAGTTGTGTCTTTCGCTATCGTGGTTAGCTAATAGAAATACATATTGTGTCTTCCCTGTAAAACATTTTAAAAATCAGAAATGATGGCTGGATTCACAAGATGTGTATCTTTCATCTGGTGTCTTGGACTTGTGATTTCATGATATTTAGATGCTAGTATTTACTTGTGGCGCTATGCTAGGCTATGCTAGTCAGCCTTTTTACTGATGAGGGTGCTCCCGGATCCGGGATGAGTACCAAGTAAAAGTAAAAAAATTAAACAAATCTGACCCCTAGCGTCAGGAGGTTAAACTGTCTGGCTAGTTAGCTGACAAACTAACATACTGTGCTGAGATGAACTACATTACTTTAGTTGGCTGCTTTGACCAAAACTTGAATGTAATATAACCTGTTGTTTGTATGATTTTTATTCATTGTTCACTTGTTTTTCAGCAATGTCAGATACAGGCAGGGATGACTGGGGCCTTCAGCAAGTAAGACACAGGTAAGAAATTATTTGAAACATCACAGATATAAATTCACACTGTGCCCATGGTAAAGTTAACTACATTACTTTAGTTCTATCTAATACAACCTATTCTGGGAGCCTTTTGTGTGTATGAACTAAATATTTTTGGACCATTGGCTTCCCTGAAAACAGGTACTGACAGGAGTGACGAGAACAATGATCCGGTAGGGATGGTCTTCACGGAGGCGGTCCCTCTTCCTGGATATAGAAATCTTTCATATTCACTGCCCTTTCAATGGTAAGGTCCCTTGCACCACAGGGACACTTGACCTCCACCACTACTGTGGTGCCCACCAGACCATCCAGTGAGGCACCCAGGACCCCAGACCTCGTTACCCAAAGCCCTGCTCCTGAAACAGCCATCCCTGTAGCCATTTTGACTGCCTTGATGCCCTCCTCTTCGTTATCTCCAGACCACTTTACAGACAACACCCCATCCAGAGACTTTTTAGCAGCTACAGTGGCTTGCGAAAGTATTCAACCCCCTTGGCATTTTTCCTATTCTGTTGCCTTACAACCTGGAATTAAAATAGATTTTTGGGGGGTTTGTATAATTTGATTTACACAACATGCCTACCACTTTGAAGATGCAAAATATTATTTATTGTGACACAAACAAGAAATAGCACAAAAAAACGGAAAACTTGAGCGTGCATAACTATTCACCCACCCAAAGTCAATACTTTTGAGCCACCTTTTTGCAGCAATTACAGCTGCAAGTCTCTTGGGGTATGTCTCTACAAGCTTGGCACATCTAGCCACTGGGATTTTTGCCCATTCTTCAAGGCAAAACTGCTCCAGCTCCTTCAAGTTGGATGGGTTCCGCTGGTGTACAGCAATCTTTAAGTCATACCACAGATGTTCAATTGGAATGAGGTCTGGGCTTTAACTAGGTCATTCCAAGACATTTAAAAGTTTCCCCTTAAACCACTCAAGTGTTGCTTTAGTAGTATAATTAGGGTCATTGTCCTGCTGGAAGATGAACCTCCATCCCAGTCTCAAATCTCTGGAAGACTGAAACTGTTTTCCCTCAAGAATTTCCCTTTATTTAGCGCCATCCATCATTCCCTCAATTCTGACCAGCTTCCCTGTCCCTGCTGATGAAAAACATGGTGTTATCAGGGTGATGGTGTTCTCGGGGTGATGAGAGGTGTTGGGTTTGCGCCAGATATAGTGTTTTCCTTGGTGGCCAAAAAGCAAAATGTTTGTCTATGACCAGAGTACATTCTTCCATATGTTTGGAAAGTCCCACAAGCCTTTTAGCGAACACCAAACATGTTTGCTTATTTTTTTCTTTAAGCAATGGCTTTTTTCTGGACACTCTTCCCTAAAGCCCAGCTCTGTGGAGTGTACGGCTTAAAGTGGTCCTATGGACAGATACTCCAATGTCCGCTGTGGAGCTTTGCAGCTCCTTCAGTGTTATCTTTGGTCTCTTTGTTGCCTCTCTGATTAATGACCTCCTTGCCTGGTCTGTGAGTTTTGGTGGGCGGCCCTCTCTTGGCAGGTTTGTTGTGGTAACATATTCTTTCCATTTTTTAATAATGGATTTAATGGTGCTCCGTGGAATGTTCAAAGTTTCTGATATTTTTCTATAACCCAAACCTGATCTATACTTCACAACTTTGTCTCTGGCCTATTTGGAGATGTCCTTGGTCTTCATGGTGCCGCTTGCTTGGTGGTGGCCCTTGCTTAGTGGTGTTGCAGACTCTGGGGCCCTTCGTAACAAATGTATATATACTGAGATCATATGACAGATCATGCGACACTTAGATTGCACACAGGTGGACGTTATTTAACTAATTATGTGACTTCTGAAGGTAATTGGTTGCACCGGATCTTATTTACGGGCTTCATAGCAAAGGGGTGAATACATACACACGCACCACTTTTCCATTAAAATAAAATAAAAAGTTTAAAGAAGTTATTTTTTCATTTCACTTCACCAATTTCGACTATTTAGTGTATGTCCATTACATGAATTCCAAATAAAAATCAATTTAAATTACAGGTTGTAATGCAACAAAATAGGAAAAATGCCAAGGCGAATGAATACTTTTGCAAGGCACTGTACATAGTAATGCACTTGGCCCAAAAATTGCTAACCGTCAACATCCCTCTCCTCATGGTGTGGCAGTTTGGGTTGGGGCGCTGTCCAACAGTTGCCTGCCGTATAGCCTCCTTCTGCTCCACCAACAGCACCATGCCAGCCAGGATTCAACAGGTGCCACAGACAGGGATGACAGGGAGGGTAGCGGTTGTTCTGACTCAGGTTCAAGGAGACATGCCGTTCCACTGAACCTGCCCCGGAGACGGTTCCTTAGCCACTGAAGATCCTTAGCCACTGAAGAGACTTGTAGTATTTGGCCGGGTACAGGTCCTCCACTGACTGCACCTGGTTGGGCACGGCTGGCTTCCTCCACCCACATTCCACATCCGTACAGCCGATATTGGGAACTGCAAAAATAGCCAATGCAGTTGTATAGCTACACTTATGAGCTCCATGGGGGCATTCGCATGTAGTAGAGGGAATCCCATGTTCACCTATAGAGACCTGCCAAGAGGAAGGAAGTTAAGTGCCACATGCCTTTCAATGCATGACTTTGAACACCTTGAAATGCATTTGTTGTTAGAAATGTGCTATATAAATAAAGTTTGATTTGATTGATGACATTACAGCTGTAGAATATTTAATAAGCTCGATTTTTCACGAGGACAGTTTTTCCATCAACGTTTAGTTGATAACTTTTTTAGCACTTGACATAGCAATCATATAGTGTGAAGGATCCTATACATGAAGACTGTCTGGCTTCATGTACCACTCCAAATAAATAAATACTGTGCAATTGAAGATTTGTCTCTGGTCATGTAACTACAATACAGGCTGGATGTCTAAACAAAGTCAAAAATTCTGAATGTTGTAGTATCTGGGATCTACATCTGTTTATATTAGTTACTATGCTGTTACTAAGCGGTGATGTATTACGACAGTGTTACGTTACTACACCTAATAGGAAATGCACATGCGCACTAGTGTGCCCGGGAACTGTAGAGCAGGAGAGGTTTTGACTAAACGAAAACTAACTGTACTCCGTCTCCTGCCTGGTCATTTCTCCAAAACACAAATATTACAGTGGCGACGAGGTGGTTAAACTTCTTTAACGGACATTGCTTGAAGGGAAGAATGTTGCGTGAGTAATGAAACTCAAAATAATTATGTAATTCGTCAGTTATTTTTTTATTTTCTTTCGCCAGTAAAAAAAAGGCTAAGCACTGCTAGCAGGTACAGTGTTCAAGAGCTGCCAAGTAGCAAGACTATTGGAGTCCAGAATAGCGACACTGCCCTCTGGTGGTTAAATAAATAAAAAGCTGTCATTGAACCCATTGAAATTTGGCGATCTCAGTGGAGAAATATTGTCAAGAAGAAGAAAAAAAAAGGAAGAAGGAACGTAACAAGGTGTGTACATTATTACAAATGAGTGCAGTGAACGAAGAAATTGCAGAAACTTCTGAAGTGAAGAATTAGATGAAAATTAAGGAATACAAGGAATAAGGAAACTGAACAATTAACTGTGAAAATGGCAACCATTGGTCGAGTACCAGAGTTTGAGGCTACAAAAGAGGATTTTGATTCCTATTTGGAGCGTTTTGAGCGTTGGCTGGCTGCAAATGAAATCAAAGATGAAAAGAAAGCAGACGTATTTCTCAGTGTTTTGGGTCCAACTGAGTATGGATTGCTGAAAGGTCTCATTGAACCAATAAAAGCAGTGGAGTTGAACTATGCAGAACTGACTGAAACTCTTTCAAGGCATTTCAAGCCTAAGCCAATTCTCATTGCAGAACGTTTCAGATTTTACCAACGTCACCAGAGTCAAGGGGAAACCGTGGCTGACTACATCCTTGCTTTGAAAAGGCTGGCAAGTACATGTGAGTTTGCACTATTTCTTGATGATGCTCTTCGAGACAAGTTTGTATGTGGTCTCACAGGTGAAGCATATCACAGAAGGCTTCTGTCAGAGAAGGACCTGACCTTTCGGAAAGCCTGTGATATCGCACTTGGACTCGAGCTTGCCCACAGGGATACTATTGAGCTATCGGGATATGCAGAACGTCAGAAAGGTGTTCACAAGGTCAGTGATGCACGTGGTGAAAAAGGCTCACAAAAGTCACACTTTTCTCAGTCCCGTCCTCAAGGTTACACAAGAACAAAGCAGCCCACATCTCAAAGGTCTAAGCCAAGTTGCTACAGATGTGGGGGAGATAATCATCAGCACAGTGAATGTCGATTCCAAAATGTAAAGTGCCACAATTGTGGAAAGGCTGGACATTTACAGAAAGTGTGTAAAGCCTCAAAACGCACAGCAAGAGCGCACAAAGTGTCAGACGCAGCACAAGAAGAGGAAGGTACTACTGAAACAGTATTGGAACTGTCCACAGTGTACACAGCTCAACAACAAAAAGATGGAATCTATCTCAACATGGAGTTAGCGGGAAAACCGGTAAAAATGCAGCTGGACACCGGAGCGTCTGTATCTCTGGTTCCAGAGAGACTCTACAAAGAAAAACTGAAAGAGTGCCCTCTTCAGCCAGCGTCCATCCGCCTTTCTTCATACACTGGTGACACTATTCCTGTGTTAGGGCAGATCCAGGTACCAGTCCAGTATGAGGGGAAGGAGTGGACGCTACCGCTTGTCATTGTTAAGGGAGAAAAATCAGCCTTGCTAGGCAGAAACTGGCTACAAAAGATCAAGTTGAACTGGGGAGAAATCTTCAGTCTGAGAAAGGACAAACCAGTGAGTCAGGCTACACTCACTAACATGCTGGAGAAGCACAAAGAACTTTTCAAAGATGGCTACGGCGAAATACAAGACTTCACAGCAAAAGTCAGAGTGCAAGAAGGAACCAAGCCTATCTTTCACAAACCACGTCCAGTTCCCTATGCTCTTAAGGAAGCAGTAGAGAAGGAACTGGACCGCCTACAGAAGAATAACATAATCACGAAAGTAGCGAGGAGCGACTGGGCCGCTCCGATTGTTGTAGTCCCAAAGAAAGATAAGACTGTCAGAATGTGCGGTGACTACAAGGTCACAGTAAATCGCTGCATACTACCAGAGGAATATCCACTACCAAACGCTGAAGATCTGTTTGCCACTCTAGCTGGTGGGAAGGTTTTCAGTAAGCTGGACCTGGCATTCGCTTATCAGCAACTGAAGCTGGATCCGGAGTCAGAACAGTATCTGACCATCAATACACACAAGGGGCTATTCAGATTCAATCGCTTGGCCTATGGAATCTCGACAGCTCCAGCGATATTCCAACACACAATTGATCAGATCTTGGACGGTATAGACAACGTTGTGTGCTTCATGGATGACATCCTCGTGTCAGCACCAACCATTGGAGAGCACCTTGTAGTGCTGGACAAAGTGATGTCAAGACTGGAGAAATACGGAGTGAGAATGAAACGCAGCAAGTGTGAATTCCTCCAGGACTCAGTGGAGTATCTCGGTTACAAGATTGATGCACAAGGCCTGCACCCAACCAACAGCAAGGTGGAAGCAATCGTAAACGCACCAGCACCCACAAATATCTCAGAGCTGAGGTCATTTTTGGGGCTCCTGAACTATTACGGAAAGTTTGTGGCAAACTTATCCACATTGTTGCATCCGCTTCACCAACTGCTGCAGGCCGATACAAAGTGGAATTGGTCCCCACAATGCGAAGAAGCATTCAAGACTTGCAAACAGCGTCTGCTAAAGAGCAAGTGGCTTGCCCACTACAACACAGAGATGAAGCTGAGACTCGCGTGTGATGCATCTCCATACGGAGTAGGAGCCGTCATCTCACATGTTCTATCGTCAGGTGAAGAACACCCTATTGCATTTGCATCACGGACTCTGTCACCAAGTGAGAAAAATTATGCTCAAATTGAGAAGGAAGCCCTGAGCATAATATTCGGAGTGAAGAAGTTTCACAAATACCTGTACGGAAGGAAGTTCCAACTGCTGACAGATCACAAGCCTCTGTTGGCCATCCTTGGACCAAAATCAGCTATACCAACCCTTGCTGCACTTCGAATGCAACGTTGGGCTCTGATATTGTTAGCCTACGACTACGAGATTGAGTACAGACGATCCAGTGATCACGCAAATGCAGATGCACTATCAAGACTACCATGCAATAGTGACTCCGACAGTGAAGATGATAGAGCAGTCTTCCAGATCTCTCTCATTGACGAACTGCCCATATCTGCTTCAGACATAGCAGAGGAAACAAGGAAAGATCCAGTGCTTTCCAAAGTCTTGGACTTAACATTAGGAGGTTGGCCAAACTTCGTAAATGACGATAACCTTCGTCCATTCATCGACAAGAAAGACCAGTTGTCCACTGATCAAGGATGTGTTCTGTGGGGATCAAGGGTGGTGGTACCTCACAAATTCCAGAGGAGACTGCTATCTGACCTGCATGAGGGACATCCAGGGATCACTCGAATGAAAGCACTCGCTCGCAGTTATCTGTGGTGGCCTGGACTGGATCAGGACATTCAACAGCATGTAGGCCACTGCTCACCTTGTGAAGCTGTTCGCAACAAGCCTGCTGCTGCAGCTCTTCATCCATGGTCCTGGGCTGCTACACCTTGGGAACGCATCCATGTGGATTACGCCGAGATTGACAAGCAACATTTCCTTGTTGTCGTCGATGTCCATTCCAAGTGGATGGAAGTGTTCCCTACTCAACTGACCACAGCTGAGAAGACCATCAATCTTCTCAGACACCTGTTCGCATCCTTTGGACTAGTCAAGGAGCTCGTATCGGACAATGGCCCTCCTTTCACGTCAAACGATTTTGAAATGTTTCTCAAGAACAATGGAGTAAGGCACATCCGGTCACCACCTTACCATCCGGCATCAAACGGAGCAGCGGAGAGAGCCGTGCAAACCTTTAAGAAGGCCTGGACTAGACTCGAGGTTCAGTCTGTGCCCACCCACCAAAGGCTTCCCCGGTTCCTGTTTACTTACCGTAACACACCACACACAGTAACGGAATGTACACCAGCTGAACTGTTTCTGAGACGCCAACCACGTACCCGCCTGACATTGTTGAAACCAGACTTGTCAAGCACTGTGGCAAAGCACCAGCTACAGCAGAAGAAAGCTCATGACAGACACTCAAAGACTGTCAGAGAATTCAAAGAGGGAGAGGGTGATGGTACGTGATTTCAGACACCCCAAGAGCCTGTGGAACTCAGGTGTGATCTTGCAACGCAAAGGACCTTTGACTTACCAAGTCCAAATTGGTCATCGCCAGGTCAACGTTCATGTGGATCATCTGCTACGGTCCAACGCCCCAGCAGAGACACGCTGAGAGAACAATAACGACCCCCAGGACTATTCTCCTGACTGTGGACGTACGGGAGAGACAGAGCCTGACCTTCCACCCGAACCTGGCCCACCACCGGAAGCCCAGGAGGAGCGGAGATATCCTATTCGACAGAGAAGGGCACCTCAAAAGCTTGACCTGTGAGTTGAGCTGTTTAAGGTAACAGGCAGTAAAACAAACAAACACTTTAATATGTCCTAGATAAAAGGAAAGAAAACGGACATTACCTGGGTTAGTTATTAGGACACAAACTCCATCTTCGGGGCAGAATAATCCCCTGGATTTGTGCTGGGCTCTGAAAAGTCTGCTTCAACCCAGTAGTTGAAAAGTGTTAAGAATGCATTGTTCAGATATTGCATTAGTAGTTCCCTAACATATTTACCTTGTTCTCTGGGAGTTAAAAACTATGGGGGAGGAGTGTAGTATCTGGGATCTACATCTGTTTATATTAGTTACTATGCTGTTACTAAGCGGTGATGTATTACGACAGTGTTACGTTACTACACCTAATAGGAAATGCACATGCGCACTGCCCGGGAACTGTAGAGCAGGAGAGGTTTTGACTAAACGAAAACTAACTGTACTCCGTCTCCTGCCTGGTCATTTCTCCACAACACAAATATTACAAATGTCAATATATTTTTTGATTAATTCTCATCAATGAAAATATTCTAGAACTGAGTTATCACTTATCTCAAATCTGGTATCCAGGGTAATCTGGTTAATGATTATATAATAGAATTTTAAGTGGCTCTTTCCTTGCAGAATGTTGACAGCTGTATAGAACACATTGTATTTGCTAATATGCTCAAACTTAACTTAATAGCTACACTCAGTGACACAGGATAAACTTTATCCCTCATGCTGGCCCTAACCAAACTGGTAAGTTGCCAAGACACCAAAATTCAACATACTGTACAAACAATTATGTAGGCTAAGTAAAACAAAATATGTTTTGATCTACTGCTCTGCCAGCTAGCCAGCTAAAGTGTAGCCAGAAGCTAACTAAGACAGAGAAAGAGGATTTAAGAAGTTCAACACTTTATTCAATTAATTTCAATACACCACATGGATTCATCATGGATTGGGCACAGAAGTTCTCTGATTGCTCTGGTGAATGATAGCTGACATTGTTGGTTAGAGATGACATGCAAGAGCTTCCTGCAGGAATCTTTAGTCCTACTGAGGTCTTCTCTGTTGCTAATTAGCATTTCAATTTAGAGTAAATTTAGGTAAATATATTGATAAAACTCACTTTGTCCGAGAGAGAACTACACGGTTATCAAAATGTAAGCCTAAACGTAAGCCTACACCACACACATACTTAATTTGAAGTGTTTGTAAAATTCACAATGAATGATGGAAAGATGATTGACCGCTAGGTTTAATGGGTATTATGACCGTCCACTATGGAGGACTATAGTGTATATTTACACACCAGACCATTGGTTTCCAAATATTTTATGAGTAAACTTTGATATGCTGTCTTTTTTACCATAAATCATTGTTGTTCCAACTAAGCCCAGTATGCTCCTATTAAGCCATGTTTGCATTAAAACACATGGGTATTTTGTGTTGATATCCCTAATATTCAATTAATCTGAGCATAAATGTTTTATGCATCTATACATGGTGCCTTTACAAAGATTGAAAAACAATTAAGAACATTTAAATGCCTCTGTACTCTCTCCTGTACTCTCTCTGTCACGTATACTCCCTCTCTGGTGCTCTAGGTCACCAGGCTGCTCATTATTAAGCACACCTGTCACCATCATTTCACGCGCCAGCACCTCATCAAACTCACTTGGACTCAATCACCTGCCTGATTACCGTCCCTATATATGTCACTCCCTTTAGTTCCTTCCCCAGTTGTTATCGTTTCTGTTTCAATTTCATGTCTGTGCGTTGTGTCGTGGTTCTTGGTTAGTATTTTGTTAGTTTATTTATTAAATGATTCACTCCCTGAACTTGCTTCCCAGCGCACAGTGTTACACTCTGATGCAGAGAGAGAAGAATAAGATAAAAAATGTTAACAAATGAGGGACAAGAAGATGACTATTAGATAACTACTCATACAGTTAGGGCTGGGCCATTGTCATTTTGTTGTCCCTCTTTTATCCATGTGTTTACATTTTTGGGTTCACCGCATTCATCTTTGAAATACAACAGAGGGAGATATAAAACTGTCTTCAGACAGGCTTTAGGGAGACAAGTTGAACAAATAAGCAAAAATAGTACAGCAAAATGCAAACCAGCTTTGCGATAATTCAGTATAAATGGTTTGTGGTATGGTCTATGTGCATGGTGTCTTATTTTTATTTTATTTTTATATTTCACCTTTATTTAACCAGGTAGGCTAGTTGAGAACAAGTTCTCATTTGCAACTGCGACCTGGCCAAGATAAAGCATAGCAATTCGACACATACAACAACACTGAGTTACATGTGGAATAAACAAAACATAGTCAATAATACAGTAGAAAAATAAGTCTATATACAATGTGAGCAAATGAGGTGAGATAAGGGAGGTAAAGGCAAAAAAGGCCATGGTGGCGAGGTAAATACAATATAGCAAGTAAAACACTGGAATGGTAGATTTGCAGTGGAAGAATGTGCAAAGTAGAAATATAAATAATGGGGTGCAAAGGAGCAAAATAAATAAATAAATACAGTAGGGGAAGAGGTAGTTGTTTGGGCTAAATTATAGATGGGCTATGTACAGGTGCAGTAATCTGTGAGCTGCTCTGACAGCTGGTGCTTAAAGCTAGTGAGGGAGATAAGTGTTTCCAGCTTCAGAGATTTTTGCAGTTCGTTCCAGTCATTGGCATCAGAAAACTGGAAGGAAAGATGACCAAAGGAGGAATTGGCTTTGGGGGTGACCAGTGAGATATACCTGCTGGAGCGCGTGCTACGAGTGGGTGCTGCTATGGTGGCCAGTGAGCTGAGATAAGGCGAGGCTTTACCTAGCAGAGACTTGTAGATAACTTGTAGCCAGTGGGTTTGGCGACGAGTATCCACAGAGGTGTGGGTGCAGGTTTTGTTCTAATCAAGCAGTAGCACACCTGATTCAACTAATCAAGTCTTGATTGAAGTATATGATTAGTTAGTTGAATCAGGGGTGTACTGATTGGCAAGAACAAAAGTCTCAGCCTAGATTGATCTCTGCAGATACAATTGGATACCCCCTGTTATGAGTGCTACTTCCATGATTAATAATAATGATAAATAGATTTTAATAACTTTAGGGGAGATTATTATAATTTAAGCATACATAACAAATGTCAGTTTAAGTTTTCAACATCTGGAAATTAATTACAAATTGATCATTTAAGAGGTGGGCTTCTTTGTAACACCCATAGGCTTAAAGGGTACATTCAATACCCATTAAGTCCAATGTGGATTTTCACATATTTTATCAAAGATTTTTCTCTTACATAAAAAATATGGCATAAGTCTAGTCATAAAATTTCACATGAGAGATTCATCTCTCATTTGATCTCCAAAAAGTAGGGCAGTATATGTTAGAAATGTCTAAAAGTATATTTTACATTTACATTTACATTTAAGTCATTTAGCAGACGCTCTTATCCAGAGCGACTTACAAATTGGTGCATTCACCTTATGATATCCAGTGGAACAACCACTTTACAATAGTGCATCTAAATCTTTTAATGGGGGGGGGGTTAGAAGGATTACTTTATCCTATCCTAGGTATTCCTTAAAGAGGTGGGGTTTCAGGTGTCTCCGGAAGGTGGTGATTGACTCCGCTGACCTGGCGTCGTGAGGGAGTTTGTTCCACCATTTTGGTGGGCTTAATAGGTACACTTACCCTGCACACTACTATATCATTTAAATTCTCCAGTCCTTATATATAAAGGTCACTTAACATAGGTAAGTCATGACACTTGTGGTTCAATGAACAGTCCTCATTTAGCATTTTTCATAGGGAGTGTTTGCTATGTATGATAATACAATACATTTTGTAAGCTACATATTTACACAACTTTCCTTCATTACCATTGTCCCATTCTGGTCTTAGTCACTGCCCGCTCCCACATTGGGATGCACTGATGATACTGACTTGTTATTTCTGGGATAGCTGGTCATATTCTTCTCTCCTCCTGCTCTCTCAGTATAGTCACTCACTATCAGATCTGAAGTATCAACGATGTCAATGTGATACCTTTGTGGTATAATCATGTCACAGAGCTTATGTCAGATATGACAGAGGTAAAAATAGAGTCAATTACCCCAAAATACAGCTGTACACTTTAATAGACCAACCTTATGTAAGGCCTCAGAGACATAACAAAGCAAATCATCTCCGGTACTTGTTTTTCTCAATAGGCTCCAGAGCTTCCATAGTCTAGGCTACTATTAAGTAACAAATAACCTTCCTGACAATCTGAGCTTCCATAGTCTAGGCTACTATTAAGTAACTAATAACCTTCCTGACAATCTGAGCTTCCATAGTCTAGGCTACTATTAAGTAACAAATAACCTTCCTGACAATCTGAGCTTCCATAGTCTAGGCTACTATTAAGTAACTAATAACCTTCCAGACAATCTGAGCTTCCATAGTCTAGGCTACTATTAAGTAACAAATACCCTTCCTGACAATCAGAGCTTCCATAGTCTAGGCTACTATTAAGTAACTAATAACCTTCCTGACAATCAGAGCTTCCATAGTCTAGGCTACTATTAAGTAACTAATAACCTTCCAGACAATCTGAGCTCCCATAGTCTAGGCTACTATTAAGTAACAAATAACTTTCCTGTCAATCTGTGCTGCCTCCGCTCCCCTCCAGCTCCCCTGACTTTAACGCAAGTGATTGCTTCAATAACAATGATCAGAGAGGCACTAGCTATCTACCTGCTCTCTGGAAGAAGCACCGTCTTATTTAAAAACACAGAATGCAGAGTAACTTGACAACTCTCTCCCACATAATCCCATGTCTGCACCTGAGTTTGGGGGCTTGTCTCTTTAGTTTGTCTCCTGAGGATGCCAGTGTACCACTAATTAACAATGAGTGGAAGCCATAAGGCAGAGGAGGCAACAGGATTCCAGCACCGGTTTTGATTCTTCTCTTCTTAGTGTCACACAGTTGTCAACCGTTCAGTGCGTGGTACTCAGAGATAGCGTATGTATTAACAATGCACTCCGTGACTTATCTGTATTGTGCCTTGTGAGTTTAGCTATGACTCTGTTACTGTTGCATCCCCTGTTTAGTTATTGCAAAGAGAAACTCGATAGTATAAAGCATTATCACAAAGAAGGTTTATTTCCAACATGACAGCGGATACAACTTACCGGTTCCAAGCTGAGTCCATCTGCACCTGCTCAAAGGTAGCACACTTGAATACCGTGGTCAACAACCAATGAGGGCCTGTCAATAAAGCTATGCACATCCAAACAGATACATATTTCCAATACCACGCACTGAACACCAGCATACCATTTTAACCAGGTGTGCATAATAACATGCTGCTTATCTCGCAAACACTACAGTTACTTTAACTTTTCCATCACTATCAGTATTATGCAGTTATAACAAATCTCTAGGGGCACAGCTCTCAGACGTATCTCAACCCTCACACCTGGAAACGCCAACATAAAGTGTTTTAATAGGGCATTGGGCAACCACGATCCGCCAGAGCCCCTATGATAATGTATGATGATTTGATTGTATTGTTATGGTAGGGGACTAGCTAACTTATTTCAGTTTGGTGGGAGAGGGGTGCCAGGTAGCCTGCTAGTGGTTAGGGTGTTGGACGAGTAACCAAAAGGTTGGAAGATCGAATCCCCGAGCTGACAAGGTAAAAATCATTCTGCCCCTGAATAAGGCAGTTAACCTAGGCCATCATTGAAAATAAATGAAAATAAGAATTTGTTCTTCACTGACTTGCCTAGTTAAATAAAGGGAAAAAATAATAATAATTTGGAACATAGTAACAACCCACTGGGCACAAACAGGTTGAATCAACATTGTTTCAATGTCATTTGTCAAGATATTGGTGACGTGGGATCTATGTGGAAAATACATTGGATTTTCAAAAAGTCATCAACTGGATAGCTGTAGATAGGTGGTGTTTTGAGGATGAACACACATCATTATGTCATCATGGTAACCAATTTTCAACATAGACAAACCTTGTATATAATACGTTGAATCCGACCTCTCTAGCTTCTGGAGCTCTCGTCTTCCTAAAACTCACTAGCTTCTAGAACTCTCGTCTTACAAAAACTCACTGCAGCTGGGACTTTTGTCCCTTTTACAGATCTCGCAGGAGAATACCCCCACTAGGGACCTATCCTAATACGGAACCTACCCTACACTGTATTGTCACTCCTGGATCTCGCAGAGGAAAACCTCCACTCGGGACCTATCCTTGAAGGAACCAACCCTACACCTTTTTTTTACCTGGATCTCGCATAGGAAAACGTCCACTCAGACCTATCCTTATGGAACCTTCCCTACACCAGATATTTATGACCGGTCGTTACACAATGGGCCTACCGAATAAACTCAGGCTCTAGGTCCATATCCTATAAATGTTCAGCCTACGATTCTCATCTCCCCAAAACGTCAAAATGAGTGGAAACAGGTGTAGGAACTGTGCCTACCTTGTTGTTGCCAGCTCCACTAATCTGGCCTCTCTGGTTTGACTACAAATCGTAGTGAACCCTGCTCGCAGCACCAACTGTTAAGTAAAACACTCAACGAACATTATGAAAGCTTAACCAAGTTTATTCTTCCCAGAGGATCGATACAGCTGCATTAGACAAAACATGTTTCTACCACCACAAGTATATACAGTGGGGAGAACAAATATTTGATACACTGCCAATTTTGCAGGTTTTCCTACTTACAAAGCATGTAGAGGTCTGTAATTTTTATCATTGTTACTCTTCAACTGTGAGAGACGGAATCTAAAACAAAATTCCAGAAAATCACATTGTATGATTTTTAAGTAATTCATTTGCACAATTCAATTCAAACATAATTCAATATTACTTGTGTAATACAAGAAATAGCCTAAAGTTAAGGCTATCTTACAAACTAATGTAAGAGTACTTATTCAACCTGAAAATGAGCAACACATCCATGGCCATATTTTGAGGTTACTGTAACTATAAATGTCTTATGTAATCATAGAAAGTGTGCATGTTCAAGATAGCATGCAAAGGTCGCAGGTCTGTGGAGATCTTCACAATTGCTATAATAATCTCTGCAGAATCACTTGCACCGTACATTTTTTATGTAATCTCAACTGCAATCAAGGTAATTTGGTTGTGCTATTAGATGAAGCACAGTGATAACACATTCAGGTGTATAAGTACAAAATATCTGCCATTGTATTCCCATTTGAACTTTCTTGTGCTTTTAAATTGTTGACAGCTCAGTGATAACACGTTTACATGACAACTAATAGGAACATTTCAACCAAAAACTATATTTTGGTATTTGTTTCATTAGTTCATTGTTGATATAGTCCCAAAATGTTTTGCAAGTCAGCCATCATGTTTTCAAGATATATAACTTTCAAAATACAGAAATATAAAAAAGCAAAATGCATCATACTGACTGTATTTCTGTATTTTGAAAGTGATATATCTCGAAAACTTGATTTCTGACATGCAAAAATGTTGGGACTATATCAACAATGGTCATACTATCTGTTGATAAGCAACTGCTTGCTAATGTTACAGTTATGTTTAGAATAAGGTGCTAGGGTAAGGGTTAAGTTTAGGGTTAAGGTTAGGGTGTCACGATCGTCGTAACTTTGAAGAAGAGTGGACCAAGGCGCAGCGTGATAGAAAGACATCTTCTTTTATTATGAAGACGAACAAACGAACAAAACAACAAACAGACGACCGTGAAGCTATTCAAACAAAATAGTGCTGACACTAAACACTACACATAGACAATACCCACAATAGCCTAATGCCTATGGCTGCCTTAAATATGGCTCCCAATCAGAGACAATGAAAGACAGCTGTCTCTGATTGAGAACCATTCAGGCAACCATAGACTTACCTAGACACCTACACTAAACACAACCCCATAACCTCTACAAAACCCCCTATACAATACAACCACCCAAGACGAGACAAATACACACAAACATCCCCCGTCACACCCTGACCTAACCAAAATATTACAGAAAACAAAGAATACTAAGGTCAGGGCGTGACAGTAACCCCCCCCCCAAAGGTGCGGACTCCGGCCGCAAAACCTGACACAGAAGGGGAGGGTCCGGGTGGGCCTTCCTACGGCGGCGGCTCGGGTGCGGGACGTGGCCCCCACTCCACCATAGTTAATGCCCGCTTTGGTGGCTCTGGCAGATCCTGGCTGACTGGCGGCTCTGGCAGATCCTGGCGGCTCTGGCAGATCCTGGCTGACTGGCGGCTCTGGCAGATCCTGGCTGGCGGCTCTAGCAGATCCTGGCTGGCTGACGGCTTTGGCTGCTCCTGTCTGGCGGGCGGCTCTGGCTGCTCCTGTCTGGCGGGCGGCTCTGGCTGCTCCTGTCTGGCGGGCGGCTCTGGCTGCTCCTGTCTGGCGGGCGGCTCTGGCGGCTCCTGACTGACGGACGGCTCTAGCGGCTCAGGACAGACGGGCGGCTTTGACGGCTCGGGACAGACGGGCGGCTCTGACGGCTCGGGACAGACGGGCGGCTCTGACGGCTCGGGACAGACGGGCGGCTCTGACGGCTCGGGACAGACGGGCGGCTCTGACGGCTCGGGACAGACGTGCAGTTCAGACGGCGCTGGCCTGACGGATAGCCCAGGCGGCTCTGGGCAGACGGGCGCAGGTCTCCTACCTGACTTCGCCACACTACCCTTTATCCCCCCCCAAATAATTTTTTGGGGCTGACTCACAGGCTTCCTACCGCGTCGTCGTGCTGCCTCCATTCGCCGGTATCCCTCCTCACACTGCTCCAATGAATCCCAGGCGGGCTCCGGCATTCTCCCTGGGTCGATCGCCCACCTGTCGATCTCCTCCCACGTAGTATAGTCCAGACTCTGCTCCCATAGCCATAAATCCTGTGTAGGTTGCTCCTGCTGCTGCTTAACACGCTGCTTGGTCCTGGTATGGTGGGTAATTCTGTCACGATCGTCGTAACTTTGAAGAAGAGTGGACCAAGGCGCAGCGTGATAGAAAGACATCTTCTTTTATTATGAAGACGAACAAACGAACAAAACAACAAACAGACGACCGTGAAGCTATTCAAACAAAATAGTGCTGACACTAAACACTACACATAGACAATACCTACAATAGCCTAATGCCTATGGCTGCCTTAAATATGGCTCCCAATCAGAGACAATGAAAGACAGCTGTCTCTGATTGAGAACCATTCAGGCAACCATAGACTTACCTAGACACCTACACTAAACACAACCCCATAACCTCTACAAAAACCCCTATACAATACAACCACCCAAGACGAGACAAATACACACAAACATCCCCCCTGTCACACCCTGACCTAACCAAAATATTACAGAAAACAAAGAATACTAAGGCCAGGGCGTGACATAGGGTTAGTAGATAGCTAAAGTGCCTCCAGAAAGTATTCATACCCC